>NW_024424119.1:1305867-1314840 GCF_017311325.1 Ursus maritimus
GTATTGAGTTTGAGAAGTTCTTTGTAGATCTTGGATACCAGTCTTTCATCTGTAGCATCATTTGCAAATATCTTCTCCCATTCCGTGGGCTGCCTCTTAGTTTTTTTGACTGTTTCTTTTGGCTGTGCAGAAGCTTTTTATCTTGATGAAGTCCCACGAGTTCATTTTATCTTTTGTTTCCCTTGCCTTTGGAGATGTGTCATGAAAAAGGTTGCTTTGGCCGATGTCGTAGAGGTTGCTGCCTATGTTCTCCTCTAGGATTTTGATGGATTTCTGTCTCACATTGAGGTCTTTCATCCATTTGGAGTTTATCTTTGTGTATGGTGTGAGAGTGGTCAAGTTTCATTCTTTTACATGTAGCTGTCCAATTTTCCCAGCACCATTTATTGGAGAGACTGTCTTTTTTCCACCGGATGTTTTTTCCTGCTTTATCAAATATTAGTTGCCCAAAGAGCCGAGGGTCCATTTCTGTGTTCTCTATTCTGTTCCATTGGTCTATGTGTCTGTTTTTGTGCCAGTACCATGCTGTCTTTGTGATCACAGCTTTGTAGTACAGCTCGAAATCCGGCATTGTGATGCCCCCAGCTTTGTTTTTCCTTTGCAACAGTTCTTTGGCGAATCGGGGCCTTTTCTGGTTCCATATAAATTCAAGGACTATTTGTTCCAGTTCTTTGAAAAATGTCTTCGGTATTTTGATCGGGATAGCATTGAAAGTGTAGATTGCTCTGGGTAGCATGGACATTTTAACTATGTTAATTCTTCCGATCCATGAGCATGGAATATTTTTCCATGTTTTTGTGTCTTCCTCAATGTCTTTCAAGAGTGATTTATAGTTTCTAGAATATAAATCCTTTACGTCTCTGGTTAAGTTAATTCCAAGGTAAAAAGGTTGAGAGAGAGAGAACAGGAGCGGGGCAGAGGGAGGCAGAGAAGGGAGAAGCAGACTTCGCTGAGCAGGGAACCTGATGTGGGGCTCAATCCCAGGACCCTGAGATCATGACCTGAGCTGAAGGCAGACGCTAACCAACTGAGCCACCCAGGCACCCTGTATGTTCAGTGACTTTAAAAATAATTTTAGAATATACTTTCATGTAATTTGCAGTTTTTCTATAAGCAGCTTTGTGTTGTTTGTAAATCAGAGGAAAAAAGTGAAGTATAAAATTGAGAAAATATTATTTAAAATGCTTATGGCCTTTTATATGATTTTTTGTCTAATGACCTCAGTAGGGAGGGATATGGGACAAACTGTAGCTAGAGAGTGTCTACCAGTTTCTTCCCTTTTGTTTTCAGTACACTCTGAGTCATCTTTTTTTTTTTCCTCTTTCAATTCTAGACACGCTCTTTTTTTCTTAGTAATGTTCACAGTTCCATATTCATCTTCTATTAATGGTTCCTTTTCAACATGGAAGATTCCCTTTGATGTCTTCTTTTTTGGTAGTGATTTTCAGGGAATCCTTGTTTTATTTAAGAAGCTAACACCAAGATCAATATTTTTTTATGATTTTCATTATTGTGTGTCATTTAAAAGTATGTAGCTTAATTAAATTGAATATAAATTGCCTTCAGTGTTTTCTAGAGGTTCCATATTCCAAAATAACTCAATTCAAAATGTACCGTACTTCTATCTTTACTTACTGTGTTCTTAATATCCTGAAATTAGTCTATTCTGTTTGTCAGACATAATTTGCATGTGTGTTAGAGTCCCCAAAACCCCACCCAAGTTCAGTAATTCCCTGGGAGGACTCATAAGACCCAGCACGTAGTTGTGCTCACAGCTGTGATTACAGTGAAAAGATACAAAGCAAAGTTAGCCACGTGGAAGGGTATTGGGGATAAGGTTCGAGGAAACCAGGGGCAAGCTTAGTAGAGCCTTCCCAGTGGAGCCACACAGCACCTCTTAAGGCCCTGGAACCAGCCAGATAATACATGTGAAGGTTGCCAACCAGAGAAGCTTGTTAGAGAACTTCAGTGCCCGTAGTTTTACTGGGGACTGACATCACACGTGGGCACCCTCTGCCTAGAATGTGCCCTGGAAGGAAGAAAGAGCACAATTGTTTCATCAGGCAAGTGGCACAGGCACAACGAGTCATTCTTATCAGGGAGTGCGCAGAAGTCTCCTGGAATTCACATTGTCAGACAACTGCCAGGGGCCAACCTTCTAAGCAGGATTTTCAGTGAATAGCAGTTCCAGCCTGTTCTGTGAGCTTCCTTTTCTACACAACATGCAATAAGAAGCTAGTAATACCCTTTACAATTCAAAGGCAAAATTGAGTTTTCTAGAGTAAAGAATAGCCCTGCTATGTGCATTAATCTTTGTGGAGTGACTTTGGACATCTGCCCTTTAGCCTATTTTTTTCACCTCTGTAAGGTGCACTGATACCTTGCACTTTAGAATTCTGTGATCCTGGGGGTGTCTGGCTGGCTCAGTGGGTTACATCTGCCTTCTC
The DNA here is from genome assembly GCF_017311325.1 of Ursus maritimus. Lineage (NCBI taxonomy): Eukaryota > Metazoa > Chordata > Mammalia > Carnivora > Ursidae > Ursus > Ursus maritimus. The sequence goes on from NW_024424119.1 coordinate 1,308,315, forward strand.
GACTTAGGTCATGATCCCAAGCCTGTTGTGCTCTCGCCTCGCTTTCTCTCCCTCTTTCTCTCTGTGTTTTTGTCAAATAAATAAATAAATATCAATCTAAAGAGAGAGAGAATGCTGTGGTCCTGTATATTTTCTAATACTTTGTATGTCAGGACTGAAACGAGTCCACGGTCATAGGATTATATGAAGATCGTCCTAGAGGTCCAGTGCAGCATAGTTCTGAGAGAATTAAATAGCAGACCCTCAACTGTTGCATGCACCTTCTCCTCATATTGATCTGTATGAGAATGAATGTTGAAGGGGCTACTGGTTCTCCTTTCTCCGCTTTTGCTTTATAGAATAATTGCATTTTCAAGTAGATGAACAAAGGGCCATATCCTGGAGTACAAGTCTTAAGAGAGCAAAACAAAGACAGATTAGGTAATAAATACTGAAGTGAACAGCACATTATTTCACCTAGGCCTTAATTTATTGAGAAGGTTGTGACCTTATCTACTAGCTGCCCATTTAAAACCTATATGGCCTTCCTTGGTCCACACAACTAGTCCACATCATCCAGCCGCCTCCCTTGTAGGAGCTCAGCCAAAGATATGGGGAGTAAAAGTGATGGATATCACTCCCAGATTTGGCTTCTAAATAATTTCACATGTTCTCTTCCTTACTGTTTTCGGGTCGGAGTTGACCCAGGTTGAGATCCCAGAACCGAAATGTTGAGATGGCAGCACTTTTGTCTCTGAATGATCAGGAGGAATTCTGCCCTAATTGAACCATTTGCCAGCCCACTGTTATGTGAGCCAGAATGAATTTCTATTAGGTTTGTACAAGGTATTACATAGTTGAGGCCCATATTTACCCTATATACCTTTGATTATCTCGTAGAATTAGAATTTAAAAATGAGATGGGTAAGGGAATACATATTAATATATTTATTTTATTTTAAAATGAATTCAGGCTTACTCTGAGAGAAAGTAAAACTGCTTTGGCAGATTGGCTTGGTAATGAGAATTGTCTTCGTTTGTTGGGTTATATATGTATATACATACATATTAGATACTTAACATAAATTGGGTTTAGTCTGTAGTCTCAAAAGTTGACAAAACATATTTAAAACACATATGTAATTATAACTTAGAATTCTATGCCAGAAAATAATATCCTTTCTCTCGGTTTTTTTAATCCCTCAAATAAAAAAAATAAAATATATAAGGTTTAGCTTAACATATGCAGGGAGGTGAAGCTTTTCCGAAAATAACTGTAAGCAAATCATTTGAAGACTACTATAGAAAGATGACTTTAAGTAGTTTAAACAAGTGTTTGTTGACCTGATAAATATGGGCAGTTAGTTACTCAGTTGTGTAAATGAGCTAAAATGTCCAGGGTAAACCTAAAGCAAACGAAGTAGGCTCAATGCGCAGCTGAACAACTTCTGCTGTAATAAGTCTTCCAAATTACCCTCTTAAAATATTTGTAGATCTCACTAGGCAGGTGAATGGAAAGGCTGAGTAAGTGATCTTCCCAGAGAAAAGTGTATGCGTAGGGATTACTTCACTTAGTGCCGCCAGTAAACCCAAATTTTATTGTTCTTCTCCTTCCTGAATCTCTTTTATGTGCTGCAGACACATAGCTATCGGATGGGCCTCGGACCTGGGCCAAATGTTTGTAGGGAAGAAATCTTTGAAGAATAACTCGGTGACTAGCTAAGGGAAGGACTTAGTCTAACAGAATGCGATTTCCTAAATTTATGGTTTCCAAGCAAGCCTGGATGATTTCCAAAGGGTTAAATAACTTAAGGGAAGCATTCCTACTTGTGCCCCAACTTGTCTCACTCTAGCAGTGTGTGAAATATACCTACATAAGCTAATTTTTAAAATCTTCATTTGTTTATCTGGTTAAGAGATACATTTCCAAAAAAATTTACTTCTTTAAAATAATTGCCAATATTATATACATAGCTTTTAGTTACACTTTCTTTTAAAAATGCAATTATTAAAACTCAGAAGGTTTTCTCTGCTAGAGCCTTGTCATGGAAAATTAAAAACTAAAACCTCACTTAATATGCATGTTTTTGTTAACACACCAAACTCACTGCAAGCAAGGAACAATAGTGGGAAACCTGAGAATGTGTCCTCCATGCACATACGTAAAAGATCAGGAGGAAATCATCAGTTCTCACAGGTGGTACTGCCCCAGTGACTGAAAAAGAGGCTCCAGGAGTATGTTCCTGGCATTCATCCACTTTGAAGATGTTGGCAACCATAAATGCCAGAATCACACGTGACGTTTCTAAGTTGAAAAACACTGAACATGTCCCATGGGCCCAGAGCCTGCAGGGGCATGGGGAAATCTGGGAAATAGAATAACTGCTTTTTGGCATGAGGAAAATATGAAGACAGACCTCTTGTATTGATGGAAGAAATCCTTTGAGTTTCCAGTGTCTGCAAAACAAGTGTCTAAAGCTCTGAGATGAGTTCAGAGGAGTAATCTGTAGACAGTAATCAGGTCACTAATAAGGAATGGCTGGTGTTACCTTCAGAAACTCAAGGGACAAGATGAATATTCCAAATTTCTTGCACTCCTTTAGAGATTGAATAAGGCAGGAACCAAAGAGCTAATCACTGGCTAAAGGGACTTTTAGGAAGGTATTTGGGCAGATGATGTTTAGACATCAGGTACCTTTCACTGGGCTTGGCCCTTCTCCCTATGAATGGCATCATGGTGCTCCTGAGAATGGAGTCAACAAGAAATACTCCAGAGACTTGCTTTCTGGAAATTCTGTCCGTCCTCCAGGGCAGACTGTAACCTGTATGTCTTTGCATCACTAGAAACCCCAGGTGGGGCGTGAGTGCATACCCTGGAAAAAGTTTAAACGATGAATGAATGGGCAGTTAGATTTCTCCAACCTTGCCCACTAGGATGGCACAGTGAACTCAGACTAACACTCCATTAGGAATAGTGTGTGTGCTCACCTGTGTTCCATTTCAGGATCCCTAGCAGGTAAGACCAGGAGGAGTTAGAGAAGACCCAGTCAGATTGTCTGTGATCAAGGTAAGACACGGGGCAAAGGCATCCCATTTACAGTGACTCCATAAATGCTCACTGGATTCCTAGACCCTTTGTCGTTTGGGGTCCTCCCCCTGAGGTTGATGATGGAAGGATAGTTTCCTCTTGTATCCATTTGCAGAGGCAGAGCTTTGACTGCTTCCTGCCTGTGAGCCCAGCATGCCTCCAGGAGGACTGAAGGCAAACTCTTTTCCTGTGAGAGTCTGCTTTGTTCTGTAACCAGTATTGTTCTGCTGACTTGACTTTCCATCTTGAGACTAGTGGGTTGTCGTTCCAGATCTCACACTGCTTCAGAGCCACTTGAGGGCAGGAAGATCTATAGGGAATAAAAATGAAAGGGCTTTTTAAAAATTTTTTTATTATATTGTGTTAGTCACCATACAGTACATCCCTGGTTTCTGATGTAAAGTTCACGATTCATTAGTTGCGCATAACACCCAGTGTACCACGCCAACACGCGCCCTCCTTACTACCCATCACCAGTCTATCCCATCTCCCCCACCCTCCCCTCTGAAGTCCTCAGTTTGTTTCTCAGAGTCCATAGTCTCTCATGCTTCATTCCCCTTCTGATTACCCCCTTCTTTATCCTTTCTAACGCCACCGATCTTCCTAGTTCTTATGTTCCATAGATGAGAGAAACCATATGATAATTGTCTTTCTCTGCTTGACTCATTTCACTTAGCATTATCTCCTCCAGTGCCGTCCATGTTGCAGCAAATGTTGAGAACTTGTTCTTTCTGATAGCTGAGTAATATTCCATTGTATATATGGACCACAACTTCTTAATCCAGTCACCTGTTGAAGGGCATCTCGGTTCCTTCCACGATTTAGCTATTGTGGACAATGCTGCTATGAACATTGGGGTGCATATGGCCCTCTCTTCACTACGCCTGTATCTGGGGTAAACAATCTGTGCAGTGCAAATGGCTGGGCCACAGTAGCTACATTTTTAACTTTTTTTTTTTTTTAAGATTTTATTTCTTTTTCACAGAGACAGACACAGCCAGCCGATAGAGGGAACACAAACAGGGGAGTGGGAGGAAGAAGCAGGCTCATAGCGGAGGAGCCTGATGTGGGGCTCGATCCTATAACGCCAGGATCATGCCTGAGCTGAAGGCAGACGCTTAACCGCTGCCACCCAGGCACCCCCTCAATTTTTAACTTTTAAGGACCTCACACTGTTTTCCAGAGTGGCTGTAAATTAACTTGTATTCCCACCAACAATGTAGAGGGATCCCCTTCTCCACATCCTCTCCAGCAATTGTGTTTCTGGCCTTGTTTAATTTTTGCCATTCTAACTGGTATAAGGTATCTTAGTGTGGTTTTGATTTGAATTCCCTGATGGCAAATTCTTGAACATTTTTTCATGTGTCTATTAGCCATTTGTATGTCTTCATTGGAAAAGTGTCTGTTCATATCTTCTGCCCATTTTATGATTTGTTTATTTGTTTTCTCATGTATTGAGTTTGAGAAGTTCTTTGTAGATCTTGGATACCAGTCTTTCATCTGTAGTATCATTTGCAAATATCTTCTCCCATTCCGTGGGCTGCCTCTTAGTTTTGACTGTTTCTTTTGGCTGTGCAGAAGCTTTTATCTTTGATGTAGAAGTCCCACGAGTTCATTTTATCTTTTGTTTTTGCCTTTGGAGATGTGTCATGAAAAAGGTTGTTGGCCGATGTTCAGAGGTGTTGTTGCCTATGTTCTCCTAGGATTTTGATGGATTTCTGTCTCACATTGGAGGTCTTTTCATCCATTTGGAGTTTATCTTTGTGTATGGTGAGAGGGTCAAGTTTCATTCCTTTACATGTAGCTGTCCAATTTTTCCCAGCACCATTTATTGGAGACTGTCTTTTTCCACCGGATGCTCTTTTTCCTGCTTTATCAAATATTAAAGCTACTCAAAGAGCCGAGGGTCCATTTCTGTGTCTCTATTCTGTTCCATTGGTCTATGTGTCTGTTTTTGTGCCAGTACCATGCTGTCTTCTTTGTGATCACAGCTTTGTGTACAGCTCGAACCGCATTGTGATGCCCCCAGCTTTGTTTTTCCTTTGCAACAGTTCTTTGGGCGAATCGGGCCTTTCTGGTTCCATATAAATTCAAGGACTATTTGTTCCAGTTCTTTGAAAATGTCTTCGGTATTTTGATCGGGATAGCATTGAAAGTGTAGATTGCTCTGCAGCGGACATTTTAACTATAAGCACTTTTTCCGATCCATGAGCATGGAATATTTTCCATGTTTTTGTGTCTTTCCTCAATGTCTTTTCAAGAGTGATTTATAGTTTCTAGAATATAAATCCTTTACGCCTCTGGTTAAGTTAATCTCCCCAAGGTAACATATGGTTTTTGGTGCTATTGTAAAATGGGATGGATTCTACTTCTCTTCTTCAGTCTCATTGTTCGTGTATAGAAATGCAGCTGATTTCTGAGCATTGATTTTGTATCCCTACCACATTACTGAATTGCTCTATAACTTCTAGTAGTTTGGGGAGTGGATTCTTTTGGGTTTTCCATATAGAGTATCATGTCATCTGCGAACAGAGACAGCTTGACTTCTTCTTTGCCGATTTGGGTACTTTATCCCTTTTTGTTGTCTGATTGCTGTTGCAAGGACTTCTAGCACTTTTTTTGAATAATAGCGTGTAGGCGAGAATGGGCATCCTTTGTCGTGTTCCTGATCTTAAGGGAAAGGCTTCCAGCTTTTCCCCATTGAGAATGATATTTGCTGTAGGCTTTCACAGATGGTTTTATGAGATTGGAGGAATGTACCTTCATCCCTACACTCTGAAGGGTTTTAATCAGGAAAGGATGCTGTATTTTGTCAAATGCTTTTTCTGCATCTACGAGAGAATCATATGATTTCTGAATTTTCTTTCTGGACAAAATGTAAGACACTCGATCAATTTGTGAATGTTGAACCACCCTTAATCCCAGGGATGAATCCCACGGTCAGCGATGGATGGTCCTTTTATGTACTGTTGATTCTATTAGAGCTATGATCCTTATGAGGATTTTGGGCGCCCATATTCATTTGGGAACCCGGCCTCGTACTCCTTTGGTGGGGTTCTTGCCTGGTTTGGGGATCAAGGTAATATTGCCCCTATAGAATGAGTTTGGCAGCTTTCCTTCTGTTTCTATTTTTTGAAATAGCTTAGTATGTTTATATTATTTCTTCTTTAATGTTTGTAGAAATCTTTAGGAAAACCATCCAGGCCTGGAGTTTTGTTTTTGAAGGCTGTTTATCACTGACTCAATTTCTTCATAATTAATTATCTGTTTAAAAATTAATTTTTCTGTTTCAAACAATTGCTGGAGAGGATGTGGAGGTGCGGTCCTCCTCCTACATTGTTGGTGGGAATGCAAGCTGGTACAGCCACCTGGAAAACAGTGTGGAGGTCCCTTAAAAGTTAAAAATTGAGCTACCCCATGATCCAGCCATTGCACTACTGGGTATTTACCAAAGATACA
>NW_024424119.1:1314850-1609122 GCF_017311325.1 Ursus maritimus
ATTCCCTAATTTCTCTTTCTTCAGTCTCATTGTTCGTGTATAGAAATGCAGCTGATTTCTGAGCATTGATTTTGTATCCCGCCACATTACTGAATTGCTCTATAACTTCTAGTAGTTTGGGAGTGGATTCTTTTGGGTTTTCCATATAGAGTATCATGTCATCTGCGAACAGAGACAGTTTGACTTCTTCTTTGCCGATTTGGGTACCTTTTATCCCTTTTTGTTGTCTGATTGCTGTTGCAAGGACTTCTAGTACTTTTTTGAATAATAGTGGCGAGAATGGGCATCCTTGTCGTGTTCCTGATCTTAAGGGAAAGGCTTCCAGCTTTTCCCCATTGAGAATGATATTTGCTGTAGGCTTTTCATAGATGGTTTTTATGAGATTGAGGAATGTACCTTCTATCCCTACACTCTGAAGGGTTTTAATCAGGAAAGGATGCTGTATTTTGTCAAATGCTTTTTCTGCATCTATTGAGAGAATCATATGATTTCTGAATTTTTCTTTCTGGATAAAATGTAAGACACCGATCAATTTGTGAATGTTGAACCACCCTTGCATCCCAGGGATGAATCCCACTTGGTCATGATGGATGGTCCTTTTAATGTACTGTTGGATTCTATTAGCCAGGATCTTGTTGAGGATTTTGGCGTCCATATTCATTTGGGAACTCGGTCTGTAATTCTCTCTTTTGGTGGGGTCTTTGCCTGGTTTGGGGATCAAGGTAATATTGCCCTCATAGAATGAGTTTGGCAGCTTTCCTTCTGTTTCTATTTTTTGAAATAGCTTTAGGAAAATAGGTATTATTTCTTCTTTGAATGTTTGGTAGAATCCCCAGGAAAACCATCCAGGCCTGGAGTTTTGTTTTTTGGAAGGTTGTTTATCACTGACTCAATTTCTTCATAATTAATTGGTCTGTTTAAAAAATTAATTTCTTTCTGTTTCAAACAATTGCTGGAGAGGATGTGGAGAAAGGGGATCCCTCCTCCTACATTGTTGGTGGGAATGCAAGTTGGTACAGCCACTCTGGAAAACAGTGTGGAGGTCCCTTAAAAAGTTAAAAATTGAGCTACCCTATGATCCAGCCATTGCACTACTGGGTATTTACCCCAAAGATACAGACGTAGTGAAGAGAAGCGCCATATGCACCCCAATGTTCATAGCAGCATTGTCCACAATAGCTAAATCATGGAAGGAGCCGAGATGCCCTTCAACAGGTGACTGGATTAAGAAGTTGTGGTCCATATATACAATGGAATATTACTCAGCTATCAGAAAGAACGAATTCTCAACATTTGCTGCAACATGGACGGCACTGGAGGAGATAATGCTAAGTGAAATAAGTCAAGCAGAGAAAGACAACTATCATATGATTTCTCTCATCTATGGAACATAAGAACTAGGAAGATCGGTAGGGGAAGAAAGGGATAAAAAAGGGGGGGTAATCAGAAGGGGGAATGAAGCATGAGAGACAATGGACTATGAGAAACAAACTGAGGGCTTCAGAGGGGAGGGGGTGGGGGAATGGGATAGACTGGTGATGGGTAGTAAGGAGGGCACGTATTGCATGGTGCACTGGGTGTTATACGCAACTAATGAATCATCGAACTTTACATCAAAAACCGGGGATGTACTGTATGGTGGCTAACATAATATAATAAAAAACATTTAAAAAAATCAATTTCTTCCTGTTTCAGTCTTGGTAGTTTATAGGTTTCCAGGAAGGCCTCCATCTCTTCCAGATTGCTTAATTTATTGGCATAAAGATGTTGATAATAGTTTTTAATAATCCTTCAGATTTCATTGGTGTTGATTGCGACCTCTCCTTTTTCATTCATAATTTTATTAATTTGGGTCCTTTCTCTATTCTTTGGATAAGTCTTGCCAGTGGTCTGTCAATTTTATTAATTCTATCAAAGAACCAGCTTCTAGTTCTGTTGATCTGCTCTACTGTACTCCTGGTTTCTAATTCATTGATTTCTGCTCTAATCTTGGTCAGCTGCTTCCTCGTGAGTGGATTAGGCCTGTCCCTCTGTTGCTGCTCCAGCTTCTTGAGGTGAGAATATAAAACCTGCATTTTAGATTTTTCTATTCTTTTGACTGAGGCTTGGATGGCTATGTATTATTTCCCCCTTAAGACTGCCTTTGTAGTATCCCATAGGTTTTGGACCATTGTGTTTTCATTCTCGTTGGTCTCCATAAATTGTTTAAATTGATTTTTAATATCCTGGTTTATCGATTCATTCCTGAGCAGGATGGTTCTTAGTCTCCAAGTGTTTGAGTTTCTTCCAAATTTTTCCTTGTGGTTGAGTTCCAATTTCAAAGCGTTGTGGTCTGAGAATATGGAGGGAATAATTTCAGTCTTTTGGTATTGGTTGAGACCTGTTTTTTGTCCCAGAACATGGTCTATTCTTGAGAATGTTCCATGGGCATTAAATACAATGAGTATTCTTTAGTTCTGGGGTGTAGTGTTCTATATATATCTATGATGTTGGCATTCAAAGCCCTTGTTTCTTTGTTGATTTTTTGCATGGGTGTTCTGTCTATTTCTGATAGTGGAGTGTTGAGGTCCCCTACTATTAATGTATTTTTATCTATGTGTCTCTTTATTCTGGTTAAGATTTGGCTTGTGTATCTTGCTGCTCCCCTGTTGGGGGCATATATATTTATAATTGTCATATCCACTTGTTGGATACATCCCTTAAGAATAATATAGTGCCCTTCTGTGTCTCTAACGATAGTCTTTAGTTTAAATTCCAATCTGTCTGATATAAGAATTGCTACCCCAGCTTTCTTTTGAGGTCCATTGGCGTGAAAGATGGTATTCCATCCCTTTACTTTCAGTCTGAATGTATCTTTAGGTTCAATATGAGTCTCTTGTAGACAGCAAATGGATGGGTCATGTCTTTTTATCCAATCTGCAACCCTGTGGCATTAGGGGAGCATTTAGACCATTTACATTGAGACTGAATATTGAGAAATATGATTTTAATGATGCCATGTTGCCAGTACAGTCTTTGTTTCTATCGATTGTGATTTTCTGTTCTGTATCACTCTTGGGGCCTTTTTACTTTTATAGAACCCCCCGTAATATCTCCTGTAGGGCTGGTTTCGTGGTTACAAAATTGGTTAGTGACTGGCGATTCTGAAATGTCTTTATTTCTCCATCAATTCTGAATGACAGCCTTGCTGGATAAAGGATCCTTGGCTGCATGTTTTTCTCTGAAAGAGCTTTAAATATGCTCCCCCAACCCTTTCTCTCATTCCAGGTCTGTGTAGACAGGTCTGATGTAATTCTGATACTTTTGCCTTGGTACGTGAGAAATTTCTTTGCCCTGGCCGCTTTCAATACTGTATCCTTGGATCTAATATTTGCGAATTGCACTATGACGTGACGTGGTGTAGGTTTGTCGTGGTTGAGCTTGGGAGGGGTCCTCTCTGCCTCTTGGACACGAATGTTTGTTTCCCTTGCTAGATTAGGGAAGTTTTCAGCTACAATTTGTTCAAATATCTCTTCTAGACCTCTGTTTTTCTCCACCCCCTCGGGGATGCCGATGATTCTGACATTGGAACGTTTCATTGAGTCAGTAATCTCCCGTAACCTACATTCCTGAGCGTGGACTTTTTGAGTCCAGATTCTATTCTAGCTTTCTCTTCTACTAACCCATCCTCCAATTCGCTGATACTTTCTTCTGCCTCATTCACCCTGGCCATCAGAGCCTCTAGTTTTGACTGCATTTGGCTCATAGAATTTTTAATTTCTGCCAGATTCGCTTTCATTTCCTCCCTTAGAGATTATATATTCTCATTAACATTTTTGTTAATACTTTTTTCAAGTCTACACATTATCTTGACCATTGTTACTCTGAACTCCATTTCTGATAATTTGGTTATATGCATATCCATTAGTTCTGTGGCAGAGGCCACAGACTCATTGTCTTTTCTTTGCTGGGGGGGATTTCTCCTTCTCATCATTCTGATGAGGAGAGGTTGCGGGGTTGTCCAGAGCCCAAATTATTGACTGGGACCCAGGCCGTGCACCCTTGTTTTATAGGAATCTTAGGAATGTAGGCTTCTTGATTTTTCAGCCTGCCTTCCCAGGGAGGGGCCTGCCGCACCGATATTCAGGCAACCCTATTTGGGTAGGGTCTCCGTGTCTCCTGTGAGGGGGGATGGAGATGAGCACACTGTGAGCCGGTATTTCCAGGCTTTTGTTCTCTGGCGGCTTTCCCTGGCGGTTTGCTGTGCCTCTTCTGAGAGTCAGAGCAGCAGTGGCCGAATCTCAGCCTCTGTCACAGAACAGAGGGATTGCGGACCGTTCTCCACTGATGTTCTGGCCACTTTAACTCTGTTACTGTTGGTGCTGCTCAACCCTGCAGCGTCCTGGGATGTGCGCCCCACACCCGGCATCCCAGCCCTCACTTCCAGGGCTGGCGCGTCTCTGTCCTTTGTGTTTCTAACACCGCCAGCCGCCAGCCGTCCCCACGCGCTCCGGAGCTCCAGGTCTCAGTCTGGTTCCAGTGAGTGCACCAGAGCTCCGGTTTTCAGTCTGGTGGCGCACGTTCCCTGGCTCACGGCTCTGCTCTCTCGTGGGTCCGCAAGTCCACCCGCTCCCCCGTGCAGGTGGGTACTGCTTCCCGGCGCCCAAATGCAGCGGCTCCCTCCCCCTTCCGTTTATCCTCCGATATCTGTGCGCGGGTTCACGGCTCCCTGCTTTGTACCTCAATACTCAGCGCTGGAGATGTTCATTTGTAGAGATCCAGATGTATCTTCCTGTGTCTCAGGCTGATTCCGTGGAAGTTCAGGCTGGTCTGGTACCTATCCAGCTCGACTCAGGTGACCGGCTGAAAAAGGGGTCCCCTACTCCTCCGCCATCTTAACTCCCTCCTCTGAAACAGGCAATTTTGTCAAGCATTTACAGTAGCAAAACATAGAGCTGACAATAGGAGCTTATGTCTGTTGTTCAATAGAATGAATGATCAAGTTGTATGCAATAAAAGAAATTGTCAGATTTAGGAGAAGTGATAAAATATATCACCAAACATTACAGGCATTTTCCTTATTTAATATTTATGTTCCTCGCCATTGTTAGGGTTCAGTCTCAAGCAGGGATGAGACCTGCCGTTCCCTATTGTGTATTTTCCTGAAGAAGTGAGCACAGATTTATCAAATAAGTGGAGTTCTGTCAGTTCACCAGCCTGCAAGTACTCAACAGTTCAAGAACATTTTCCCCTTATTCTGACTCAGTGTTTTGTATATATGTTTGTATGTGTGTATTTATATAACACACACACATACATATAAAATAATATATTTAGTATGTGTGGCTAAATGCCTTTGTGTATGTCAGGGGAAAGAGGTTGGTGGTATTTACTGGTGTCTTCACTTTAGCTCAAGATCGTTAGAAAGTCTAGATTAGCATTTCTGTGCAGAGGGCAGAATAGCAGGAGGGATCTTCTTGTCCTAGTTCTGCTGCTGGCTGTGAGACTTAAGGCAAGGTACTTAATCTCTAGGTGTCTGTTATTATTTACTACCTGTAAAATGAGGTAATCATATCTAACATCCAAAGACATAACACATCCTGAGTTATCACGTGCAAAGTGCCCAAGGCAAATGGAAGTTAAGTTACTTATGAGACTAAGTAGTATTGTTTAAACAGTAAAATTGTTAGATTATATTCCTTCCTTATTATCCTTTCTCTCAAAGGAAAGATAGGAGAGGTCTTTCCAATGTAGCTCTGTGGGAATGAGTCCAGGTCATTAGGGGTTTTTTGAGCGGGAGGGGGTTGAATGAGTAAAAGCATTAAGTAGAGACAAGATTAAAAAGCCTTAGAGAATTATAGGAAGGATTCAACTGGCAGCCCATGGTATAGCCATGGCAAAAACTTACTCAGCTCATCACCTTTAGGTCCCTGTAATCAAGTGCCTAGGGAAGACAGGCTCTATGTGACCCAAGTATTTAGTGCCATGAGCATTTTAGTGAAAATAAGTTTAATGGAGTAAGTTGGTTGCTTCTAATGTACTAGGGAATGTAGGGAAAGAAAATAGTGAGCATGGGGCTTTTAATTTACTGTCAGTGGTAATGACCTGTGTGCTACTAAACTGAAGCTTTAGGAGCCCCTGCATGATGCCACCATCTGTGAGAATGGCATGGTTCTGATAGAGGTTGCTCCCTCAGCCTTGGTCCCAGATTAAAGAAGGCCCAGAGCAGAGTCACAACCAGCATTCAACATGAGCAAGTAACAAACATTTTGTGTTGTTAGCCACTGAGGTTTATGGAGATTGCTGCTACTGGAGCATGAAAGATGATAATATAATGTCTGTTATTACATGCCTTTGGAAAATGTTCCCATCGTGTCCTATAGTAGGCCACAATGGGCTTGTTCTTTAATAGTTGTTCCAAGCATTCTTTATGTCCTAATTCAGGTCTCCCTGGCCATTTATGAAGCTGCTACCATAAATGTTACCCAATACACATTGTGTGCATTTTAAATAACCATTCCACTTATGAGCTGTGTGATCTTGGTGAAGTTTCTGAAATTCTGGGTGCCTCAGTTTCTTCATCTGTGAAGTGGAAATATTGTTGCCTATCTCATGGAGTTTAGAGGATTAAGTGAAAAGTTTATATAACATCTTCAAAGCAGTATCTGACATTTCGTTAATATTTTTTGAATTTATCTGTAAATATTTAATGAGTGCTTACCATGTTCCAGGTCCCAAGCAGTTACTTATAAGGGGTTATACTTAAGGGCTTATAAACATGAGTGAAGACATATTGGTTCCAATGTTCCTGGAGCTCATAGGTCTAAGTAGAGAGATCAGTTAAAGAATGATTAATTATGAAGAATGCAGTACTGTAAGAATATCTATCAGGGATACTAAGCTAATTTGGGGAGTCAAGAATGGATGGGCCTGAAGGAATGACAGTTAAGAGCTAGAAGATGAGTAGGTGTAGCCGTGATGAAGGTGGAGATAGAGGGAGTTATACAGGTGAAGGGAGCGCTGTATTCAAGAGCGCTGGAGGGGAAAGCAGCTAGGCACGTCAGTGACCTGAAAGAAGCCAGTGGGGCAGGAGCAGTGGAGGGGCTGGGGCCAAATAGAACGAGGCAGGAGCCCTGGGCACTGTGGCAGAGGAGAGCACCAGGGCCTTCGTGGTATCCTGGCCATGCTTGTGTGACCCTGGGCAAAGACTTATCTTCCTCAGGCCTCAGTTTCCTCATTTCTAAGGTAAATGATCCTTTCAGTTCGAAAATTAATATTCTAGGATTTTTCTTGCCTTTTCCTTTCCTTGTTTCAAAGAGCCAGTGAGGCTGTGTCAAAAGTTGTTTCTAACAAACTCTAATTGTTTAGAGAGAACTAAGAGGAGCAACCACAAGGAAGGGAAGAATAGATTCTTTCTGGTCTGATCCTTAACCTGACTTTTACGCTGTAAAATACAGAGTCATGATGGCTGACCCTAGAGCAGCTCTGGGTCCCCAGATGACATTTAATCTTGATTGAGGATGGCATCATGGTGAAAGCTGCTAGACACAGGAAGGCTGGAGTTAGGGTTATGGTCCCACATCCCTGCTCTGCTCCTGGGAGTGTGGGCTTTTAAAACATTTTTCTCTTGTGTTTTTCTTCTCAGACTGCATGGTGAGATAATTTTAGCATTTATAGAAAACGGTGCTCCCCACTGAGTTTATATGTTAACCCCTCCTGAAGTGAATGGAGCATGCAATGGAAGAACTTTGTTTTTTCTTTTTTTCTTTTATTATTTTTCATTTTAAAAACTTATTCATCTCTAGTACATTTGAATCCCAGAGCAAGCAGGAAAGTTTTAAGAATTGGTAGATATTTCTGTATTTTGAAACTCCACTAGCCCTGACTGTGAATTTCCGGGTGAGGCCACACAGGATTTTGGTTGTGTGTCCTCCTGTGTACATTGATTGCTGCAACAGTAACACCAGAGCAGTATTACTCTGTTGAGTAAATGTGCCTTCTGTCACAGAGGGGAATAATTATCCACATTTTGTGCTGTGTTTCTCAGTGGAATCTTTATGGAAACGTGAGGCTGGGAAAAACCGTGCAGTTGGGAGAGTCCACTCTGGAATAGGCTGCTCTAAGAGAGACAACCCACTGTCCTCTCAGTTCTGGTGGCCCCCACCCCACCTGCCACACTGTCCTTGCGAAGTCAGCACTGTGCTGGGCACCACCCTCTTCAGCCCCGTGTCCTGTCTGAGCTGCTGTCAGAGTGCCTTGGGTAATGGTAGGTGCTACCAGAAGATCTCTGGGATTATGGACTGCAGGATCACCTGGCAGGGACCTTCAAACCAGTGCACATACCCCGAGTATCTTCACAAGGACAGATACAAGGATAATTCATACTTTCCCCTAAAGTTAATCTAAGAGCAGGCCTGCAGTCTACAGGGTTTCCTGACCTCCTGCCCTTCAGTCAGTCTCCCATTTGACTCGCCCCCATCTCTAATCTCATGATGAGAGCCCGCTCCTGCCCTGAGTTGGAAGACCTCTGGCATGCTAAGCAGAGGAAAGGTGCAAAATACTGGTCTTAGTAAGTAAAGCTGCAAAGGTAATGAATGTAATGACAGGGTAACATGTACTTATTTCCCACTCAGATGGGTCCTTTTCTTTACTTCAGACAAAGCTAAAGGAGTACCCAAAGGATGTCAGCTACCAGATAGTGCTGGATGGTGGCTGTATGTATTTGGGCATCTGACTTGGAAGGAGTTCAAAAGAACTGAGGGATAATGCTGCAACAAAACTCCTGCAGTGCTATTTGTTGATGTGAATGCTTTTTTAAAAAAAGAAAAAAACAATTAAAATGACACTTGAAACTCGTTTCACTCTCGCAGTGTGTGAAATATACTCACATAAGCTAATTTAAAAAATCTTCATTTGTTTATCTGGTTAAGAGATACATTTCCAAAAAAGTTTACTTTTTTAAATAATTACCAATATTATATACATAGCTTTTAGTTACACTTTTTTTAAAGTGCAATTATTAAACTCAGAAGGTTTTTTCTTAAGTTAGAGCCTTGTTTGAGAAAAATTAAAAACTGAAACTTCACTTAATATACATGTTTTTGTTATACAGAGGATTATGGTAGAGTGGTCAATAAAAGAGTTTTTGAGCATAAAAGTATCATCAGATAAGGGACGCCTGGGTGGCGCAGTCGTTAAGCGTCTGCCTTCGGCTCAGGGTGTGATCCCGGTGTTCTGGGATCGAGCCCCACATCAGGCTCCTCCGCTGGGAGCCTGCTTCTTCCTCTCCCACTCCCCCTGTTTGTGTTCCCTCTCTCACTGGCTGTCTCTGTCAAATAAATAAATAAAATCTTTAAAAAAAAAGAAAGTATCATCAGATAAAATTCTGTGAAGAAAGTAGAATACAGGTAATGTAAGTTTAAAGAGAAGGAATGCTATAAAATCTGTTAAAGAAGCACCTGTTCTCTTATGTTTTTTACATGGGTGGTGGAGGCATCATATCACCATGGTATTTAGAGATGTGTTCTATTTTTTTTTTAATATTTATTTATTTATTTATTTGAGAGAAAGAGAGCACGCGCGAGAGCACGTGGGCAGAGGGAGGGGCAGAGAGAGGGAGACAAGCAGACTCCCTGCTTGAGCAGGAGCCCGATGTGGGGCTCTGTCCCAGGACCCTGAGATTGTGACCTGAGCTGCAACAGAGTCAGATGCTTAACCAGCTGAGCCACCCAGGCGCCCCATGAGATGTGTTTTATTTCTAAATGTCAATATTTAATACACAAGAATTATGACTTTTATAATCATTTAAAGTTACAAGAAATTTTATGTGTCTCCTTAAACAAGGAGCTCCTTTTAGTTTGTGAAGGAGGCAGGTTGGGGATTGCTACAGTGATTTCCAACTCTGGCTGGGGAGCACATGTGAACAATACAGATTTCTGAGCTCCTGTTCAGACTTAAGAATCAGAAATTACCTTACACAGTTTCCTGATTGCCAGTGGATCCTAGGACCCGTCTTTGCCTCCCTTGTGTCCACTTGCTTCTACTTTCAGGCCTGAAGCCCCTGTTTAGTCCTCCTGGGGAGGACTCATGAAGCAGTTGGTGACAGACCACTGTGCAGGTGGTGCCGTGGCACTCAGGTGGGAAGAAATCACGAAGCCAAAAGTTCCTGAGGTGTCAAGCATGGAATGGAGACCCAGAACAAAGACTGTTTTGTCCATTCACTTGAGGGGAGGTTCACATCATATCCATAAGTGATCTTTGCATACATAGCTCATCATAAATGGAATTTTTGAGCTCCCCTTCAAGAACTTTTAGTTCTTTATTGCAGTTTTTTAGACCTATTTGTCAGGATTAATATTGGTCCAAGATCTACCTGGGATCAGTCAAATAACATTGATTTGAAAATTATTTGACTTCCAAAATTTGAGTCTACCAGATAATCAGACGCATTCAGTGATTTCTAGCCATCCTTCTGGATCTTTTGATCATAAAAAATTTCCTCGGGATATGAGATGTGGCTATTATTAGGCAGTATGAAATAGTCTGAAGGGGTTGACTTAATGGACTAAATTTGCTACACATTGCTGGGGGTGCATTGTCTTTCTCTGTTCTTTCTTTTATGTGAGAAATTTGTTGCCGTTTCCTGTGTCTCAACAAGATAAATGAACTAATTTAAATTATTTTCCACGCCTCATCTGTCCACTCCACAAGCTGTCAATGGGCTTGGATTGGGAGCTTGCATGCCAGCAGTCCTCAGCTGGTAGTATTGTTATTATGAAAAAAGAATGTCGTTTCCATAGCAGCTTGGGCCGCCTTTGCAAGTGTGCTTTCACATTCTTGCAGGATCCAGTAAGAAAGTCGATATTTGGTCGAGCTTTTTAAAGCACGTTTGCTTGACTTAAATGAAGTCATTACATTTCTTTTTTCTTTTTTTTTTTTAATTGAAGAGGTGGGAGAAAATTTTCAAGAATCGATGAAGGGAGAAATTTTGATGAGTTACTAAAAACCAAAACAAAATGGAAGAAAAATAAAGTTATTAAAATTTAGAATTATAAAATTAAAATTGGAATAAGTGACTATTTGTCTTCAAGATAATGTTTCTAATTTTACATATTTTATGGATTGGATAATTTTTAAAATATCATGGAATTTTCTCAGGTTTACAATCACTCGAATTTGTCATATATTCCTTCATAGCACATTTAAAGAAAAAAATTGTATACAGGACATCACATTGGCACACAACTGTAAGGCGTTCTCATCCTCTTTGCAGCAGGATCGAGTTCTTCACAGTATTTACTTATTGGTATTTGTAGAGGAGGCAGAGCAAAGAAGTGATAAGGTGGAGACCATTTTACTGTTTCTGAGATAGTACAGACAGGTTCCTTTTGGATTTTCTGAACTTTTTTCTACTTAATAATACATTTTAATGAGTCTTTGGGGGAAGTCATAACTTTACTACACTGCTTATCGCAGCCGCCTGCTCACATGACAATACTCTTGTGAGGTATAATATTAAAATCATCTCTGGCTAAAAGTGGATTTTGGCTTTTAGCCTAACACTGAGCAAATAACCTTTCCTGTCCAAGTTAAATGTTCCCATAAGCTCCTTAAAACCAAATTTTCCTTGTTAAAAAAAGTTACTGAATATAATTCCCAAAGGGTAGGGTATGAAAGCTATTTAAATTAGATTTTTTAAAAATCCTTCCTGTATTTTGCTGGCTTGGCCTTTCTTTTTTTTAATATTTGATAGGTACTTCTTTGCTAGGTTTGACGTGAGAGGTCAGAACTCTCCCAAGGAAGGTTGATGGTCCATCTGATGGGTTCAGTTCCGTAGTTTGAACTGTGGCTTAAAGCAGAATGCCGATTCCTGCCACCCAGTGCTGTTGCCTTCCCCAAGAATCTTGGCAGAATCTATCGCAAACCCTGTCTTTGTACTTGACTGTGACCCTGTTGCTGTCCAGAACTCTGAACCTCCAGCTCCCTCATAACACAAGGCCAGGCTTTCTGGGGTTTCCCAGTAGGTCGGCCTTAAGGTAGATGAAAATTTGATAGATGCACTTATAACCTCTTCCGAGCTTTCTGTGGGAACTTTGACAAGTACATTCTTTCTCCTAAATATTTTAACACACAGCCTTTAAAATGACATTTACCTCTTCTAGGACCATTTTTGACAGTAGCATGTAGTAGTTTTATTTTTATTTTATTTGAAAACATCATTTGGAGTTTTATAGAAAAATATAAAATATTTATCTCCGCAGCTTGTTATCAGCAGGGAGGATAGGCATTCTTGGATGGATGGAAGGTTTATGGGTGGAAAGAGTCAAGAAGCTATTTTGTGATAAAGGATTTCTTCGCATTTTTTCCTCTAGTCAAGAAAATTGCTTGTGGGTTCTTGCTTAAAAAAATAATAATCCCTCTGGTGCTGCTTTTAATTTGATCAGGTTTAAAATGTTTTCAGAAGCTTCCCTTGCAGTAGCGTCTGGTATGATCAAATGAAGGAACGGCTTTGGAACAGGTAGGTTTTTTTATGATGCTGTTCGGCCTTTCTACCAAAGGTGCAGTACAGTGGACCAGTCAAAACAATAGCACCATTGTTACTTGACTTTGAGGTATATGGTGTATCCCCTTTCCAATGACAGATTTGACTCGTGTTGTAAGAATTTATGTTTCCTATGATATATATCCAATGTACCCAATGTCACTTTCAAAAAATAGGCATATACCACAATATTAACCCACTGTTATGATTTCTCATGTATGGCTACTGATGACTACACTTTACCTGCAAGGGAAAGGATTAATTATATATCCTTTTCTTGTTCATGAGGTAAAAGTTTGTAAGATAAAATATAATGCTGGTAGAGCATGGAAGCATTTTATGAGCAGGTGGACAAAATTGTGAAAAGACCATCAGAAAGCCTAGAACTTGGCCGGGGAGGGGGGTGGTGGGAACCCCAAACTTCCACTGCCTTGGGGCTCTGTTTTTAATGATTCCCTGCTGGGCTGAATATTTCAAGTAGACCTAAGCAGGTGACTCTTCCCTGGGGAGAAGATGGTTTTCCATAGAAACTAGTCTCTCACTTTCGTGGGAATGGCTTTAACCTAATACAAACCTGAATCCACCTGAGAGAAATAGGAAAACCCTGTATGACACTTTGCCAAACTTCACACAAGTCTAATTATAGAATAGTTTTTCCACCCTACTTTTTTTTTTTTTTAAGATTTTATTTATTTGACAGAGAGAGACACAGCGAGAGAAGGAACCCAAGCAGGGGGAGTGGGAGAGGGAGAAGCAGGCTTCCCGCTGAGCAGGGAGCCCAATGTGGGGCTCGGTCCCAGGACCCTGGGATCACACCCTGAGCTGAAGGGAGATGCTTAACTACTGAGCCACCCAGGCGCCCCATCCACCCTACTAATACAGATGTTTACTTAAAATAATGTAAAGAAAGAGGGTTTCCCTTCTAGAAGAAAGGAGGAGTACATGCTCCCTATACTTGAACAAGGGTCTATGAGCCCGGATATCTAGCTTCCTATATTTTGATGAGTGATAGATACATGATTTTAGTAATCCTGCTTTACAAAATAGTTTACTAAACAGGGCTATATATGGCAGAAAAAAATGAAAATACTTCAAAGTCCTGGATGCAAACCATGAATCTGGTAAGGAGTGGCCTCTCCCCTCCCCCCAGTTCATAAAAATAAATCTGAAAAACATACACTGGTGATAAACAGTTAAGCTGTGGTCATCACACCTGCCACTGAAATGGGAAACTAGCACTGAATAATGAACATATCAGCTGACAGCTGGGAAGATGTTGGCAGAAAAAAAAATGACATAGCACTGAATGAGGGCAGGCCTAACAAGGGGACTTGCTACCGACTAGTTTGAGAAGAGTTGTTGATGCTTGTCCTGCCGTGGGGCTCCAGCCTCAGGCTCAGCAAATGCTGCTACTCTCTTTGTGAAGATTTGTTTAAAAATTGCAGTCTTTTTGTCCCTTGATGGTACACTCCCCTGATAAACAGTGTGATTTGATTTTCTGCCCCATTTGTGTCTTACACCCCACCGCTTGTGCCTTTTGCTTGGCAACCTGAAAGGAACTAATGTATTATCACATTCTGTCTCTTTTTCCCCCCTCATCTTTTAAAGAAAATCATAACAATGGCCATGTTTGTAACCTTTTATGTTTAGAGAGCACTTCTGTACCCGTTCTCCCATTAATCCGCACAGTGATCCTTCCAAGTGCAGCTGTAGAAACTGAGGTTAGAGGCGCCGGGGAGCTCACTCAGGAGCGCTCCTCCTTAGTGGGAGAGCTGGAACTCAAACTCTAGCCCCCCGCCAGTGTCTGTACTCTGGCAGGTAGAGGTAAGAGATTTGAATTAGCCTGAAAATGGCCCAAATACCAGCAGGCGTTATGAGCACCAAATCTTACTTTATTACAAAAAAACTGGAGGTCTTGAGCTCTTCTGTTTCCTCCTTTTGCAGTAATCTGATCAGGGCCCATGAAAAGGACTCCAAAGAAAAATGTTTTTTCTTTGTAACTTACCATTGGAAAGTGCCACTTTGGCCTCAAAATCATAGCACTAAAACATATTTGTACATACACTGAGACAAAAGCAGGTTATATTTTACTACCTTGAAGCTTCATTTAAGCTGTGGCATGGAGCAGCGAAGGGGCTCTCTCTTTCTATATAGGTGGATACACGGGAGAAATGGAAGTGTGTGCATTCCAGGATGAACTGGATTATCTTCATCTCTAAAAAAGTAACGTGAGTGATAGAAGACCACACTTCAGTTTTAAGATTGCCAATGAACCATAATATAAGCAGTGAATGTCTTTTAGGGTGTGAACACGTTCTTTCACACATCTGCTTGGGTAAATCACTGTTCTGTTTGAAAGGATCTCACAGAAATGGAATTTTTAAATATTGAGAAATCCATTAAGAAATGGAGAGAGAAAGAAACGCTCATTGTAAAAGCTGTGCCAAGGACAACTAAGATGTGGCCTAGCATCTGAAAAATGTTTACTTTTAATCAAAATGAACTTTTAAAGAAGTTAATGTTCTCACCCTTTGGCTGAAGAGTTCATTGCCAGGCTGGTCTAACATCTGTTGGAAGTTTGTCAGCCAGTTTTTCACAAAAGAAAAATATTGCACACAATGTAGATGGTCATTTTCATGAAGAAAATCTGCATGTTTGGAATTGACTTACTCCTCTGTTGCAGCTTCATCTTTTTTATAACCTGTTCATGGCTAGTTGCAGAGAGAGGGAGATTGAGGGTCGTACAAGGTGTCTTTGGTTCACTGTGAGAGCAAGTCGTCTAGTTCTGATTCTGAAGTGACAGAAGAGGAAAAAATAGCTCTAAAGACATTATGGTTCATATCCTATCCCTTTTTTTTGTTATTATTATAAAAACAATAAGACAAAAACCTTAAAAAAGAAAAAGAAAAACCCAGGATTCCACTAACCTAAACATGATTTTCTTCATTTTTGCTCATTCATTGAAATTCTGTTCATTTCTATGAATGGTTGTAATTACTGTGTTCCTAGTGATTGTAGACATTTTTAATTGTTCTGTGTCAGGAGTTCTTAACTCTTTTGTTCCATGGACTCCTTTGACAGTTTTTGTTAGAGCTTATGGATCTCTTTTCAGAAAAATGTTTTTAAGTACTTAAAATAAAATACACAAGATTATACAGGAGACAATAATATTGAAGTACACTTACTGAAATAGTTTTAAAATTAACTCATGATATGGTAACATGTGCTTTACTACCAAAGTATTACATAACAAGTCGTGACAAAGTCATAGTTACTTAATTTCTGAGTAATTGTGAGCATAAATTTTTTGGAATTGTGGGTCTGAAGGTGGAGGGGAGGGCAAAAGAGTTGAGAAATGTTATGCCTGATGGTCCTTATTGTCTAGGGGAAGGAAGAGGCTCAGTTGTCTTTAGAATGTGATGAGTTGGCCTGGGGTTGGAGGGAGGTAAGGTTTCAGAACAGATGGGGCAACACTGCTTAATTCTTACTATGTCTCAAGTACTATGCAAACTTTTTATATATGTTATCTCCTTTAACCCTGAGAACACCTTCATGAGGAATAGTTGCTATCGTTGTCTTTATTTGACCAATGTAGCAACTAAGTTTGGAGAAATTACCCACAAATAGACCATTCACTATCCCTCAAAGGAAGTCTACCTAAATAATCCAGAAGGAATATCCCTGATTGGTAACACAAATGCAAGGCCACATTGGAGGCAGCATTAGGATTCAGTCCCAAACCCTTGATGATGAGAGCCTGTTTTACTTAGCCTTTTATCTGTTTCCTAAATTGGGAAAGATAAAAAGAATTTCTGAGTGACCCTAAGGGCCACTTGAAATTGGAAATCCCAAATTTGTCTATTCTAGAAAACAAATCCTCAGACTTACTGTTAGGTAATTTTTCTCCTGAAGCAACCATTGTAGAAACCTGAACAGAGCAAGGCAGTGGGTTAGGGGGATGCAGAAGACAGGATGGCCTGTCTGGACAGTCTGTGTTCACAACTTGAATCAGCTCCTTTTAGGACCACAGTTGTCTCTGCTGGAGAGGTTTTTCCTCTGAAAGGTCACCTGGGACACGGTCTGCCCTGCATTCATTGACTTTATAGCTTTTCATCACTGCTTCCTCAGGGTAATTTGGAGACACGTTGCCAGGGTATTTTAAGTGAAGCATAAATTTTCTCACTGTGGTCTAAGACTGGTGCAATTGAAAGACAAGAAGCAAAGAGGTTGGGGCAGGCCACAGAGAGAACACTTCATGGGTGACAGTCTCTAATAAGGGTCAGATGTATGCGGGAGCCTTGGGACAGCTTCTGGTGCTCAGAACAGGAAGCATGTCCCAACACAGCACCTTGTGTAGCCTTCAAAGAAAAATGATGAGGCTTCTATATGTTTCTTTTTCCCAGCCACTTGAATAAGTATGCAGCAGGAATGTATTAAATGTTCATTTAAGCTGTTAAAAACCGCATGTGGGAAGTTGGATAAGAAAGAACCTGATTTGTGGGACCCAGTGCCTCGTTGCAGATTAGCAAATGGGAGATGTGTTTATTGTTCCATCCCAGACCTCACCAATGAATGCAATTTCAACAAATACACAGAAAACAGATTTAAGAAACCATACACATCTCTCTAAAAAAAAACACTGAACAAAACAACACTGCAGCCTTTGATGGGGTTGGATATCTGCACTGTCTCAAAACAAATACTGCTAAGGATAATTAGTCTCTGTCTTTGTTTTATTTATTTTTTGGTCAAATATCTTTAGGCCTTCAGGCTCGAGGCCAGAAATAAATAGAAAATGTTTTATAGTCCTTGATTTGATAATGCCAGTACCAAATCATAGCTGATATTCATAATAAATAAAGTTTCTTGGGGTGGGGGAGGGCTATCCTTGGATCAGTGGAAAGCTTTGTAAGCCAGCCTTCCAAAATCGTGTGAAACAGGAAAATTGTGTTTCTTTTTAAATTCAGTACTGAGAATTAAATGAATAAAATACTGTCATTTCGAACATTAATTCAGAGAGATGTAAAAACAGTAGAGTTTAGAAATTCACCTTAAGTTATAAGTAACTTTACAAATCTGGTTTTGTTTGTTTTTTTTTAATAGGGTAGAGAGTACATATCAGTGACGTCAGGAGGTCTGACTTGTGCCAAAAAGGACAGAGGGTCTTTTAAAAATTTTTGAGTAAATAATTCAGTAATTTTGATTTCAAGTAAATGCTTTATGCAGGAAGAGTAAGAATTCCTGTTCGATCTCTTGTAAACAAAAATTTCAAATAATGAAATTTCCTCCAGGAAACAGGTGGTCTTTAATATTAACATTAAAAGAAATAAAAATGCAAATACAGAAGTACTTAGAGAATGTTTATTTTGTGATTTAGGAGGCTTGGTTTTCCCGCCCATCAGCTGAAAGATGTTTAGTGACACTTAATAAGTACTCAGGATAAGATTTGTTCTAAAGCTCTCTGTATGCTGTAATTGTGTGCCCCTTTCGCCCTTTAAATTTGAAATAAACTTGAAATGAAGGATGGAACCCAAACAGGCTGTTAGAGAAGTAGAAATGATAAGTGATTGATTTTTCTCAGCATAGATAACATTGCCTATTTTGTGATTCAGCAAATGCTGCTATATACTATCAGTGAAGTGCCTCTTTCAACATGAGATTGTGATGTAGCCTTTAATTTATTTGCAAATGGTGCTTTTATGTCTGGGTTTTCTGCACAGCCCAGGTAGTAAGTGCAGAGGGGAAGTTCTGTTTTCTGTTGAGGGAGGGTAGGAAAGGGAGGCAGGAAGCATTCAGAGGCTAGCGTGTTTCCCCCAGGACCTTCTCTTCACTTTCGTTTGTTCAGGCCCCCTCCCCGTCCTGTGACTTGCATCTGTGTTGTGCCTATGCCAGGCTAGCCTCCAAAACTAGGTCTGTCTGACTTCCCAGTCCGTGCTTCCAACTATGATGAAATACATGTAGGAAAGTCAGGAGAAGTGTGGTGTTTGGTCAGGGTACTCCCCAGATACCGTGTTTGTACACTGTGCCAGGTACGTTTGATAGCAAGACGATTAGAATTTGTCCAACCCTGGAGGAGCAGAGGATGGACAAGCGAAGAGCCATACCTGAACAATAAACGTTCGGGATTATTTTGATTTTTGTGATGGGCTGGTCTGGAGAATTGCTTGGTTGCCTAAAGTTTAAACCTAAGTCACTCAGAAAATTGTTATAAAATAGCAGTTCTGTTTTCTATCTAAAAATTAGTCACCACTACTAAGCTTTCGTCAGTCTCTCATCTTGGCAAGTGAAGGTGAGATTCGCGTCAGGTACCATCCAAGACCTTCTGAGATCTCACCTTTCTAGCCTGTCATTCCTTAGTTTTGCTCACACTTCTTCACTCAACTTTGCCTCATGTTTTTCCACCTCTGAGCTTTGTTACATCTATGGTAAAATGTCCTTCCTCTTTCCTCTTGCTACTGCATGTGCACTGGCTGAGACCTGCTGGTCTTTCTAAGGCGAGCACAGGCATCTGCCTGCTCTTGCTAGCTTCCCGAGTTCTCTAAACCCTGCTGGCAGCTTCGCTGAACCATGTGGCAGACCCTGTATCCCTGCCAACTGCAGACTCAGCCAGTGTGCAGCATGTCCCCAGCACTCTCCAAGGCACTGTCTGACCTGGTGCAAAAGCATTGCACGTTGTCTCTAAACTCCAAGGTATAAGTTACAGGAAACTTCTGACTTGGGAGAAACCCCATTTTTACTTTAAGTTCCCTAGAGCCAGCCTCATGGAACTGACCCGGTGGTGCCTGGACTCAGTGACTTGTGCCCTACGTTCAGAGGGGTGCACAGGTCACCTGCCTGAGCTCTGCTGCTACATGATCTGAGCCATTCAAACAGAGTCATACCTGCTCTCTTGTCCTGTGGGGTGTCCCTTGAGTGGCTGTCATGAAATTCATCCTCTCTTGCCTCTCTTTGAGACCTTCTCAGTAGAAGAATGGTGGAAGGTTCTGGGTTGGAGGAGCATAACCAGCTGAGGCACACATGTTGGTCTGACCTTGGTTCTCCAGCCCTCTCTCCTTCCAAATCCAGTAGCACTTCATCATGATTATTGTGATGACCACGGCAAAGCTTTTGTTGCAGCTATTCTTATATGCCAGATTAATCTGGTTGAATATATAGATGGTATCTTTTTCATTTTTATATCTCCTTCCACATTTTGCAGAAAGCTTTTTATATGAAAGATGTTTAATAGGTGTTTAATGGCTGAAAGAATGAATTAACACATGATACATAATAAGGAAACAATCATTCATTTAGTCACAAAATATTTATTGAGCACCTGCTATCTGTAGTCAGTGTTCTGGTGCTGGGATTAAAAAGGTGCTTCCAGAAGGATTCCCATTTGATGAGCTTCCCTGTGGTGTATCTTCTGATCAAAAATAAAAAGTGTGACTGAGCTGTTGACATAGTACTTTTTAAGAGTCATTTGTTAATTTGTCGGTCTGTGTCTGAACTGAGATGGCCTTTCCAGTTCTAGAATTCTTTTGTGCTTCTTATTTAACATTTCTCAGGGCCAGCAATGACTGTCTAGCCTTATTTTGAATAAGTATAGTCTTTGATCTGATCCCTACCACCTCTGCCCATTTTTCTAGCTCTGTCTCGTGGCCTGGCTGAGCTCATTCCTCTGCCCTTTCCTCTTTATCCTGCTACTTGACTTTTTCTTAGCTTCTCATTTTTTGCGGGGTGAATCTCACCAAACAACAAGCAATGAGATAAATGGTTTCTGATACATATCATAAAGAAGGATTTAATTCAACATACTTGACACCATAAGCCATATATTTTAATGCTCTAAACTTGAAGTGTAGAAATAACTTTTCATGAGGAGGCTGGGGAAACACAGGACTTATGAGCTGATGCATGAGCATTCAGAATTGAGTTTACCATTTTGTAGTGTCCACTATTTGTAATATCCTTGGATGGCTGAGGTCAGACAATTCTGTGTGGTGTGAGTGGTGTGAGTCTGTGTATTAATTGCTGCCTCTCACAAAAGCAGCCCAACACTGTAGCGTCAGTCCACGGTGGATCTCGGTTTCCCGTGTTCCCTCTCCCCTCCTTCCCCAGCTGCTCTTGAGCTCTTTGGGTAAACTGATTTCTCTTGGTATCAATCTACTCCTCTCTCTGCTCCTGAATCTTGCTCACACGGCAGCTGTTGCATCCTGCTTTTCCTTCTGGCTATGGTGTTTACATGTCTGTCTCCTCCCCTGGACTGTAAGCCCTCTGCTGTACAACTCAGACTGCATCATATCAGTGTTCCTCCAGTGCTGGCCAGTATTGGCACCTGAGTGATTGACTTAACGAATACTGATGAACAGAACATAAATTTTACAGGTAGAATTGAAAGAGAGTGGGAAGGTTCTCCTTTAAAACCTGTGTTTAAGGTCTTGGAGTAAAATGGAAGTTTCAGCCTCAACAACAGTGTTATCCATTGAGTCTAACATTATTCCCTCTTTCAATTGGGAATGTTAGTTTGCTGTGTAGCGCTTGGAAAAAGTGTCTTGGGAGAGCAAAAGGAAAATAATATTTCATTATCATTAGCTTATTGTTTGTCTGATAGGGAAATGCTAATTAAAAAGTGTTTGTGCCTGTTTTGGAATTACCTGCCTATTTATGGAAGGAAAAAGAACCATAACATTGTTGAAACAACAGTAAAATCTGCTGCAAATCATATTAAAAGAAAAAAAAAGGGGGATGGATTGTGCTTTGAACTTCCAACTCCTTCACAGCTCATCATTTCTTGATGCCCTTTGCCAAGCTGTGTGCTCAAGGAATCTAATGATACACAAAGCCTCATTGCCAGATACTTCATTAATTCCTCAATCCATTAGGAGCCTTAATGGCCTATGCCATTGGAATAAGTATGGAAATCCAGTCCCCCAAGAAAGTACAGTGCTCTATAAATCATACTCGCCCGAGGATTCTCTCAGCCCTTGACACAGAAGAATAGATGAAAAATCATTGTACTTCCCGAATTGCTTTATCCTACAGGCTCTCAGAATAATCGACATCCTTTAACTCTTTAACCCTCCATGCTTGGTTCTCAAAGTGTGATCCTGGGATCAAAAGCATCAGCACCACTAGGAACTTGTTAGAAATGCAAATTCAGGGGCGCCTGGGTGGCTCAGTCGTTAAGCATCTGCCTTCGGCTCAGGGCGTGATCCCAGCGTCCTGGGATCGAGCTCCGCATCAGGCTCCTCCCCTGGGAGCCTGCTTCTTCCTCTCCCACTCCCCCTGCTTGTGTTCCCTCTTGCTGGCTGTCTCTCTCTGTCAAATAAATAATAAATGAATAAATCTTTTTAAAAAATGCAAATTAAGTGGCCCTAGCCAAGCACACTGAAACTCTGGGGTTGGGGCCAGCAATCTGTGTTCTAAGCAGGACTCCCTGTGACTCTGACCTGCTCTAACATCTCTATGATGTTCTAAAATGAGGGCTTTTTTTTTTTTCTTTTTTTTTTTTTTACTGTTGAGAAAACATGAGCAGGGCCATCACTTCACCCTGATCTACTTGTTTGTATTCAGTTTAATTGAGCAGACATTGACTGAGTAGCTGTTACATCCTAGGCATCCTCCCTAGGAAACCATAAAGGTAACGGACATTTACAGTCACTCTAGTGTTATCTGTGCTTGCGTTTTCCTGCTGTGCTGCACTGGCCTCCTCGGATGGCAACCCCACCTCGACTTTGTTCTACAGCAACCAAAATGATGGTCCTCTAGGCTGCCTTATTTGACTTCTCAAAGCCTTCATTAACCATCATCCACCAGTCGGCTCCTCAACCTTTTCCCAGTGGGACACTGGCACCTCCGTGAATTGCAGGAAGAGTGATACTATCTTTCTGAACCTTTTCTGCTTTTAAATGCCTGATAATCTTTCTGTTCACACGCTCCCTACTATCCGTGTCCCTCTAGAATTGGTGTTACCCCTACCCACGTCCATTTTCACACTAAGGCCGCTGCTAGAGAGGTTCTTTCCCACAGAAGACAGACTGTCCAACCCTGATCTTAAATGAGCAGCTCTTTTTAGAGGAAGGCGTACAGTCTCTATCAGTAAAGGGCAGCAAGAATAAAAAACTCAAAATTTACCTTTCTCCCAATAGCTGTTTCTCTAATCCAAGTCCTCATCATCCTGTGCCTCAGTATTTCTGTGGCTCCCTGACAGTTTTGTTTTCCTACCTCGATCAATCTTGCTGATAGAGTGATCATTCTTTTTTTTTTTTTTAACTTAAATTTTAAGTAGTTAACATCCAGTGCAATATTGGTTTCTGGAGTAGAATACGGTGATTCCTCACTTGTATACAACACCCAGTGCTCATCATAACAAGTGCTCTCCTTAGTACCCATCACCTGTCTAGCCCACCCCCCACCCACCTCCCTCCACCGACCCTCAGTTTGTTCTTTATCATTAAGAGTTAGAGTGATCATTCTTAAATACTAATTCTATCATACTAACTTCAAATTTGTGCCCATAACTGCAAATATGTGCCCATGGCCTATAGCAGGGATCAGTGAACTAAGGTATGTGCTTGCTGTACAAATAAAGTTTTACTGGAACACAATGACAGTCATCATTTGCAGATTATCCATGACTGCTTTTGTGCTATAATGGCAGAGCTGAGTGGTTGCAGCTGAGACTCTGTGTCATACAAGCCTAAAATATTTATTATCTGGCATTTAAGAAAAGTTTGCTACCCCTGGTCTGTTTACATGTAACATACTGACATATTTGGGTTTAGTCCTGCCAGCTTTCAGTGTTCTTTCCCTTTGCTCCTGTTTGTTCTGCTTCTGTTTCCTTCCTTTCATGTCTTTGTTTGAATTTATTATTTTTCCTTATTCCGTTTTCTTTTTCACACTATTAATTAATTGGTACTTTTACCCCTATCCCAGACAATTCAAGAATGTTAGAACATTTTAAGCGTCTTTTACCACTTCTTCCTTATATGCTTCAGTTGTCATCTGTTCATATTCTCTATGCTTGAAACCCAGAAGACATTACTATTATTGTTTATAAAGTCAATATTCATTTAGACTTATCTACATAACTAGCATTTTGGTTGCTCTTCACTTCACAGGTACTTCTCCTCTTTGTATGTGAAAAAGAAAAGAAAGTCTTTATGTTTACCCTCACATTTGAATGATAATTAGGCTGAATATAGACCAAATTTAATTTTCCTCCTGAAACTGAAGATATTGTTTCATTGTCTGTTAGCATTCACTGTCTCAAATTAGAGATCTGATGGTAATCTGATTTTTCTCTTTTCTTCTCTGGAAGATTTTGGGATTTTTCTCTTTTTATTTTGAGGTCTTAGATGTGTCTAGGTGATTTTTTTTTTTTTTTAATTATTTATACTTGTTGGGCTTTTTTGCAGGTCTGGAAAATTTCTGTTATTTTCTCTTTTTTATTCCTGTAAGATACCTTTTAGAAAGATAATAGCACATCTGGATCTCTTTTTCATATTGCTTAGTATTTGTGTTCTATTTTCTTTTTTTTTTTAATTTTCTTCTATGTTCTGTACAATCTCTAGGTTCCATCTTCTAGTTGCTGATTTGATCTTTAGTAAGGTACAATCCAATATTCAGCACATCTTGATTCTTTTTGACTGATATTTTGAATTTCTTAGCTATGTAGTTGTTACTTTTTTCCTAATTGATGGGATTTATTTTGGAATCCCTATCATAACATATACTGTACCTCTTTTTAACTCATCTCATGCTTCCACTTACCTGACTCCTTCGGTCAGATATTCTTCTATGGAGTAATCATAGCTCCTCTCATTTATTTTTGTTTTGCCTCAAATCATTGTGATTTTTAACGTATCTGTATTTTAGTTGTGCATCGTGGGTGCAATTTTTCTTTCCTCAGCCCGAATGAGAATCAGCTTGGTTTATTGGTGAATGATGAGTCAGATCATAGGACTCTGATTCAGATCAGATAGGATTACCTCACCTACTGATGATGATTGGGGAAGGATGGGCCATGGGCTGGTCCAATGGTCAGTAGTTTGTCTTTTAGGTATTTGCTTCCACTGTTGGCATTGGCCTTGCCAGAACTGTCTCCTCAGAGATACCTACTAATAACTGTTTGCTGGGGATCTGCTCCCTGGGATTAGTTGCACCTTTTCTTGGTAGCCAGTACTATTATAGTTTCACTCTTTTTCCTTTATCTTTACTGAGGTGTTATAACAGCTGAGAAAGTTGTAGCACAGGCTGAGTCCACCGTCTTGATCCAATCAGCCATGTGTTTCCTGAAGGCCTTCTTCCCTGTCTTGCCTCCAGGCGTAACTCATTGCACCAGTCATTCGGGTTCCACATAGCGCTTTGTCCCTGTTTCTTTCATAGTGCTTGTTCCGACGTAACATTCCAAAGAACTGTCTATTTGTCCTTGTTTTTGCCCCGCTGAATTAAGTTCTGTAGCCCAGACATGTGTACGTGTTAGATTGCCACAGATGTTTTATCCAGGATGCAGAACAACTGGTTTAGTACCAAGCAAGTGAAAATGGGGTTTGGAAATACAACACCAACTGTACTATAAGATCCAGAATGGCTCCCTTACTCCTTTTATGTATTTCTCTATCTCCTCAAAAACCTGGTTGATGTTTAAGTCTAACTTCCCAACTCTATGAATAAACATTTTCCAAAGCATCAAATTATAGTAGTCTGCAGTTAGGTTGACTTTGTAAGGATACTGGTTGTATCCTTAGAAATGACCTCCTCTTGATTATACTAAGTGAAATAAGTCAAGCAGAGAAAGATAATTATATGGTTTCACTCATTTATGGAACATAAGAACTAGGAAGATTGGTAGGAGAAAGAAGGAAAAAATGAAAGGGGGGGAGTAAACAGAAGGGGGAATGAACCATGAGAGTCTGTGGACTCTGGGAAACAAACTGAGGGCTTCAGAGGGGAGAGGGGTGGGGGAATGGGATAGGCCAGTGATGGGTATTAAGGAGGGCACGTATTGCATGGTGCACTGGGTGTTATACGCAAATAATGAATCATGGAACATTGCATCAAAAACTGGGGATGTACTGTATGGTGACTAATATAACAAAATAAAAATTATTAAAAAAAAAAAAAAAAGAAATGACCTCCTCTCATCTTGCTGGGAAGGGAGAGCCCTTCCCTTACTAGATTCCCAGGATTGAATCCTCACTGGACTTAAGTGTATTATCTCTGTTTCTTTTGCCTTTTCTGGAGGGCCTCTGTTTAATGAGGCAGTTAATGGTGGTCTAAGAGGCTGGAGTTACCAATTCATTAACTAGCTTCAGTCATAATACTCTTTCCTACTCAAAAAATCCTATTTAATTAGGAAAATGGGAAACCATTTTTCCTTTCATATCTGTCAATATCTGAACTTAGTCAAATGCTGACCTCCCGGTAGTATGATTAGGCTCTTAAAAGATTGTCTGATTATGCTTGGGGCTCCTGATACAAGTTTTTGCTATTATATCTACAGTCACATTTCAAATAATTGGAATTGGCAAAAAATATTAGAATGCCAGGAATTACCAAGAATGTGTTGAAAATGATAACAGGAATTGTCAAGAGTGCCTGGGTGGCTCAGTCAGTTATGTGGCTGCCTTCAGCTCAGGTTAGATCCCAGGATCCGGGGATCGAACCCCACCCCCACCCGCAACGGGTTTCCCTACTCAGTGAGGAGTCTTCGTCTCCCTCTGCCCCCTCCCTGCTTGTGCTCTCTCTCTCTCTCAAATAAATAAAGTCTTTTAAAAAATTGCCAAGACACCAAGATATTAAGTAATACTTTTATTCAGATTATAATGGGTCTTGTTTCAGTTCTTTGGTTCTGTGTGTGTGTATGTGTGTAGCTTCTTAATCAGCCAAGCCACACCCTTAAGTCCCACTTAAAAGTACTTAATTGTACATTGAATCCAGATGTATAGGGAGAACAGATAAAAGCCTGGAGTGTGGGGCCCGTATGGAGACTAGTGAGAAATAAGACTGCTCAGATGGACTATAAGCTTTCCTTTTCCATCTCATGCTGTTCCTTTTTTCTGGAATGTTTTGGAGATAAGGAGAAGCTACTGAAGGACATTTAAGCAGGTGGCTGATACTGGATTTATGTTGTAGAGAGATCACTGTGGCAGGCCTGGGTAAGAGGAATCGAAATGGACTAAAATAACAGACCAGTTAGGAGGACATTACTATGTTGGGTACCATGAGCAGAGGCAGTGGCAGTTGGTATAGATGGACAGGGAGAGATCGGGGCAAGATTAAGGTGCAGAATCTATAAGACTAAAGTTGCTGATCTGATGTGAGGGCGAGGAAGAGTTAGAAGTGCACGTTGATTCTTACGGGTCTGTGATAAAATATTACGATCCCCAAGAGACACTGAGTTTACCTTTTCTGTCCCAGGAAGGAAAATGTACCAATAAAAGAAGAGCACCTGTACCAGTATTTGATCAGATTGCAGACCTTTTTCATCCTTAGGAATGAAAAGTCAAGCTTTTCATCATTCTGTTTCTTCTGCTTTCTGAACCTACCCTATGTTGTTCTACAGCCACTTTTTTCTAACCTTCAAGTATTCACTAATTGTACATTTAGTGAAGCTGTTTGATTTTTCCCATCTTTCATAACAAATATACTGATAATGTCTAGGGCTAATTGTGTGCAATTTAATTTTTAGATTGTGGTAATCATTATTGCTGTTTTTATTTTCATTCTCTCTTCGCTGGGCATAGTCAGCTATAGGTACTCAACAAAATTATGCCCTTTAGGGTGACTTTCAATTTTCTCACTTTGGGAAACATATTTGTGTGTCAGTCATGAAGTATTCAGGTTTGTATTGTTAAACACTTGATCCCCTAGTTTCCACATTGGACCATTAACACTTTACAGTTCTTTGTAAATAGAAAGCTAAGACCATCTCTGTGCTGTTTGGGGGTATTTCTGAAGACCTCATCTAATTTAGGAGAGTAGGTATCTGTCTTCCAAACCCATATTCTATCTCTTGATGTACCAAAAGTCCTGCCACGCAGAAGGTAAAAGAGAAGTCACTCAAGCATTCATGGGTGATTTGCAGGAGCACCCGTGGGGTGTTTCCTCACTGTGCCCGGAGAAGCATATGCAAAAGGGTTTGGCTTTCCTAACCACAGGAAGTATTTCAACATATGTTTGGTAGTATGTGACAATAGCAGTGTGTTTCATTAAAAATACACAACTTACATTGTCAACAGTTGCTCTCACCACTAGGGCCCCTGGAGGGTCAAGACTTGACGTAATCTGTTTTCTGCCTCTCTTTAAAGCTATTAAGTGTGGAAATCAGCTGAGTTACAGTTTGAATTGATGTTCTTCTTTGTTTTAACCCTCCAGAAATGCATCTTCTGCAGACACCGGGTTAAGAAGGTCTCTGGAGCCTGTATTCAGTGTTCCTATGGCCGCTGCCCAGCCTCCTTCCATGTCACGTGTGCTCATGCTGCTGGGGTGCTGATGGAGCCTGACGATTGGCCATACGTGGTGAACATCACATGCTTTCGACATAAGATCAACCCAAATGTGGTAAGGCCCTCCCTTCCTTCCCTGATGCCAAGACTGCCTATGAATTCCCTCCTGTACACTTCCCAAGGCTAGCATGCTCTACTCTGTAATGTTACTCATTGTCGTACGTCCAGACTGTGAGTTTCTTGAGGGCCGGGATTGTACATTATTATTTTCTAGTGTTTGCCCAGGACCGATCAGTGTCCTGATCCACATACCTGTATATTCTGGCCTTTAGGTTTTATTTCATCTCTTCTGGAAGAAACAAAGAGCAGTAACACAGTAAAGGGAAGGGGGCAGGTGGTCACAAATATTTGGGGCTTTGCTGCCTGGGGCGGGATAAGCTAGGTGCAGCATGGGGGCCCTAGGAGGAATGAGGACAATTTCAGAAAAGCAGAAATGTAGGAGAGAAGTATAGAGGTCACTTTTTCTCTGCCTTTTCTATATCACTCAGGACCGAACCTTTTTCTGGGCAAAGAGTGTTTGCAAGTAAATAACATGTGAATTTAACTATAAATCACTTTACCTGTTGTTGGCAAATGGAATCTTACGTTTGTTTTAAATGCTTAGAAAAATTAGGACAGTGTGGAGATGGTTGATATGCCTTTGTTACTTTTCCAGTTCACTGTGATTGTTTTTTGGCTGCCAACAAAGGGCAACTTTGCTAACTTGTTGCCCTGTGTTATCCCTGGGAGGCTTGGCCACAGACTCTTTGCAACCTAACATACTTGTCCTATGTCTCTATTAACCTCCTGTGAGCAGCCTGCCAGGTTGTCAGTCTGGGCCTGGGGAGCCATGACCCATACACGACAAATCTCTTGGCTTTTTAATGATTCCAGCAACTTCCATTGGTATCTTGAGAGATACTTGATGTTTGTGCATTGGGACTTTGTTCGGTTGTGTGTGAATGCACAAATGTATGAGATGACATCACCAACTGTCACATCTATTCTACTTTCCATGGTTTAGGTGACAAGTTGCATATTCATTCATGGTTTTTCCTTAGTTTCTTGAATTGATGGGCTTTTGCTAAGAATAGTATTATATATTCAGCAGAAAATACATTTTAGCAACTTTTTAAAAAATCATAGTAATGACACATTGCATTACTGTGGTGCTTTGCCATTTACAACATGCAGTCAATGGCATTACCTCATTAGATGACACATGGGAACGCATTTTGAGATGTGAACCAGATCATGACCTTCTGAGTCAGAGTAGTTTGTGTTCACATTTGGTCTTTGCCAGCAACACATGTGCAACCTTGTGCAAGTTCTCATCTCAGAGCCTCAGCTTCCTTGTCTACAAACAAAGGCATGCCTGTCTCACTGTCTTGTTTTCAGTTCATGGCATAGAATAAGCCCTCAGAAAATGAAAGTTGTATTGTTACTCTCTCTTTTACTACTGCTGCTGCTGCTGCTGGCTTTGGTACTACAATTCTGTGTGAACTGGGCGACATGAGTAGTAGTATCCCTGCTTCAAGGATAAGAAACCTGAGTACAAAAAGGTTCAATTCCTTGCCCAAGTGGATTCAATTAATGAGCAACAGGTGCTGGAATGTAAATGCTTTTTCAGCCCATTATTATTTGTTGAATTCCAAACTCCAAGCCTTGAATGGAGCTAGAGGTGTTCATTTGAAGCTTTGTTTGGGATCACACATTCTTATTTTAATATTCGAAAGCTCTGTGGTTACTGGTGATTATATTAAAGTTGCTATTAGAGGTCCAGATGTTTAACCAGGATGTCATTCCTCCTATGATGTGTGCTTCAGTCAGCTTTATGTTACTAATTGTTTCATAAATGATGACTGAAAAGAACATCTACTCGCTCTCCTCTATGGATCTACTTTAAGTTTGGTACACTTTGTCAAACATGGGGAAACATCATATAATTTATATTAAATGGTAGTTTTTCCCTATGTAGGTAAAATTTTAGTGTTCGTAAATTGCCTTTGCAAAGTTCTCTGGCAGGAAGCGCTGTGAATACTGGATTTCCAAAATATATGTCTGATAGCTGTTACTTATCCATTATTCTTCGGCTGGACTTCAAGTCTGGCTTCTTCCCCAAAATGTTTGACAACTAACCGGAAGGAATTCATAAAATCTGGTAACTTTGGTTAAGAGCATTGTGAATTTCCCCTATTGCATTGAATATGCTTTACTTTTCAAGCATAAAAAAGTTCAAATTAATTCCCATATTTCTCTTGTATAAACTGTATATGCCAGGGATTATGCTCTCAAGAGCTGGAACTATAGTTTGGCTATATTTTCACCATACCTGATTGTTTGGAGGTAGTGGGCAATTGCTGAATCGGTGCAGTGAGAACTATAAAATAAAATTCAGGCAAACTTGGCAGCCTAACTCGGTCATCTTACAGAATAGAGGGACTGCATAGTTTAGGTGAAATGAAGTTGCTTCAATAGGATCTACATTTTTACTCACTTTAGGGTTTTTGTTTCCTCTTTTTTTAAAAAAAAAATTTCTCCCAATTACTTGTTTTTTGCACCAAAGGACCATTTTAAGGCAACTTCTACTCTTCCTTTAATGCCAAAAATATTCTAAAATACTAGCTCTTTCAATGTTATTGGGCTTTGAGCATAAACTCATTCTAGATAATAGTGTGAAAAATCTCATCTGATTTGTTATAATGCATTCTTCCATTAGTAAGCATCTTTTAATTGAAAAGGTGGTATTTAAGGGGTACTTGGGTGACACGGTCGGTTGAGCCTCTGACTCTTGGTTTCGGATCAGGTCATGAGAATTGAGCCCTGCGACGGGCTCTGCACTCAGCGTGGAGTCTGCTTGGGATTCTTTCTCTCTCTGTTCCTCCCCACCACATGTTATCTCTCTCTCAAATAAATAAATAGATCTTTTTTTTTTAAAGTTGGTATTTGAAAAATACGTAGCTTCCAAAGTCTTAAAGATACAGATATGTTAAAGAAAGTGCACAACTAATCCCTGTTATTTTAATCTAAATTTTTATATGTATTTTTCAGTGTTTTTGTCAAGCATACTTTTTGACTGGCACCTGCTATCTTTCAAATGTAAGATTTCATTTGTGTGTGCATGTGTATGTGTGCACGTGTGTTTATGTTGTAGTGTTGTGGTACTTGACCACCTACCCTTTGCCATGATTCAGTGTGACCTATTTCCTGGCTCTATTTTGGAAGGTTCCTTTGGCTGTATTCCTAACCACTTATGTGGATGTTGCACAGATGTTTGTAAGGAAAAGGGAAAACTAAAGAACACAATAAATAGTAAAATGGTTTTGAAACTAGGAGCCTAAAACGTATTCCTTCTCCAAAGCAAATAGTGACCTGCTCATAAATTATATACTTCCTGCAAAGTACAGCTACCACAGGGTCTGTCTCCTCACACCTGATTAAACTAGAGGGTGTCCAGTGGAAGAGACACCTGAATAATGGAGGGCAACGTAGGTGAGAAGATGGCATGCACAGATCTTTTTTGGGGGGCAAATTACTTCAATAACCCTTCATATTGGATTAGAATATTCCGTATACGCAGTGTGGGAACACTAAATCACTTGCACTTTATACATTAGTTCATTGCAATGAGCAAAGCCCTTTTTCATAATGTATCTTATATGAGGTACATCATTTTTATCTCAGTGCCCTCTCCTCTTGAAAAATATGACATTTGAGAAATTTGTTTCTTTCATAATTTTCTAAGTTGTGGCTACTAACATGGAGACAGACACCTACTGAAAAAAGAAGAACTTTTATAGAGAAAACACCCTAGTGGACAAATTTTTTCCTACTATTTTGTGTATTATTTTATTCAATATTATTTTAACTAATTTTTTTTAACTAGATCATAATTTTAGTTAGATTTTAAAACTAGGTTTAATTAATATTTTCTCTCTTCGACTAGCACTTGGCCATCCATGGAAGCTGCTTGGTATAAATTTGTTACAACAATTCTCTAATGATAATGAATGGGATTAGTGGAAAAGAAAAAGAACTGGTATTTATTGAGCATCTTCATGTCAAGAGTATGTCAGATATTTTACACGTGACCCTATTTCAAGGCAGTGTTGTTGGTGTGGATAATGGGCGGTAGTGGTTATGTTGGCTTCTGTGCTAGCACCTCGTACTCTGGGAGGTCCTCTTGTCTTCTGTTATTCTACCCTTCTAGCCATCCTCCACGTCTTATTCTGGCACTCATCCTTGTAATAGAACTTGAGACCATAGGCTGGTGATGGGTAGTAAGGAGGGCACATATTGCATGGTGCACTGGGTGTTATATGCAAATGATGAATCATGGAACATTACATCAAAAATTAAGGATGTAGTGTATGGTGGCTAACATAACATAATAAAAAATTATTATAAAAAAAAAAAGAACTTGAGACCTTGTTCGGCACTTACTTTTTTTCTCAGCCTGTGTCTTCAGGCCAGCTCCCCAGGCAAGCTTCAGTACAACTCCTTCTGTGCCATCACTGTCCATGGCTCCAGATGGGGACCCACGTTGGGCAGGATCTAGTGAAGGGCTCAGAGCAAGGTGGCTCTTCTGGTTAATCTATTCCTATATAGCTAACCTTTGGTGGTACCAGGGTGAAAATACCTTCAAAACTAAATAAAATCTTTCCTTGGTATGTAAAAATAATTCTCACCTCACCAACATGTGAAACAAATGGATGATCAAAGCTCCTAAACTCTAAACCCTAAAATAGTTCTTAATCACAGGAGAATATTGTATAGCATATTATACTTCCATTATCAGTTTTTGAGAAAACACGTAATGACAAAAAAAACCTTTGAGAAATCCGTAACACATTTATATGAATTCATTAATTATAATGAATCTGCAGTGTTTCAGGTTGATTGTGGATTGATAGGGAGAGACCCAGCACACATTCCCACTGTAAATTTCCATTTAATTAGCCAAGGATATAGAAATGTAGCAGAAATGGTTTGACCAGAGAGGGTGGAAGTGCGTGCCACCGATGCTAACAAAACGTCCTGGGCTCTCTCCCTAGTGAGCACATGCAGTTCCTGTGTGTAAGGTGCTGCCGGATCTGAAACAAAGGATCTGTCGCTGTACCACAGGTGTTTATGCTTGGACTCATTCGGGAAGACTGATTATTCATGTCTCTCATTTAATAAAATGTTTGTAGACATGAAGGGGTTCTGTTTTTAAGCCAGAATCAAGGTCAAGAAGACCACATATTCTACGAGAGGAAGAAGGTAGACTCAGTTTCCAGATGGGTACCTGAGCCCTATCTCCCTTCAGAAGTGTTGTGCAGTTCAAGAAACCTGGTTTCCCGGAGTCTGCCCCTGGCTCTGGTTTATGACTTGTACTGCAGTTAGTTCCAATAGGCATTTTGGTTTGAAGACCAAAATTACATTTCACCATATGTTGCATTTTACCAAATGGTGGCCCTCAGGGCCTTGATGGGTGGCCATAGGATTATGTTTTGTAATAAGACAGCATTTACTTAATTCACATCGGTAGGTAAGACTTTGCTTGACTGTGCTTTGTATTATTTGTTGCTTTTGAGCATCAGTTTGGTTTATAGCCTTTCATAGATTCAGTGGGTACCAATTGACGTAATTTTCTTTTTGATGCTTCTGTCACACACTGACCATTTGGAGCCTCTTCAAGGTGACTTTATTTTCCTAATTTAAAACCACTTAGACATCTTTGCTTTATTCCAATTAGAAATGGCAAAATCATCTTGATTTCCTTGTTTCAAACATGAAATCAGCAACCCATTAAGGAGCCCAGGTTCTTTTTTAAAGGTGCTCCATTAGCAATCAAATTTGGAATGAAGGGTGTTTTTTGTTTTTGTTTCATGGGAGCACCAGCTACTTTGGCAGGGGGCCACATTAGTGACAGAGCAGGAAAATAATTATTTTTCAAATGATCAAGAGTTTATGTTGATATGTCCAATTTTTTTTCTGTCTTTAATAAGCTTATTTTTATATCGTTCTAATTTGAGGGCTTATTATTTTTCCTGTTACCATTAGCTGGTCTTTTGATACGTGTTTGTATTATGTTGCTAATAAAAATTTTAGGGGTCTTTGTTTTCTTTCCTTTTTTTGTTTGAACCACTGGATCAAGAGTCATAGAATCGGCTTCAGTGTCTGTAGGTCTAGAACATCCCACTTTCAAGCATCAGCTAAGCACCTCTTTTCTAAAAAGAAACAAAAATCAATTCGTATCTTCCTTTAAGGAACAGTAAAACAATGAAAATATAGGGCACTGAGTATTATAACACCATTGATACCATCATTTTTAGGATTTTCAGAAAAATACAAAATTTTGATATTTTGTCTAAAATTCTTTTAATTTCTCCTGGGCTGTGTGGTAGGGCCCGTCACCTTCTCACCACCCACTTGTCCAACGCCAGAGCTCCTGATTGCAGCCTGTTACTCTCCAGATGGCAACCTTCTGATTCTCAGCTTCCTTTCATTATCAGTTCAGGATAGTTCCCCAAACTTGAAAACGGTTTAAACTTTTTTGAAGAAAGGATACAATTAGGGTAGAAACCTCATAAACTGTGACCCCATTCCAAGATTTTTGAATGAACCGAAACCGAGGAAAATAAAACCAATTTTTAAAGACTTTTGGCATTGGAAATAAACTGTTTGATAACAGATTGGCCTTGTATGCTGCCCACCTCTCCTTTCTTTTATTTTTTTTATTATTATGATATGTTAGTCACCATACAGTACATCATTAGCTTTTGATGTAGTGTTCCATGATTGTTTGCGACCCAGTGCGCCGTGCAATACATGCCCTCCTTGATACCCATCATCAGGCTAGCCCGCCTCTCCTTTCTTATCTTAGCACGGATGTAGCCAGCTCATAAAAAATAATCTAGGCACAAAGGTTAGTTATGGAGAACTTCAGTTAGATTGCTTTGAAACTGTTCAATTCAATATACAGAGAGCCAGGGAGCATCCTGGAAGTAAAAACATAATTTTTTTTTAACTTCTCAGCCCAACTTTAAACATTCTTCCTGACATGCCCTCATTCACACACCTGTTGTAAGCAGATGTACTTTTTTGAAGAAATGGTGATAAACGTTTATGCAACATGTAACATGAGGCTTTACATGTATTACGTCATTTAATCTTCAAAGTACCATTTGTGGTAGGAACTATTATTAACCCCTTTTTACAGATGAGGAAACTGAAGCAAAGGGTATTTAAGTTATAATTTGATATATATTATATAGGTAGTAAGGAGAAGAATGGTCAAAACCAGGCAACCTGATTCAGTGCCCGGGCTCTTAGCTACTGTGCTTTAATACCATAATAAGATAGGCTATATGAAAAGAAGGATAAAATGTTCTGGGAACCCAAGGAAGGAAGCTACTAACTCTATTAAAGGCAGTCCGGTAGAATCCACAGAGGAGGTTACAACTATGTGTTTCGTTTGCTCTGTGTGTGGCCTCTAACGCCAGCAAGCTTGCCTTGGCTCCCACAGGGTTGACAAATGAAACTCAGCAATGGATTGAATCCATCCTTTCTTTTTCCTTTTTATTTTCCCTCCTTTCTTCTAGAGCTCAATTCTGTGGCTCAGCTCTGTCCACTTTTATTTTCTCTCCCAGTCTTTTAAGGAAGAGAACCAGAATTTAGCTAACACTCATCTAGCAATGACCTGAACGATCTCTTCCTGTCTCCCAGATCTGGGTGTTCTTTGTGTTTCTTTGGCAGTAGAATTGTTCTGGTGGATGCTGTTTTTCTTATAACAATTTAGATATTGCTAACTCCCACTCTGTTCAGTTACATTTGCTATAACCACATAGTCTTCTCAGATTTGTGCACAATTATCTGGTGTTCGTATATGGCTTTTTATTCTACATAAGTTATTTCCCAAATGCCCTGCTGACTTTGCACTGATATTGGAAAACAGAATTCTAACCTAGGAAAAGGTCTGGAGTAAAAAGTTCTTAACAAGGATTAAAAAAAAAAAAAATACTACAGTGATTCAGGCCTGAGTCTGATCAGTCTTCCTCAATCAAAC
The DNA here is from genome assembly GCF_017311325.1 of Ursus maritimus. Lineage (NCBI taxonomy): Eukaryota > Metazoa > Chordata > Mammalia > Carnivora > Ursidae > Ursus > Ursus maritimus. The sequence continues at coordinate 1,350,891 of NW_024424119.1, forward strand.
ATACAGTAAATAAAATAAGTCCCTTATCCTTTCATCAATAGAAATCTTCAGTTGAGATCTCAGTCCATGTATCCCAGGTGATAGAAAGTTAACACCAGGCTTGCCTGGGAGGAGAAATATTTAGCACAGACATTTTAGAATATTTACATTTGGAAGGAATCTTCCTCTTGTTCACTTTATCAGGTAAAACCATTAAAGACATCATTTTTCTTAATTCTATAAAGAAAACAAGTGTATCCTATTTCAGACTTTTCTGTCCTCTACTTAATACCCCACATTTAGTTTTCTCCTTCTACTTCTGTAGCCATTTCCATGGGAAGGGTGGGGATCAGTGAGCGTAGAGCTTCTCTTCCCCATGTTTTTTGTCAGGAGAAAAAGGGCTTGAGTGGACCCACAGTAGAAGGTAGGTTGGTCCTACTATTTAGTCACTGGTCCTGGCTGTGGAGCATAGAGGAGAGGTTCCACTGATACTCTCCCCAGAAGTTCCCCACAGTGACTTCACAGACTCTGGGCCAGAGGCTCTTCTGCCTTGACTTGAGCCATCTTCAGCTTAGTCTTCAGCTTACTCTTGTGTCCTTCCCCCTTTTCCAGATCTTTTTCCAAGTCTGGACACTTGGGAAGGGTCTTTGCACCAGTCCCAGTTCAGGCATCATCTGCAGGGGTTTAGATCCATTCTGACACTAATTGAAGGGCTTCAAGGGGTTTTGAGTCTGTGGGAAGAGAGAACGGATGCCTCCATTGCCAATTCCAGTTTTAATCAGCCAAGGATACAGAAACTGATCAGAATGGCGAGACCATGCAGGCAGAGCAGAGGCTGAATGCCTGGGGCTGGTGCTTCTCCTATCCATTGTTCCCTGCGGGGGCTGCAGACTTGGGGCAGCGTCTGCATGGAGTTGGCTGCTGCTGGATCTGAATCAAAGTCACATTTTGTGACCATACAGTTGTTCTGTATTAAGGGTTTACATGTCCATTCTAGAAAAATTTACTTTCGAGGGTCTGGGCCTTTCCATTTAAGGAAATTCTTGTAAGCAATCAGCTCTTGAATCAGATACAGGCTCAGCAAGACCACATCCTCATTTAGGGGTAGAAAGTAGAGTCAGGTCCTAGGGGGTTCAGAAAAATATATCTTCCCTTAGAGTGGCCTTTCTCCATACTTTTATTTCTGATCCTTTAATCTGGTTGGGTAAAAGAACATTCTCTCAAATATCCAAATGCACTGGGAAAATGTTAGAACATATATTTTGTGGGACACCTTATTTATTTTGCAAATAGGCAGTACTTACTCCTGAGGGCCTGAGGAGGCCCTGAAATAACTCTGAAGCCATGTGGGGAGCTGAGACCTTACGTGTTTTTAACATGAGTGTTAATAGTTACCCTCTGCAGAGCCTTGATTATTAGGCGGTCTCTTGTCTGACAGCCTTGGTTATATTCGTCTCTCTCAAAATGTGTAATAATGTGTGGCTTCAGAGAAAAGAATATATTGCTGAACTTTTTATTCTGGCCTTATAAAACTGCAAATGAATCCTGATTTTATTTTTAAAAAATCAAGAAAGATCTGCATCTTGGTGCAGGTGTTTGTTTTTTATCACAAAAGCAGACTCATCAGAATCCCCAGGAGAAACTTGTCAGTGTTGTGTTTCCTCCTTGGCTCTGTTATTCCCATCACACAGCATGCATGGAACCTGGGAGCCAGTCAGCAGACCTAGACTTGTACTGCATGAAGGAATGTTTACATGGCACAGTTGATACTTGCCAACTTCAAGGACCACACATACTGAGGAAATCAAGTCTTTCTCTCCAAGGACCACTTACCTGGTTTCAGTTTTTAGTATAGGTAAGATGTGTTTCCATGTAAAATGCTTGCTCGCTTTTTCACAGAATTAATGTGTCTCAGTACCCAGAAAATTTTAAGCTTTTCAGCAATTTATATAGTCTTTTTTTAAAAAAGAAAATAATTGAGGCATGCATTATTGTCTGATAGCTTGTTAAGAAAATTAAGTAGTGGCACTAATACCATATTTTAACATTGGCATTAGAGTGAAGCACCATGGATATGGTGGAGAAATACAAATGGAATGTGTCAACAGACAGACAACAGGAAAGGGTGTTTGACATTCCAGCATCTTGTACAGCATAAGAGGCAGCGTTTCTCAATTCCTTCATGTAGAAAACAGTAATTAGATGCTATAGTCATAACGAGATCCAGGGATACTGACAAAATGTAATGAAAGTGTAACTTTTTAAGACTATTAACTGCAAACAATAAAAATGGCAATTAAATAAGTTCCAACATTTCTATCTAAAAAATTACTCTCCAGGTCAACATTAAATGATTAAATGTCCACTTTCCACAAACATGATGTATAAAACTCTGGATTAACTAAAAAGCCCTTGTGAGGTCTCTTGGCAGGAAGCCAGTAAGTCTGGGGACATCCATCTTCTTTGTCCTTCTTTTCCACAGGATGTTGGTAGCCATCTTGGGGTCTAACAATTTCACACCTGCAAATCAGCACTTCTTTTTTTTCCAGGCAAAATTGGGTAGTTTCTTAACCATTCTCTCTTTCTTTTTCCCAGGATTTACTTATTTCTTTGAGAGAGGGAGAGTGTTTGTGAGCAAGCACAGGGACGGGATGGGGGAGAGGGAGAGAGAGTCCCAAGCATACTCCACACTGAGCACAGAGCCCCAAGTGGGCCTTGATCTCATGACCCCGAGATCATGACCTGAGCTGAAACCAAGAGTCAGATGCTCGAGTCACTGTGCCACCCAGGCGCCCCTCTTGACCATTCTTTATCTGAAATTGGCTTGTTTTCTTTGTGAGATACCATGGATCCTCTCTTACTACACATGGTATGGGTCCGTGAAATTATAGAGGGCAGTATCTGAAGAAATGTAAGAAATTACTGTTTCTACATTTTTAAGTAAAGCATTATTTTAATTTTTCTTTGAGCCATTACTGACATGAACTGGCATTCAGAAGCCTTTGATTGGGGCAGGAGGCAGGAAGAAGTGAAATGCTCTTTTTTTGTGGGCATTAGATACTGTAATCAGTTACTTTCCATTTTGTTTGTCCCTCCTTGAGTACTAGATAGGTCTTTTGGTTAAATTTGTCTCTCCCTTTCCTCATACATTTCTCAGGAATTAGAAGAAAATACAAAATTTCCAAACCCTTATATTCAATATTTTCTAATTGTACCTTCGACTCTGTTATTATGTATCTCTGTCATGTGTTTGGAATAAAGATACTGAGAAGTAACTTTTGCCAAGGCTGTGGGGACCGTAAAGATTAACTTTAGGTGCCATTTGAGAAAGCATGGGGACTACAGTAATGAAACCGGAAAGAAAAGCTTCCTGCTGCAGGACCTCTCAGTTTTCCCCATCCCTTCCTGCCTCCACAGGAACCCCACACATCTCTTTTTCAAGCACGGTGTTGGGCACTCTTTGATGAACATTGGTGAGGTCGCTAGGCAGATTCTCCATTTCTGCTATTGTGATGGGCAGTAGAGAGCTTTTGGCTGGCTTTTCTTTCACTGTTCCTATGGCTATTTCTCCTGAAATTTCAAAAGAAAGCTAAGAAGCTTCACTTTAGATTGATCTCTCTCTCTCTCTCCCTCTCCCTCTCCTGCACTTCCTGTGTCTTTCTCTCCCTTTCCTCTTCCCCCTTTCTCTTTTTCTTTCTCTCTCTCCTCTCTCCTCCTTTCTCCCCACAGCTCATGCTCATGTAACTACTGTATCTTTATAGAATCACAATTGCCTATGCCACTGTAATTTTCTCTTCTGTTCAAGGGGACAACCCTCCTTCGTCGGGAGCAGTGTATCAATATAGATAAGGTGAATAAAAGTAATATAATAGCTAATATTTGTATAGTGCCTTTTATAGTTTACTGTGTTCTTTCATACATGACTACATTATCTCATTTGGTCTACCTCCCTGGTATTATGATTGTATACATTTTACAGATGATGAAATGGCATTTCAGAGCGGTTCACCAATCCTTAAAAGATACAGCGCTTCCAGGATCATCAGAGTCAGAGCATATGTGACATTTCATTTGGATTGCTGTTTTGGTAGTCACTTTTCCAACTTGAGACTATGACTTGGATTAGCTTACATGGTATCATTATTTACCTGGGTTTCCTTCTTGGTGGCACAGAAAAACTATAAAACCATTTAATTAGTCTGATTTACTTTGGATTTCCTTGATAAGAACATTTTTTTTTGCATCTATTTTAGCTATTTTTAACCCATTCCCCAACTGTAACTGAGATTCAAAAGTCCTTTGGGGAAAAATACCATTTAGTGAGACTTGTTTGCTTCTCTCTTGAAAATGCCCCGTCTGAGATAATTTTTAAAAGTTGTATTACCTTATAATTGAGCCAATGCTTTTCCTTCTCCTTCCCCCCAAGTTATAATTCCTCCGACATTGTGTTTTTTTCCCCAAGATTACTTTGAGTATTTTAGGCTCTTTGCCTTTTCATGTAAATTTTAGAATCAGCTTGTTAATTTCTACACACACACACACACACACACACACACACAGCCTGCTGTGAATGATTGAGGTTTGGTTGAACCTGTAGTTCTCTCCAGATTTTACTATTGCAACCCAAGAAGCCTGAAGAGCCCCTGAAGTGTAAAAGCCCAAGGCAGAGCTTCTGCCGGCAGGCATCCAGGGACTCCCGTGTTCATTAGCAACTAATGAGGTTGGACGTGACTTAGGAGGAGCTCACGTCAAGTTCCATCTTAGCAGTGGGAGGCTTCCACACTCCTCCAGCTCCACCAGTCCAACTGATGTGAACTTCCCTCTCTGCTGTTTTTGAAGTAAGTTGTTTACTATTCAGAATAGAAAGCAGGTGGTGCTGACCTGTTGAAAGTTTCCTACATTAAGAGTGAGCATCTAAAGATGGTTCTCCTGTCCCAGTCCTCTTCACTTACCTACCAAACAAGACCTCTGAGGTGAGCTAATGACTCAGATGGAAAAGAATTAGTTTTTTCTCGGTATCTTCTACAGACATTAAAGTGAATAAGACCTTAAATCTGCTGGGAAACTGCTTACCACCACTTCCCACTATGTTATATGTTTGTACTTTAAAACCTGCAAGAAATAAAAGTACATGTGAACAAAGAGACATTTAGAAAATTAAATACTTGTGACATTTTTATGAGTCTGCATGTGCATTTCTGCCATTAGAGCAATTATTTCTTCATGAAGCCCGAGAGAATTGGGTTTTTCTGGATATAAGATTTTTACCTAGCTCTTGTAATTTTACAAAGGAAGCTTTCATTATTACAAGGCAAATTTATATGAGTGACTTCTGCATGAGTTCGGTAAAAGAATAGCATGTATTAATTTATTTACTCAGATCCCTCTGGGGATTTTTACAAAATAGTATCTTGAAAAAATACAATAATATCTCATGGGTTATTAAATCATAGGAATTAGGCAGAAATAATAAAGTTGAGAAAGTGAGGGTGTTACTGGGGAGAAATGGGAATGTCCTTTTTGGCCTGTTCATTGGATAAGTTACTTCATTTCTTCAACTCTCCAGCCTTTCTGTCTCTGCATACACTATTATATTCAGATTTACGCCCTTTTTTAAAACATTATTTTATAGATGGAGAACCTAGTTAGGGGTTTTCCCAAGATGACATTTCTGCCCGTGACTCATCTCGTCAGATGGTGGTGACCCTTCTTCAAGGTGTAAACGCAGCTGAGCCTTTGCTGGGTCTGATCAGAGAAGAGCCATTTTGCCAAAGTATAGGAATCTTCTTTCCTTCTGCCACACGGGACTCCTCCCTGAGCCTTTGTTTCAGGGGTCTTATGTGAACTAACTGCTCTCTGTTCTCAAAAATCCAATGGGGAAAAGTGATATTGGAGGATACAGTGCACATTCCAATCTCAGTACTCAAGTTAGGTTCTTGTGTCACTTTAGGTCACCCCGGAATTACCCATCATGCCTCCATAACTTTGCCTTTCACAGGGATGCCTTCACTGAGTTTCATTTCTCTGTGTCCTTTTATCTTCAGTATATACAAGCACCATTATATAAATAATGTTGTAATTTTTTATAAGTTTGTTAGAAGGTTGACTGCTGTGCCTTTAAATATGCCAGGTAATAAGATCTTTTTTATACTTTAATATCAAGAGAAATTTGTCTGTTAGAGGATGAGGAAAGATTCGAAGTTGTTTTCCACTAACTCTAGATAGAATTTAACAATTCTATCAGTTTTGAGGCAGTGGTGGCATTAACAGTTTCTGTGACTCCTTCCACAATAGAAATCACATTACCATTGTAACAGAGATCTCAAAATACTGCTTATGTTCTTCACAACTTTGAAATTAGGATATTAATAATTATTAGACCTGCCACTAGATATTAGCACTTAATACATTATTAAGGAAGCAAAGATATTACACCAGAAATTTGTTTTTCAGTATTATTTCAATTAGTTTCTTGTAATCATTTGTTGTTTTGTTTTATGCATTTAAAAACACTGTTCTGCATAGGTGCCTACAGGCTCACATGGGAGCCAAGGGTAGAGATTCATGGCACCAAGCACTCCACTCTCAAACTGCCTCCCTGACGTGTGTACAAGAGTGCATCCTGGCTCCCTCCGATCGGGTTCAGATGTTCCCTGAAGTGAAGCCTGTGAAGGGTCCCTTCCTGCCCTCATCTGTTCATTCTTAATGCTTTGCATTTTGGTCAGCTCTTTCCTACCAGCCTGTGAGGTATTTGAGAGAAGGCACTCTCTCATTCTTTTATTTTAATCTTCAGCACCTAGCAAGGTGCCTTACTTGTAACGAGCACTCAGTAATTGCTTATTTAAGTGCCACTTTTTTCCCTCTGTGTCCATCCTTGCATTGCTTTCCCCCTTTGCATCACTTGCTAGCTGGTTTTTGGCTCTTTGGCTTAGAATTTATAGCCTCAGTATATTTGTCTGGTAATGGTGATTTCTTTCAACCTGTTTTGTCAACACTGGCTTTAAATTTTTTGGAGTTAGCCTATTGGATGTTGGCATGGCTTTGATGAGCCAATCCAGGTATTACAAACATCTTTTTCTCCATATTCAGCTTGCGATCATTGATGGTTAGCTATCTCCCCCCCCCCCCCCCCAAGTGTGGCCATTTATTTCAACATCAGTAGAGTCTTGGGAAAGTTAGAGAGCTATGTAATAAAAGCCAGTTTCCTTTCTAAGCCCACACCTGAAAGCAACATAGTGGGGGAGAAAACTCTTCTACATTTAAACAATTGGATCCTATTATTTGTGCTGCCCCTTATAGGTGGCTTAGTATGATGGGAAGGACAGGTATAGCAATGAGTCCCAGAAAGATTTGTTAAGGGGTTTTGTTTTTGTTTTTTATTTTGTTGTTGTTCTTGTTTTTTTAAATAGAACCCCAAACCTGAGAACAAAGTCTGTTCATTTTACTGAAACAACATGTTTTAGGAATCAGTAGTGATTATTAAGAACAAAACAGAGTTGCCTTTTTTGTTATATCACATTTGGCCTAAATAAGAAATATAAGTTAAGTCAGATGAAATTTTATAACTAAATTTGTGTATCCTTCCACTTTACAAAATGTACATTTTAGGTCCTTCTTTTATCTTATTTATTTAACTGAAAGATAAATGATGAATGTTATCTTTTCTTACTAAATAATTTGGCTTCAGCTTTTTTTGAACATATTGGTTAAGTAGACCTGTTACTAAAAGAATTTAGAAACTTGCAAAGACTCTTATATTTTATCACATTTAGTGTTTTCAATAATGATTAAATAAATACATAATAAGTACAGAAAAGTACATAAAGAAGCAAATAAGCAAAATCCCATTGTCTGGACTTATATACGTTAGCAGTTTAGTGTATTTTTTCTTAGTGTTCTTTTTTCTTAGTTGTGTTTGTGACAAACCATCACAAACTGTAGTGGCTTAAAACAGTGACAGCTCTTTAGCTGGTGATTCTGTAGGTCATGGATTTTAGGCTGGGTTCAGCTGGGTGGTTCTTCTGTTCCAGGCTGACTGCCTCATTCATCTGTGGTCCGCTGCAGAATAGCTTACCTTTTCCTGGCTGGGTTCATGTCTAGGGCCCCAGTTCTGTCCATGTGATCTCTCATCTGCCAGTAGGATAACCTTGAGCTTCTTCACCTAACAGTGTCTAGGGCCCCTAGAAATAAATAGCAGAAGTGTGCAAGGCCTCTTGAGCAAAGACATTGGATTGGCATACTTCTATTGAATTTTTTTTGCCTAGGTAGGCCAAGCCACAAGGTGAATCCAGATTTGAAGGGTGAGGAAATAGGGTCCGGCCCTTGATAGAAAGAGCTGCAAGGTTGTATTGCAAAGGATGTGAAAACAAGAAGAAGTGAAGATTTATGGGTATTTTTGCAATTTACCACAGTGTGTGTATGTGTGTCACGTGTACATACAGAAAAATGGACTGCATGTGCAATATGCATTATACATTTTGGAGCCTATCTGGAGATGAAAAATCTCCAGATAGGCTCCAAATCCAAGTTGCTAATTGAACTCTGAGTATACTGAGGAGATTAAATGATTCCTTACCTGAGAAATATATCAGGTATATAGAACAGGGGAGGTACTCAATAAATCAGAAAAGAAATGGGGGCACCTGGGTGGCACAGCGGTTAAGCATCTGCCTTCGGCTCAGGGCGTGATCCCGGCGTTATGGGATCGAGCCCTACATCAGGCTCCTCTGCTATGAGCCTGCTTCTTCCTCTCCCACTCCCCCTGCTTGTGTTCCCTCTCTCGCTGGCTGTCTCTATCTCTGTCAAATAAATAAATAAAATCTTTAAAAAAAAAAAAAAGAAAGAAAAAGAAAATGTAACTTCTTCAGGCAACTGCTTAAATTTCATTAGGTCCACTTCCTGGTAGGTTTTATTTCTCCGCTGATTTCTGTCAAAGTTTATTCTCCTGGTTGATGATACCAAGGCACTTGAGGTAGGAGAGTGCCTGCCTCTGGGCCCCGTGTTAGCTTCTCACCATCTCTGAGATCTTGGAAAAGGTCCTTGACTGTGTACCTCAGCCACTTCATCTATTTAATGAAAATAACAACTACATCACAGCGTTATTAGGAGAATTTAATTAACTCAGGTATATGGATGTGTGTTAATAACTCTACATGCGTAATTGTGCCCCAAGAACTCTCTGATGCTTTTGTGAAATGTCTGTAACATTTTCCTACTTAACATCTTCCCCCCATTGCCAGCATTTCAAACTGGTTCTAGCTTTCTTTAAACGAAGTTGTGCTTCCCCCCCCCCCTTTAAACCACTGTTCATTTCTGCTTAGTGCATGTTGAAGGGAATTTAACTTTCACAGCCTTAGCCTGTGTACTAATCTTCAAAATACCATAGCCATTTCTGTAATCTGATGGAAACTCTTGCATAATGTCTGTCTTCTTTGATCAGAAATGACAATGTTAACATCAATAGATTCCTAGGCTTTTCTGACAGGAAATATTTTGAGAATATATAACCAGTTATGGGGTATGCTTGTCAATGAATTTCTCTGCAAAAATAAATCAGAAATTCTGTCAAAATCGCATTATGGAAAAAATCTGTTTTCCTTAGTACTCCCTATGAAATGGTCATGCCTGAAGCTCATGGAAGTTTTTATTTAGATGAAGGTATTTAATTTGTGTGCTGACCATCTTTCCAACCAGCTAGTTTGCATAAATTTCAGGTCCTAAGTAGGAAAAATGTGGTTGTAGTCTAGAGTCGACCTTTTCTCTATCAAATCTGTATCGCATTTCTCTTCCCCTGACTGACCACTTCCACTTTCTGGACCCTGTGAATTTCACCATAAATCTTCTTTATTCCCTCCCCCTACCCACATACATGCCTACCCACATACATGCCTACCTACCCCAAGAAAGAGGAACATCTTCCTACAACTCCCCTTTGTTTTTCTTTTCCCTTTTCTGGACCATGAATGATTAGAATTAGTCCTCTCCCATTTTAAAAATGTGTCTGTACCCATCCTCACAGTTTGTTCATTCATTTTTAAAAATTATTTATTCTTTCATTCATTTATTCATTTTTCATCTAGCAGCAAGTGTTTACATGCTGTGGTGGGTACTGTGAGAACAAAGACATGTAGGCCTGGCACCGATGCATGGATTTTGCCCTGTTGTAGAAGGACTAGTCAATGAAAGGGTCATTTGGGCAGGACTTTAAGGAAGTTGCAAACAAAGGCTTTGGGAGCGTTGGGGGTAGGGGAGGAGGCCTCCTCTTTGTGCCTTCTCTCCTGAGGACCAAAGCTTTGTGCCCACGTTTGACAAGAGTTAGAATCAGAAGTGGATGAAGTAAACAGCAAGACAGTGGTAGTTTGGGGCTGGATTCAGCTTTGTCATGCGAAATCAGGGTGCTGCAGTCATACCTGCCGATTACTGCGGGACAGAGGAGAGTGGCTAATATCAACCTGGGGCTAGGGTCCTAGGTAAGTTCTCCACTTACAAAAATGAAACCAGTTAACAGTTGCTAAGAACCAGTTGCCCATGAGTCTACATAGTTGATGTACTTTATCCTGTTTTTATAGCAAACCTTTAATGTAAGTATTATCCCTTCTACAGATGAACAAACTGAGGCTGATAAAGGTTCAAGATCACAAGATCACACAGCTAGTAAGTAGCAGAGCTTAGAATTCCAATCCAAACCATTGTTTCCTAACAGGGTTAATTCCAATTTTAATAAAATATGCTCAAGGGAACTAATACCATAGTAAAATACAGCGCCTGCAATCCTGACTATGAGTGTTTTTAAGTCAGTTTAACAGAGGGCCAACATCTGCAGAAAGTGCTGCCATTGTCATTCAGGGCCACTGTGTTTGGTCACATAGTTTGTAAATTATGCTTCCTACAGTGAGCTGTAACCTGTACAGTCTTAAGGAGCAGTCATAGGAGCAATTTTGGAATTACATCACTGCAGACTGTGCTTTTACTTACATTCATTATTACATTTGAGTTGTTCTCTTACTTTGAAAGGTTAGATATATTTAAAGGGGTTGGGTGGAGATATGAAACAGGAAACTAGGTAATTATTTCAGCACATATGACATACTGTGGCCTAGCTATTAATGATTTCTACTTCACGGGTGCCTGCATGGCTTAGTTGAAAGAGTACACCACTCTTGATCTTTGGGTCATGAGTTCAAGGCCCATGTTGGGTGTAGAGATTACAACAAACAAACAAACAAAAACAACTGAAAAACAAAACAAATGATTTCTACTTAAGCATAGTGCACTTAAATCACTACAGTCTTCTTACTATTGTCTTTTATCAAGATGTTTATACACCTAACTACACCTAAAGGCAAAGAAAAATTCCCCAACCAACCCAGCAATCACTGGGGAATGATATCAAGGAAGAAAATACCCTTTTGTTTTGTTAGGCATGTGAGAAACTAGATGGCAGAGCTCACAAATACAACTAGGAGACTGTAGGAACTTGCTTGTTGGGAGGGAGTCGCCCCTCCATCCAAATCATGAGCATGTGTTCTTAGTTCCTTACTCCAGGCTCTCATCTCCTACCTGGACCGTTATAATAAGCTCCCCACTCACCTTCTCCACCTATAGCCATATAAACCTGGATCATTTTTCTTCTACACTTAAACCTCTCAGCGCCTTCCTTTGGCCCACAGGATAATGTCCTGACTCCTTAGGATGGCAAGGAACTGCCCTCCTCCCTTCCCCACCCCCCCATAGCCTGACCTGTGGGCTCCAGGCCACTTCTGCAAGCTTCTACCTTGTCTTCTCCCCTCCCACAAAAGAGCAGAATGTGGGGAGAGTAGGCGACTCCTGCTTAACAGGTGCCAAGTGCCAGCTAGTAAATGAGGAGGGAGGGCCAGAGCAGCAGAATTTGGCATATCGGCACCATCGCCACCATCATAAAGATTGGATCAGGCACGACGCGTCAATGGCTGCTACACCTAAGCAGATATGTATAGGAACAGGATGTTTGCCTGGTATTAGAGTTCCTCCCACAGGTGCTTATTAGTTGTAAGGGGAAAAAGTGGTGATTATAATATGGAGATATTGGACTACAGTTTGTTTAGGATCAAAATTAACATCACCATTGAGAGGCAGACAGACATCATGTGCCTCCAGATGTGATACTCTGAGAAGAATAGGACATTATCTGTGTGGTGGTCTGGCCAGGAATCTAATCGTGAGGAAACATCAGCCGAATGCTCTGTTAAAAAAGGAGGGAGAGGGGGAATTGTATTCTTCAGAAGCATCACTCGTGATCACACAAGACGAAGAGTGGCTGTGGAAATGTTCCAGATTAGAAGGGACGAAAGAGAGGCGGCAACAAAGTGCGGCACCTGACTCGGCTGGACGTTGCACTTGAGAGTAGGGACGAGGCGGGGAGAGTTGGGGAAACCATGAAGATCATTATTGGCTCAGTCGACAAAATTAGAACATATATCATTGATTACAGTATCGTATCTATGTTAGGTTTACCAAAGTGAGTAGCTGTGCTGTGGTTATATAAAGGGAAATCCCTGTTTTTAGAAAATGCACAACTGACATATTTAGGAGTAAAAGCCCATGATGTATGTAGCTTATTCTTAAATGGTTCTGGGTGGACTGTTTATATATATATGTGTGTGTATATATATGCACAAAATTTTTATATGTAAATATATATATAAAATAGAGACAGAATATGCAAAAAAGAAAAATGGTAAAACGTTAAAAATATTGATAGATAACAATAGATGAATCTAGGTAAAGGGTCAAGAGTATATATGTATCTTTGTACTACTCATATACTTGTAACCTTTAGGTTTGAAATTTTCCTCCAATTAGAAGTTTGAAAATTAAAAATATATGTCATGACCATGTAAATTTTTTTTCCTAAATAAATACGTATTTTATTTTCTGTCCCTACCTTTTGTCTTTCTCCTGTTTCTTTTCTCTCCTTTTTCCGTGCCTCTTCTTTTAGAAGTCCAAGGCTGGCGAGAAGGGTATCTCTGTGGGGCAGACAGTCATCACAAAGCATCGGAACACCCGCTATTACAGCTGCAGGGTGATTGCTGTGACATCGCAGACCTTCTATGAGGTCGTGTTTGACGATGGCTCCTTCAGCAGAGACACATTCCCTGAGGATATAGTGGTGAGTAAATTCCTGGGGTGCCCGCTTCCCAGTTTATTTTTGTATAACAAAACCAGCCGAACTTTTCAGCAGTCTTGCTTTTGGCTTTTGGAGTAACTCATTTCACTTAATATTTGATTCAGGTGTGCTTTTTGGCACTGCAAAGAAGTATTTTTTCTAGGAGGTTCTTAGTGTTCTTCATACTAAATAGTGGTCATGTGAACTTGGACTCATCTTCCCAAATTCCTTTAATTAAATGAGAAGTGTATGTGGCCAGGAAACATAAAATGCAAATTCACCTGTTTTTTTCTGTTACAGAGCATGAGCATATTTGAATTCCTTTATTACCTCTTTTTTCTTACGCTTAACTGGAAAATATGGCTTTTACTAATCTGACCCGACAGTGACATCTGTGATCCAACAGAAACATCTGTGCATGTTTCTTATGGGAATAACAAAGGTCACATAGGAAAAAGGCTGTGACTTTTACTGATCTTCTTAACTTGTCTGGTCTATATAGGAGGAGTAGGTGTGTGCATATGTGTGTCTGTCTGTCTACTCCTTCCTCTGTCCCTTCAGTTAACACCTTGGGACTTACTCAGAGGAACAAGTGAATGCATCTCACGGGCTTACTTTTTAATAGGATGTTTCACAAAAAGAACACTTTCCTCAAAAGATATTTTGAAACCAAGATCAAAACACATACCTGAAACCAGGGTTAGTCCAGTGGTCATCTTTTTATCCCTTTTGTAAGGGAGATGTCATTTCGGGGAAGCCAGGCCTCAAAAATGTAGCTGTAGCCTCTGCTTTATCCTGAGTCTGTTGATGCTTTGCTCTTGTTTATACTTGGAAGGACATTTCTTAATGATTCTTTAATAATTATGTGTTATGTGCAATTGATAATTAAATGTAACCGTAGGAGATTGCTCATAAATATTTCTAGAATTTTGTTCTCCTGGGGCAAAAGTAACATCAGTCAGCTTTGTTATGCTTACTTCTCTTTGCCATTAAGAGGGACAAGGATGGGGGCGCCTGGGTGGCACAGCGGTTAAGCGTCTGCCTTCGGCTCAGGGCGTGATCCCGGCGTTATGGGATCGAGCCCCACATCAGGCTGCTGTGCTATGGGCCTGCTTCTTCCTCTCCCACTCCCCCTGCTTGTGTTCCCTCTCTCGCTGGCTGTCTCTATCTCTGTCAAATAAATAAATAAAATCTTTAAAAAAAAAAAAAAAAGAGGGACAAGGATGTAAACAAAGTGACCTTATTTGAAAGATTTTAAAGCAAATGAATTTAGACAAATAAAAAATCCTAGGACTTGATTATATAGCAAAAGGGTGAATTGTGTTTCATTGCAGAATTCTACCTGGAGCTTCATGTTACTGCATTGCCATTGCCATTCATAGTCAGCAGCCTAGATGACGCGCTCTCCTTGTTAGAATTAGTGTCTGAAGCACTCATTCCGCAGTTACTGAGTGCCTGCTGTGTGCCACCACTAGGTGCTGGGGAAGATAATGAGAACGTGGGATTCCTGCTCGGTCTAGAGGGAGGCAGGCTGGTAAGGCTGGTAAATGGGTGCTTTCTATACCATGTGAGAAATGCAATAAATGAACCAAAATCAGCTTACCACCTGTTGGGTCCAGAAGACTGGACTCCACAAGATCAGTCAGGGCTGACACGGACGCGTACCACGGGCCAGTACTGCATCAAGACCCTGTTGTGCTTGAACTGATTTCATCCTCACAACCCCACAGGCTAGTCACTACTATTTTTACATTTTGGCTGAGGAAACTGAGGCATCAAGAGGTAAATAACTTACCCAAGGTCACACATAGCTAATCAGTGTCAGAAAGAGTATTCAAACCCAGAGTCCGGCTCTAGAGCCTCTGTTCTTAACCCCTCAGGAGAAAGGAGGAGAAGGGAGGTGCAAAGGGCAGGAAAGGCACAGAAGGATGCAAGAAACCAAGGCTTGGCTTTCCGCCCTGCCCAGGTACATGGTCACTTCAGGATTAGCCTTCTTTTGTGCAGACTATGACCACTGAGCTGGCAGAGTCGAGGAGTCTTTACTGGGTGTTGTGGGGTGGGATGGGACCCTTCTGAGCAAACAGTTAGGTCTTTATCCACTTTAGTGTTTTAATGAATCCTAAATTTCCTTTCACTTCACAAGTCTCCATATACCCAGCCAGTTTTAAGCTTTCTCAAAATGTCTTTAGCTTGTATATTGGAAAAGAATGTGATCCTGGAAGTTTTTTGAAATTCTAAAATCTCTCCTTTGACACCTTCTGTTTCCTCTCTCTGTGAAGCCCATACAAAGATGATTTTAAGTATGTGTGGGCGTTGTGATGAGAACACAGGCCCTAAAATTCATAGGATCGTTCAGGAACACCTTGGCTTTTAACTCAATAAGAAGGAAGAAGCAAAATC
Organism: Ursus maritimus; assembly: GCF_017311325.1. Taxonomy (NCBI): domain Eukaryota; kingdom Metazoa; phylum Chordata; class Mammalia; order Carnivora; family Ursidae; genus Ursus; species Ursus maritimus. Next base: position 1,366,414 of record NW_024424119.1, read on the forward strand.
CTTTACAGCTTGATTGGCTGTTATTTGGCACATTTGGTGAGGATTTGAGGTTCAGCAGCAGACTGTGTGTGGTCACAGCTGTAGCCTTGGAGGGAGGGGCAGCACACGCATGTGCCTGAATTTGTGTGAATGGTAATTTCTGCAGAGAAAAAAATTATACTAATCTGTGAGCAGGTCTTCTCTCTTTGATCTGATCTTTTCTCCCCTAATACTCTATCCCCTCCAATTGCTTGCATTTTGGGGTCCTTATTCCAGGCCTCTTAAAGAAGTAGAAATATTTCAGTCATGTTTTATTTTCAAATATCACATACTTTCTAATAGTATCACCATCTGATGGCTGCTGCGGCCTGTTCATCTTTGTTATCTTGGTGAGGAATGAGATATCCCCAGCTTTACTACTTTGGTGGCTCTATAGGGAAGAGTTTTTTCCATTACAATGTTATATTAATCAGGGTTCTTCAGAGAAACAAAATCAGTAGGGTTTCTGTGTTTGTATTTAATATAATAAATATGTTAAAAGCATGTATATATACATCTTATAAGTCTATATATATTAAGATTGTGTGTGTATATATGTGATATATATGACATTTAAAAAAATTTTTTATTTAAATTCAATTTAGTTAACATATAGTGTAGTATTATTAGTTTCAAGGGTAGAATTTAGTGATTCATCAGTTGCATATAACACCCATTGCTCATTACATCAAGTGCCCTCCTTAATGCCCACCACCCAGTTACCCATCCCCCACCCACCTCCCCTCCAACAACCCTGTTTGTTCCCTATGATTAAGAGTCTCTTATGGTTTGCCTCCCTCTCTGTTTTTATCTTATTTTTCCATCCCTTCCCCTGTGTTCATCTGTTTTGTTCTTAAATTCTACATATGGGTGATATGTGACATTTTTAATAAAGAATTGGCTTATGTGATTATGGAGGCTGGGAGGTCCCAAGGTCTGCAGTTGGCGAGCTTTAGACCCAGGAGGGCTGACAAGTTAGTTTCAAGTCCAAGTCCAAAGGCCTAGGAGAGCTGATGGTGTAGTTTTCCTCTGGGAGCCTGCAGGCTTGAGATCCATGAAGAGCGGATGTTTCATTTCAAGTGTGAAGGCAGGAAAAGCCAAGTTCCAGGTCCAAGCCAGTCAGACAGGAGGAATTCCCCTTATTTGGGGGAGAGGGTCCGTCTTTTGTTCTATTCAGCCCAAACTAGGGAGGATAGTCTGCTTTACTCAGTCTATCAATTCAAATATTAAAACGATCCCAAAACACCAAGACTCACCCAGAATAATGTTTGACCAAAGACTCTTTTCTTTACCTTGTCACAGAGAAGCTCTGATTCTATGGCAGAGTGTAGTTTCCTTTTCCGTAAAACAGCCACATTGTTTTGGTTGGTTTATAGCGCTCTGTGGATCCTTGTCCTGGTCATCATCTAGATTTCCAAGTGGCCAAGTTGTGGATTTTATAAGGCAGACTTTTAAAATTTAAAGGTTTATCAAGGATTGGTTGGGTTCTGTGCTTCTCACTGAAATTGATGAGAGCTGCATGATTAAATGCCTTTGTAGTGTAGTATGTCAACCAGACCAGTTTGCAATGGGGAACTTGATGTTATGTTTTCAGATATAATGGAGTGTATAATTAAGTATGTTATAAATCTATTCACATATAAATTATACTTATTCCTGTATATGATATAATGTAAATATACTCACGGCACCATTTTTCAGGCCATTAGTTGCTGCAATCATCCCACTTCCCCTTTTGATATCCATCTACACCAGAACTGTCCTCTGGGAGATGGGGGATCCTGCCTAGCGCCCTAATGGGGAGTTTCATCAGGAGATAAGAAAAAATGTAATCAAGTTTGTTGCTTTCTGCCACCATCTTGCAGATGGTGGCAGAAGAATTAATTATTTGGTGGAAATAATAAATACATTCCACATTCTTCAGAAATTTTGTTTTCATTAGCTGATATATCTGTGGCGTCTGACATTAGGGTAGAAAATGATTTTTTCTTCTGTTTTTCTGTAACTCTAATCCACACAATATGCTTATCAGGTGTGAATGCTTCTGGGAAGGCTCTTTCATCAAATGCAGTATGACATCAGTATTACTGGCTAGTGAAGAACTAGCTTCTCTAAGCTGTGGGCATTTGCTACCTAGAACAGCTGTAAGGGTACAGCACAATTGTAGTTTTTTAACTTTGAAAATCAAATTGAGAAAATCAAGTTTAATCATCCCAAGCTATATATTTATGTCTGACATAAATATAGTCCCTTATGCAACCTGAGGCTTTAGTAAAAAAAAAGTTGCAGTCCCTTAATTGTAGAATCATTGATTATCATTTTATAAACACAACAGAAGAGAAACCTCTAATGCAGGCTGGCCTATCCATGTTTGAAAATAAATGTACTAGGCACCAAAATGCCTATGTTAGAATTATGTAACTAGAGAGTATTTGGAACAGTAGGGAGAAACATTCTTTGGACTACCAGGAAATTTCTTACCATACCTAGGTATTTTATTTCTTTGATAGCTAGAAAAATGTCCAAAATTTTTTCTCTCAACAATACACCTGCAGGATGTGTGTATCAGCCCAGTTAAACTCAGTATGCAATCTGTAGCTGTCAAGGGAAGTAATAAAAGATGTATTGCTACATGCCTCCATCTGTCAGTCTGTGAAATTGCGACACACTTCCTGATGAATTTTTTTGTCTCCTCCTATTTTGATGGGAATGAAAGTTGCCCATCTGAGAGAATACAATGAGCACAGTGATTCCAGGGCCTCCTTTTAGCTGCTGCTAAAACCTGGGATCTTCGAGCATGCCCATGTTGACACTAGAGTGATGGCTGCCTCCTTTCATCTGAACTTAGAGCTCATTTCAAGGGAGGAGGATGGCGTAGTGAGATCTGGATAGCTCTAGGATGAGCACTTAACATTCACCACTGGGTGTGAGAAGAGAAACAGGACCATTTAGAAATCTGACAGCAAGAGTCCATCACTGAAATTTCCATGAGGACTTGCTACATTTTTCAGCCTCTGTCAAAATGTGAAATAAGCACAAGAACTATACTCTTCAGGATTCTAGGGATGGATTGTCATGGCCTTTAGTTTTAGTTTTTGTGGGAGGTACTATGCAAACTGAGGTGCTTAGAGCTTTTTTTTTCCCTCAGTAATAGGCTTCGACTTTCAAACCTCAGTTTTTCCCCCCACTAAAAAGGGAATAATAAATGCTACCTTCTAGGATTATTGAAAGGACTGAGTGAGCTAAATACCTGACACAGAATTGGTACAAAGTCAAATTTTTTAGGATATTAACTTCAGTCTGTAGAACTTTTTTTCCCGTTTATCTTCCCCATCTAGTTAATGCTGCCCTTTTCTGGTCTTGATGAAATTTGGTTTGAAAGTGTATTAGTAGGAATAGAATTCTATCCTACTTGTTAGTTAAATGGGTGCCCGTACATGTGATATTTCACTGAGTCAGCTTACTGTTTCATAAAGCAGTCCTAGCACCTTCAGACTTCATAATAAGGAACCTAATTCTCTACATTTATGCTTATTTTTCTGGGTGTTTAAAGTATTATTTCAGTGGCTTTCTATAATAAACCCTGTTCCAAAGTAAGTTCATGCTCATTTCACTGATGTGATACTTGCCAGGTCACAGAATAAGCTTTGAAAAAGATTTGTTCAAGCTTCCCAAGCTAGGTGGTGACACAGTTAAGTCCAGAATGCAGGTTGGCCCTCTGCATTCCATTGTTTATTGCCTCCATGCTTGTGGGTACCTTTCTAGGAAGTCTGCTCTCTGTGACTTAGCGGAGCTATGGTAGAGCACCTAGTACCTCCTTTGATGGACATAGTATGAGAGCTGCTCAGTAGTCAGCATTCTACAATGCCCCACTTTGCAAAAGTAAGTGTAGGGGTGACTCTGAATGTTCCAGAGGCAAAGAAAATATTTGAGGAAGTTTGATAAACTTCTTAGTTGTTCCCAGATACATCCTATGCTATGGGATCCTGGGAAGCATTTTCAAATTCTTATTGTCTCCTAGATCTTGAGGTTCTCTGGATTTTCAAGTCAGGTGGAAATCTCGCCCCATCCCAGACCATCTAGGTTATGTTTGCTCCAGGTTGATGCCCCTTACTTCCCTCTTCCCTTGACAGTCCTGGTTCTTCTAGAATTGATGGAAATTTGCCAGAGAAAGCTCTGAGAACTTTTGTTGGTTTAGGATTCCTGCAGGTATGGCCCACATGGCATTTAACTGCTCAGGAGTGGTGCCCTTGGTTCTCTTTCTGGACTGTGGAGCTGAGAGTCTGTGAGGTGAAATCTTTGCCAAATTCCCATTAACTTGTCCTCCTTTGGGAAGCCTTTTATACGTGTCAAAGAATATTTGTTATTACTTAGATTTTAATCTATTTGATTTAAAGTTTACTTTTCAAAGTCTTCAAATTCAACTGACAAGTTTATTTATAAATTCAATAATTTTTACATAAAAAATAAGTGCAAACTCATTTGTTCCCTTGTATTATTTATATAATGCATAAATTTGACAGGTCAAATCCTAACCATTTTAAATTTAAGTAATCAAATTTCCTTGGACATCTTAACATGATTATAGATTCAATATATATGATTCTTACAAATGTTGTAATTTTTGTAAGCACTTAATTAATGTCCATAACTAATTAATCAGGCATTAGCTTAGTAGTTCATATTCTCCTGAGTATTTTAAATATCTTCAAAACACAACACATAAAGCAGTTCAATATTTACAAACCATACTATTGCACCTTTATAAATACGATTCGTAATGGAGAAATTGAGCACAATTTAATTGATAAGTAAGTGAATAGAATCTACCCAACTGAGGGGGAATATTAGTATATTGGCTAGCAGTTTATTTAGAAAAAATAATCAAAGAACTTCAACGCCATTCAGTGTAATAGAGTATGGTTTTACCTTTGAAGACTAAACCCACAGTTGCTGGGCAGGGGCTCCTAACTGAGGTCAGCTTTCATCTGTTGATCACCTCTCTAAACGGTGTGCCCTTCGCTGAGGCCGTTAACTACTCATTAGTTTCATGAACAGTCTCACATTAGTGGGGGTAGGTACTTACTTACCAGGCCTTGGGATTTTATTCACTTGTGTGTAATTCTTGTGTGGCTTTTTGCTTGAAGCCTGGGCATATGAATGGACTGTTGAAGCCTTGTTTGAGTTGGACTCCCTTTCTCTTTTATAAATTGTATCTCACTGACTACAATTCTGCAGCCATCATATTGACAGTTTCCATTTAGCACTGGTGATTCTCTGAAGAAAAAACTGTGTCATCACCCTGATATCTTATGTAGGAGATTAACTAGTTACCCTGAAGGCACAATGTCAGTTACATTTTTCTTCAAATATATTCTTTCCTCACTTGACAGTGTTCTCTTATTTCTCTTTGGTAATTATCTCAAGGTGATTGGTTTGGGAACTTATTCCCAGGAGACAGGTTCCTGGTATTTCCTAACCATCCTTTTCTTTCCAAGGGGGCTCAAGGTATATAACATCTCATCTTCAGTGTAACAAAATTAAAATAACTACCTTGAGTTTGAGGGCAATGTTATTATTTTCCAGGACTTCACCATCTCTTCCCAGTGCAGAGCTTAAGCCCGAGAGTGGCATTTACCACGAACCAAATCTACCCTGTGTTTGGGAATATCCAATTATATCATTTATTCTTTTTGACCTACTTGTTCAGCACTGTGGTAGACACCATGGGGGATTCAAAGATGTATAAACATAGGTGTAGGAGTGATCCTGGGTATTCTGGAGGTAAAATAAAATACCCAGTGGGTCTGAAATACTGAGAATAAAAGTTGTTCCCAGAGACATTCTATGCTATGGGATTCTGGGAAGCTCCTCAATTTTCGAGTCAAGTGGCCCTGCAGACATTACAGTGGCAGAGACCAAGTTGATGAAGAGACACCTCTTATCATTCAGGCCACTTCAGCTTTGGGAATTCACGCCGCATCCCACCCTAGCCCGTGTGTGTTAATTTGTTCATCACTGATGCCTGTTACATCCCCCCACCCCCAACCAGGAGCTGATCTGAAAGATTTTATAAGAAAAATACCCACTGAAGGTTGTTGTTAAGTTCAGAGACGGAAGCAATCATGATGGGCCACAGTGTTGAGGAAGTTACACAGGGGAGGAGAGAGATGAGCTGGGTTACTGACTTGTAAGAGGTCTTTGTGTATTTTAGACACAAGTTGTTTGTTAGTTATTTTATATTTTTTTTCTCCTAGTCTGAATAATATTTCATTGTATGAATATAATTTATTTTGTTTATCCATTTGCTGGTTGATGGACATTGGATTATTTCTAGTTTGGAGCTATTATAAATAATGCTGCTATGAACATTTGCTTTCAAGTCTTTGTGTAGATGTGTGTTTTCATTTCTGTGTGATAAATATTTAGGAGTAAGATTATTGAGTTATATGGTAAGTGTATATTCAGCTTTATAAGAACCTGCCAAACTCTTTTCCAAAGTGGCTGCACCGTTTTGTATTCCCTCCAGCAATATGTGAATTTACAGTCTCTCTACATCCTCACCAAAGCCTGGTATTGTCAGTCTTTTGGATAATAACTATTCTAGCAGATCTGTCGTGGGATCTCAGTGTGATTTTAGTTTGTATTTCCTTGATGACTAATGATTTTAAGCATCTTTTTAAGTGCTTATTAGGCATTCAGACATCATCTTTGTTGAAAGGCCTATTCAAGAATTTTACTTACTTTTTTATTGCATTGTAAGGCTTTTTAAAAATATTCTGTATGTAAATCTTTTGTCAGATATGATTTACAAATATTTTCTTCCAGGTTGTGTCTCATCTTTACTTTCTTAATAGTGTCGGCAGAGCAAAAGCTTTAAATTTTGATAAAACCCAATTTAACATCAGTTTGTTCTTTATGCTTTTGGTGTCATGTCTTAAGAAACCTTTGGCTAACTTAAGGTCACAGAGATTTTTCTCTTAGGTTCTCGTCTAGAAATTTTATAATTTTAGGTTTTACATTTAGAACTATGATCCATTTTCAGTTACTTTTGTGTGTTAATTCTAAGTCGTACCTTAGACAATTAGTATGTTATTTTAAAATCCATAGTCAATGTTAAGAATTATTTTTAAATTTGAATCAACTTTTATATTGTAACTTTCATGTCCTTTCCAGGTAAAGAATATTCAATCCTTAGAGCAGGGCTGTGTTCCAGCAGTAGTCCCTAGAAAAACCCAAGCTTCTAGTGTTTGGGCTTCCATATATGACTTCTTTGAAGAAGGAAGTCTCTAGCCCTGAAAAAAATTTGAAACCACTGGTTCAGATGACATGAATTTTATGTACTGTAAAAAGAGGGCTAATGCCCATGGCGTTAATGCAGCTGCTGTTACCTGTGTCTACCAGAGAGCAGGACATTTGGGAAATGTCTCTAGTGGTCTTAATAGGCTCCCCCATGAATATTCAGCTCCAAACTGTGAATATCAGTGACATCATTTCTAAATCTTAGAGTAGGGCTGAATTGACTTCCATTTATTAGAAAATATAAGCATAATGAAAATTCTTCATTTTTTTAATAAGTATGTGGCCAGTTGTCATTGTTGCTTCACATCATAGTATCAGAATGTCACCATTCATTATTGACCCTCTATTCCTCTTTAAATAAGAATAGCGCACTTGCTGTTTATGATGTGGGGTTTCAAACTTTAAAATCTTTCCTTGCTCAAACTTCATTTTGATCTCAAACCTTGATACTGACCTTGAATGTGGTATGATCATGCATGTTTTATAAAGGCCTTAAATTTTCTGGAACTGACCCTTCCTGTAGCACACTTGTAAGCACAATGTTCTGCAATTTCTGAAATACATAGCTAACACTGAGAGCTTCCTGAGGCAAATAGTCAACAGGGAGATTCCTATTTACAAGCCCCTTTACATTATCTTTCACCTTTAGCCAACCCCAAGTGCTAACACATTGGGATATAGCACATAAATTGGTGTCACATCCCAGAAGATATTGAGCTCATAAATCACTAGAGTTTATGTTCCTATTTGGCTGTGGGGTTTAAATTATTTTGGTAACAGAATAAACTTAGATTATTGTTTGATAATAAGTCAGTACTTATCCATAAGTCAATACTATCTATTTATTGATGAATTGACACTGCCCTCATTTTATTATTTCCTTTTGATACCTTAGTTGAAAGAGGTTAGCCGATTTTCACGGGTGAGAGAGAACAAGTAATAAATCTTGACTTCTGTTTTACTAAGCAAATGATATTTTGAGGTTAGAGTATATGGGTAAAGGGAGAGGAAGAATGACGTAAGGAGAGAGAATAGAGTGTGTTTTTCCTTCAGTTTCTGATCTTTCCCTCAGAGAATGTTCTCCACTGAGAAGTGAGTGGAAAACTTGGAAGCTATGACCTGCTATAATATTTGTTGATTGCATGTGTTTCTGCAGATCAGCTGCCTTGCACCATCTGATTTCTTGGCTTCTATAAGATGGAGGATATTATATTTGCAAGTCTTCTGTGGTTTAGATGTTTTATCCGGTACTATTAAACATAAAGAATGTTTCGTTCCTTCTAAATGATATAATAGCATAATGTGTTGAGTAATGTTTTATACATGGTTTTTCAGATGCAAGCAGGGTTTTACAGTAATTAATGCTGATGTGATTGGTGCCTGAAAAAGATGCCTTCTGCAGATTGATGGCTAACAACTCAGTTAAAGGGGAGGAGGGTTGTAATTACGTATATCTCCAGTAGGTTAGTTATAAGATATACTTACAGGCTACTGTTTTTAAAACATGCTTAAATTTACCTTTTAAGCCTTTAATTAGGAATAATCTGACCTGGGGCGCGTGGGTGGCTCAGTTGTTACGCATCTGCCTTTGGCTCAGGTCATGATCCCAGGGTCCTGTGATCGAGCCCCGCTTCTCCCTCTCCTTCTGCCTGCTGCTCCCCCCCTACTTGTGCTTGCTCTTTCTCTGTCAAATAAATAAATAAAATCTTAAAAAAAAAAAAAGAAGAAGGAGAAGGAGAAGAAGAAGAAGAATCTGACCTAATGATTCCTTTGTTTGTGATATCCTCTTTTTGGTGGAGAGTAAAAGGTAAGATTTAATCTTCTAAAGCAGTTTACTTGATTTATACCATAAAGGTAGCGACTAGTACAAAACAAGTCAGGCTGTGGTGGTTGCATTCTCGTCGGCCACGATCTGCAGCCCTGTTGAAATGGGGATTGTAAGAGAGCAGTTTAGAGAATGTAAACGTGAGCACCATTGATAGTGAGATTCTGTAATGACATAAGACATATCCTGTGGAGATGTCTCATCATCAACAAGCCTTATACAAGGCTGCTAATAGTAAGCTTTCTAACTTGGCTTCCTCTTCTTACTAGGTGCTTTTATTCCCTTCCTGGGCAAGGAATTTTTAAATAATTTTTGTATGAAATTTAATATTTAATTTTAAAATTGATTTCACTACTAGTAACCCCCCCCTTTTCTTTATACTGAAACTCTATCCCATGTCATTAGTTATGTTTCTATGGAATTTTGTTTTGTGTTACACTTTGCTTTTGTCTCTGTATGAACTTGAAAGGGCAAATATCTAACCAGTGCTTACAAGTGTGTTCCTTCCAGGGGAAGTCTAATGAGGATTGAGGAAACAGTTGTGTTGGTGCTCAAGTCCTTCTTCCTGTCCAGGCATGAGGGGCTTATACGGATGTGGAAGGCTGATGCTTCCCCAGGAAGCCCTTCTTCCTGTAGAGGAGGACCTCCTGCAGGGCCAGGCCTTTGGCTGCATCTGGATACCTGCACATGGTACTTTATGGATTCCCTAGTCAAGGGATATCTTACCCTTCAGTAAGTGGTAGCCTTACCATAAAAATGTGTTTATAGTCGGTTCCTATTACATGCCAGGCATTGTGCTGGGCCCAGGAAACATGATGATGGTGAGAAATAAAATTGAAATGGTTTTTGCTCTTACCAAATTTACCATTTAGAAGGAAAGAGTAACATACAACAGTCACACTAATAAAAATGTACTTAAAATTGAGATGATCCATGGGGTGATAGGAATATAATCCTATAAGAACATGTAACCAAAAATGCCTTATGTAGATGAGCGATCATTAAGTAGACAAAGGACAGAGGTGGAGTATCCCAAATAAAGCATGCACAAGGGCTGTCGCAGAAAGGAGGATGGCCTGCTCAGGTTGCTGAAAGAGGTAAATGATGAGCCCAGAGGAGGAGGAAAGGGCCAGACTCAGTTAAGTTTTGAAAAGTGTGTTATAGGGTTAGGTCTTTATCCTAAGAGCAGGGAGGAGCCATTGGTGCTCTTAAGCAGAATTCAGTGTGAAGAAAGTTGTTATGAAGTATTTTCTTTGGCTTGAGTGGAGTGAATTGGAGAGTGGGCCATAGCAGATGCTGGGAGGCCAGTTAGGAGAGCATTTCAGTGGCTCAGGGGAGAAATGATGTAGCTTGGACTAAGTTAGGAGCAGTGGAAGAATCAGAAAAGGACTCAGTAGTGACCTGATACTGCGGCTGAGGAAGAAAAAGGAGTCAAAGGTGATCCCAGGGTTCTGGCTAGCTTAGCCAAATGGAAGGTCACACCTGTCAGTGAAGGAAAGTGAGAAGAAGCCCAAGTTTTAGGGCCAAGATTATGAGTTCAAACTTGGTCACATAAGAGTTTCTTTCCTCCTTCTTGCTTTTCCCATCTCAAGCAGTTACTGCATTTAGGACCATCCCAAGACCCCTGGTTTGCAAAGCCTAGGTTTGGAGGTTTTTTGGTTTTTGTTTGCTTCAGAGTTGAAGGAGAGCCTGAGTGAAAAGGCCCCATACCACAGTGTGAGAACAGACATCCCATATTTTAGAAATGGGATGGTTAGGCACTTCCATTTCATCTCTGAATGAACATATTTAAACACACACACACACGCAATTACCTCTCTCTCACCCATTTGATAGTGGGTGAATGTTTGCCCAAGTGGGTGAATAACAGTGAATGTTTGCCCAAGTAATTCTTCAACATGACAATATGGCCACCAATATTGATGAGTCCTGTTTACCCTTTATGGGGCTTCCATCTTGACCTACAAACATTTAAATTGCACATATATGGACTTTGGCCTCACTGTACAGTTCATCCTAACTTCCCTTAATCCATAGCTCTCTTTAGCACTCATTTACCTGATTTTGCTTCCTCCAACCTGTGTTTTCTGTGCATGTAGCCTGGGTGCTCTGCCCCCACTCTGGAACTTTTAGGTCCTTTTGCCTTCCGTGGCTGTGCCTCTTTCCCCAGGGCTCCCGCATTATGAACTAGTGTAAGGATGATGCGTCTGCTGTGTGCCCTGGGAAGAGCTGTCATTTTTCTGAAGGAGATGGACTGCACGGCCTTCCAGAATCTTGAACATCCCTTTTTGGAGATTCACTTACCTTGTTTTAAAGGGGAAGGATCCGTGATTACATGAGTGGACAAAATGTGTTTGGTTGGCAGTAAAAAGAATTAGCAGCTAATATTTAACCATCACTTATGCACAGTATTTTGTATAATGTACCCATGGCTGGCTAAAGTTCAAGAAATACAGAAGGATATGAAAAGAAAAGCGCGAATCCCTGCAGCACCCCACATCTGGGTACAGCCCCATTGCTGCTCAGTGTATCCTCCCAGGATTTTTAAATGCATATACAAGCTTTATGAGTGTGTATCTGCATGCAGATTTTTGTTTGTCTGAGTGCACTAGGCATAATATTGACTTGCTAAAGCCAGGAAAAGAACAAAGAGGTTCCCATCTCAAAGGTTTGTTAACTATCAGAAAGAGGGCACAACAGAATCCTCAGTGTAATGCTGAGCCAAGCATTCCCGGCTTCAGTGGGATCAGTAAAGCTAAATTCACTGCCCTTCTCTAATGTATTTGTAAGTCTTTGGATTAAAAGCTCTTGTTTGGATAAATCTGACAATAGTGTGTTATCTACATATCATTTTCATTCTTGTCTGGGAATGTAAAAACAGCAAAATTCTCCCTAATTTCACATTAAGATTATTTTGATTTGACAGTCTTTCTGACGACACAAGAATCATTTGGGGAGTTTCTGAAATTTCTGACTTCCCTTTAAGGGTAATAGTGTTGAGTAAATAGATTGATTCATTATCCTCTGCTCAACCATTTTATTTATCTGTCTGCCATTTGTGACAGACTAGTCTCTGCAGAAATAGGTTGGTAGTAATTACACACGTCCTGTTCTTTGTAAGACAGTCTGTTATGAACATGATTGTTTAAGTTTATGTGTTTGCATTAAATCTGAAAAGAAGGACATGTGAAACTAACAGAAGAAGCGGCTTACGTGTGAAGTATTTATAGACTGGGGTTGCTCACATTGTATTGCTATGCTCAGGCATATTTGCAACTTTGAGGAAATGCTGGATTACTTCATTTGTACATACATATGCTTCAGGAATTTCTGCTTCTGAATTTAATATAATACGGGGTGACATTTTTTTTTGACAAATCCTGTTCTCACAAATCCTTTTGTTTGCCTTCAACCCTTCCTGTCTCTCCTGTTTAAACCTGTATGTGAATCCTCTCCAGATGTTACTCATTTGCTCAAAATCTCACACTGCTGGGCTATAAAATGCAAAATTGAATTAAATGATAGCCGTCTCTTGGTGAGTGGCGACTCCATGCAAGTCATTTCACTGTTCCGTCCTTCTCTTTAAAATGGGGACATTGTCCTGCGGGGATCTCTTAGGCCTCTTCTGACTCTGGCAGGGGAGAAAGCAATGGGTTATCCTGACTCATTTTTGACTGTAAGTATCAGAATGTGCTCCTAGCCTAGACATCCACTCTTTTGCACACGCATTCCCCATTCCTGATTCCCAGCCCCGATGACCACCTGGGTGGTGGTCAGTGTGAAGGAGTACATGCTGGGCCAGCTTGGGTGAGGCCGAGAGCTGGAAAGTGACTGTTGATTTGTGTACACTGCAATGTGGTATGACATTTGTAAATTGCAACATCATTTGGAGACTAGAGGACCAAGCTATTCTTAGGTTGCAGCCCAGGAGTAATTAATCCTTGACATGTTTTTACACACCATGATGTCTTTTTGCCATTGTACATTTTACCATAGAAGCTTTGTAAAAGCCTTTTCCACGGCAGTAGGCTTTCCACACACCTGTCTCTTTCATCATTTCTAGGCTTTTTCCTTCACCCACTGGCGAGTTACCCAGTTGGTTACGTTAAAACAGACCTTCTGGTGTGCCCCTCAGAGAACAAGGTTGTGCTGTATGAATAGGTTTCCTTGGGGTGTTGATCCAGAAAGATGCTCACTTTCTTTGGCCATGGAAGAAGCCGATGTTATAAAGAGCTGAGGGAACATAGCCACCTAGTGACCGAAATTAGATTAAGGGAGAAAATAACTGTCCATCTGTGCCTGATTCTTCTTCCCATTCTTTGCATACTCCATTCCTAATACTTTGGTGTGAGAGGACCGGCACTCGACAAGAGTTTGAGAAATTTAGGAACCATAGTCCTAATCCACTGTAACTTCAGTGAGGCCTGGGCAGGGCACTCAATGAGAGAATCTTAGCCTAAAAGCTCTGGTAACCATTGGTGCAGTTCAGGGCTGCTACATAAATAAGATAGACTGAGGGTAAGTCCCCTCCTGCCACAGCCTTTAAACCACCCATTCCCTCCGCTAACTTTCCTCTGTGACTCCCTCAAATTCCCACCCAGTGCAGGAAGTTTCCTGTACCATAGCCATGGTGAGTGATCCTCAAGTCCATTGTTGAACACTACAATTGACAGGGAGCTCACTACCAATTCGTTGCTGTAATTATTAGGAAGCATTGGATTCTTTGCGTGGAGCCTAAATGCTGCCTCTGAACCATGCCAAGAACCAGTCTTGTTCTTGACTTCCAGAACAAAACTGAATAAGCCCATTCTCTACTCACAGCTCTTCACATGTAGGTGGAGAGCTATCAGGCTCCTCCCAAGTCTCCTCAAACCCAAAGAAAATTGTCCTTGTGTCTCACCACTTAATACATATTTGCCATGAGAAGGAAGGAATGATCTAATGAGAAAGTGGTTTTCAGAGTGTTCTTCCTCCAGGACACCCCTCAGGATGAAATTTTTTGGATAGTGTCCCACCCAAAATGTTGCTGTCAGATGTGAGAACACTGTGCCTTAAACCCAATCTGACCACGCACGACAGCTCCTTGTTCCGTTCATGTAGCCATTGGACACTTACCAGTGTGGCTAGCAGGAAGAGTAAGTGGATTATTTATGCAGCGATTAAAAATCATGTTTTCAAAGGGTATATAATATATATAAACAGAATAGATAAGTAGAAATATATAATAAACAGAAGAATCAGTATATACAGTATGATCCCAATTATATATAAAAATATAAATGTGCAAAGGAAAAATCCTCGAAGGAAATGCATTGAAATGTTACTGATTATCTCTGGAGAATGTTATCATAGGTGATTATGATTTTCAATTTTATCACCTTCTTATAGTTTCCATATGAGCATGTTTTATTTTTATACTAAAAAGTTATTTTTTAAAAAGATCTGAACCATTCTAAGAACTCCTTATATTGTGACCCATTTTCCCTGGTTTTCTTTATCTGGATCCATCCAGATTCTTGTGTCAAATTTTCATTTTAGTTCTCCCATCTCTTGAGGCATCTTGAAGCTCTCTGGAATATGATAACCACGTAGTGTGCTAATAATCATTCTGTTAAAGTACTTTGCACTGTAATTCTATGACAGAGGAGTTCTTACACTTATCTTTTTAATTTTTATTTCTTATTTTAATGTCTGTATTTTCCACTAAGGAGTTACATGAAGTAGAAAGCCACATCTGTTTTTCTTACTACTTAATCCCAGTGTTCCTAGAATACAAGAAATGCTTGAAAATTAGGTGTTGAGTGAATGACTGCCCCACTTGTCCACTTATTGGCCGTGTTACCTGGTGCACATAATTGTGCTGCTTTACCTAGATGGGAGATGACACCTGCTTACTGACTCTACTGGGTTGTTTTAGATTTCAGCTGGGATAATCTTGTCTGATCATCTTTTGTAGTAGGTTCTTGGCTTCTCAGTGCATCCTGTCGTCACAATTTTAAGTCTCAAGGATCATCTGCTCCCAAAGTTTTCTGTCCCCTTGCTGTCATCCTCCAGATGTTCCTTGTTGATATGAATTAAATCCAGTCACAGTTCACTTCAGACTCACCAGCTGCCAGTCACTGTGCTGTGCTTCTCTGTTCTCTTCTCCTTTTAAATATATTTTAGCTCTAATTCTCTCAACAATCCTTTAAGGTAGTATTATTATATGCATGTGATTGATGAGGAAACCAGTGCGTCCAGAGTAGCGTGGGTCCAGGCCCTTCTTTGACCCCAGACCGTGGAAGCTGCGCTCTGTGCTGCGTCAGTGCAGCGGTTCCTGCGGAGCAGAATGAGAATCCACAGAGGCCAGCGCTGGCCAGGCGCTGCTCTTGTGACTGCAGAGCCGCTATTATGGCATGTGAGCACAGGAAAGTCTTCTCGCCCCATAGTGCTTACCTCTGTCTTTCCTTTCCTCATCTTTTTTCAGCTTTTGGAACTGCTATTTATTTTTAGAAACCATGACTGAGAAATTCACCTCAAGACTGTCTTTCTGTTTTGCGACATAAATTTTTATTGACGTAATAAAATATTTTGTTCCCCTCATGCATGTTAGCCTTTGCCAACAACTATAAAAGGGGGAGTAGATCTGTCCTGTAGATGGCAATGTTTTCTCCTTATTTGAGTTTGAAGAGTTACAGTCCTGGGGTGCTTATGCCTTAGTGTCTCCAGGAAAAGCAGGAGGAAGATGCAGCCAGTCCAGAGACAGTCCTTATAAGTGGTGTTGGCTGTCTCTCCAAGGCGACAAGAACTTGATGTGTAGCAGCCGTGCAAGCCTGGGCAAGGGAGTAGACGCCAGTTACCTTAACCCTAAAGTAGAGATAATGCTAAATACCAGGATTATTGTTGAAATTATTGAAATATAATGTGTAAAGCAGTTAGTATGGTGTCCAGTACATAGTAAACACTCAAGTAGTGATGTGGCTGTGTTTCTAGTTGTTACTGTTGGTGGTGGTGGCCAGTAATTTTCGGTTAACCCATTGGTTATAGGTGCCTAAGCATAAGATTCCCAGTAACGCTTACAAATGATGTATCCTCCAAAACTTTATAAAAGGAGAGGTTATTGAAAGAAGATCTAAGAAGTACTAAAAAGCTTTAACATACAAATTCCCTTTTCCAAGTACTTTGTGTATCTGGGGCTTTTAGAACATGAACGTGAAAGATTTCCTGTTTTGGTTCCCGGTGTGATGGGGCTTTGGCCCTGCAAACATTGGTGACATCATTCCAGAACAATCTCGAGAGGTAGAGAAAGGGGTCAGGGCTACAGCTCTGTCCTCCTGACGGGGCCACACCACTCAACATATTCAGTGGGATCGCTTGACCAACTATGGGTGCCCCAGTAAAATCAAGTTGCTAGTGCCAAAGCCTCCAACCGTGATCCCCACAAAGTGCTGCTGGAGCTACCAGCTTGCTTCTCCCTCCGACATCTGTCTTTAAGGACTACATAGCTGCTCTCACCACAACTTACAGAGTGTTCGCATTTACCTAGCCAAGTGAGTGCAGGAGAGTCCTGAATCGGGCTCTTTAATTAATTCAGTTCATGTGGAGGGTGATTTAACTTTGAGGGGAAGACATGAGGAAAGTCCTTGATACACTTGATGTCATAGGAGGGTGAGTCATGGAAAGAGTCCCCACTTCCCAGCCATTTACCTATTATTATTTACAGTACCTCATATTGTAGATATTCATGGAAATATTTGAGTCCCCAACTGGATTTGAGAGAAAGGACTTCAGAAGGACTCTTTTTGTCTCTGTTTTCCCAGTGCTGAGCTCAGGACCAGGCGCAGAGGAGAGTATATGCCAGAGGGAGGGAGAAAAGGCTGGGAAATGGGGTGGGTCTCTCTCAAAGGTGGGTAGTTGGAAAGTGAATGAGCCTTTCAGTTCCATTAATCCTCTCCAGTCCCAAGAATGCCAAGAACCCCTTGTTGGTATTTCAGAGCCACCACCATTAACTGTCTCCGTGTCCCTCTCTTATATGCCCTTGCTGTTGGGTCAGCTATGCTGTATCACTTAAAAGAACTAGAAAGATAATTTACAAGACAAAGTGTATTGTATTTTCTGTGCCTTTTAAAGCCTTTGCTTGCCAGAATCTCACCTATTTCTGATAGTGTGACTTCTTTTGGAAATATATTGTCTGAGCCTTAATGCTGTGTTAACATTTCTAAACATAAAACAACCTCCATCTCTGGCACCTCAGTGTTTTTACTAGGCATGGTATCCACTTTTGGCTTTCGGCAAAAGGGAAAATGTGTGCTAAACTTGGCCCTCAGGAATTCACCAAATATGTGTCAGTGGTGTTGTGTTTTTTCCTCTCTATGGAGAAGACACTATGTTTTAGAAGACAGGTGTGGTTAAGTGTCAGGGCATTGGCGAAGTGTGACTGCTGGGAAAGAATCTAGGTGTTTGAGGGAACAATGAGGCATTGCCCCAGCTTAACAGAGACAACCAGAGCATCTTGGGGGGTAGAGAAATGGTGTTTGTGTTTCCCTTACAAAAGAAAAAACTATTAAAAAGGAAAGCTGGACATCAGCATTGGAGTTTTCCCTGAGTGATGAGTGTCAGTGTGGAAGCAGGTTGGCTTGAATCCATTATCCCACAGGCTGCAGGGACAGTGTTTTATAACTAGGACGGAACACAGATAAGATACCTTGGTGCAGGGGTATTCCAAGTTTTCTTTCAGGTATGTTACATGTCTCTAACTGTAGAAAAGCTACATGCAAAGGAAGCAGCTTGAAATTAGTTTTTTCTTTATACGTAGAAGGTATAGTGTGTTCTGGAGATAATCTCGAGCAGTGATCATCAACCTGGCCAAGCACCGGATTGTTCGAGAGTGCATTTAGCTTGGACCGTACCTTAGATTGACTGAATGAGAATTTTCTGTGGCGGTTAAGATTTATTGCACTAGAGAAATGAGTCTGGTGTTGAATTTTTCAAAGCTTAATGAAATTAACTTTATAAATAGTTTATATACCTTTTTACCAACTTACTCCTGTTCCAGAGCTCTACTCTAAGAATATAGTCAGGAATTTGGACAAAGATTCATGGAGAAAAATATACAATAGCATTATAGATGATAGGAGAAAATTGGAATGACCTATATGTCTTACAGTGGGAGAGTGGTTAAATTAATTGTGGAAGAGCCATAATGTTGGATGTATTCAGCCAGTAAAATGGAGTTTTTAAGAAGATATTCATAATGTAATTATAGGCAATAAATGGCAAGGCACAAAATTACAAATGTACACAAATGGACAAATATTATATGATTTCACTTATAATGAAGTACTTAGAAATAGTGAAGTTCCTAGAGACAGAAAGTAAAGTAGAGGTTGCCAGGGGCTGGGGGTAGGGGGGAATGGGGAGTTAGTGTTTAATGGATATAGAGTTTTAGTTTGGGATGATGAAGCATTTCTGGAGAGGAGGGTGGTGATGGTTGTACCACATTGTGAAGGTACATAAAGCCACCAAAATGTGTACTTAAAAATAATTAAAATAGTAAAATTTATATTATATCTATTTTACCACAGTAAAAAGGAAGACCTTTTCCCTCCAAATGCTGTGGAATGAGTGAAGGAAAATGGCAAGAGCTGCAGTACTGAGCTCTTCACAAAAGGCAGCCTTGTCTGCCTCTTTGGAGAGCTCAGTTGTGCTCTATGTGAAAGAAAATAAAGTTTGTATCTGTGAAAAAAAAATTATGTATGTACAGGAGGGTCTTTTTAAAAAAAAAAACGCATAGAATCATAGAGATAAATCCAAATGGTAACACAGTATTTACTTTTTAAAAAAATTTTCATTCCAGTATATTTAATATATGGTGTTAAATTAGTTTCAGGTATACGATGTAGTGTGATTCAGTTCTGTACATTACTAAGTGCTCATCATAAGTATATTCTTAATCCCCTTCACTTATTCCACCCACCCCCCACCCACCTCCCCTCTGGTCGCCATCAGTTTGTTCTCTATAGTTAAGAGTCTGTTTCTTGGTTTGTCTTTTTTCCTTTGTTTATTTGTTTCTTAAATTCCACATATGAGTGAAATCATATGGTAATGTCTGTCTCTCGTTTTTTGTTTTTTGTTTTTTCTTAGCATTATACTCTCTGGCTCCATCCATGTTGCAAATGGCGAGATTTCATTCTTTTTTATAGATGAATAATATTCCATTGTATGTATATTCTGCCTCTTTAGCCATTCATCAGTCAGTGGACACTTGGGCTGCTTCCATAATTTGGCTATTATAGATAATGCTGGTGTAAACATCAGAGGGTACATCTTGAATTATCCTCTTGAATTAGTGTTTACATATTCTTTGGGTAAATTCCCAGTAATTTGATTACTGGATCATATGGGAATAGCTCTATTTTTAACTTTCTGAGGACCCTCCATACTGTTTTCCACAGTGGCTGCACCAGTTTGTATCCCACCAACAGTGTGTGAGGGCTCCTTTTTTTCCACATCCTTACCAACACCTGTTGTTTCTTGTGTTTTTTATTTTAGCCATTCTGACAGGGTGGTAACAGCATTTTCTTCTAGGTGATGGAAATATGGGTTGTTTTTGTTTTTTCTATCTTTAAAAATTCTGTAATTTCCCCTACTGAATTTACAGTAGATGCTCAGAACAAAGACTTATTAAGGAAAATAATATTAAATGTTTCTGTCTTTGTTATCTCCACATGAAGGGTGATGTTAAATATGACTTCTATTTAACAAATAGTCCAGGATTTAATCCTTCCAAATATGGTTCATTCCCTGTAAAAGAGTCCCCTGAGAGCCTACCATTGATCAGGATACTTGGTGACTTACCTTTCTGGCCTGGGATACATTCTGTGGATATCCCTAAAGAGAGTACATCTTCAGATTGTGGTGTTTAATGAAAACCTGAGGACAGTCACAAATGACCTAAGGCCAAGCCTTGTGATTAGGAAGGTGGTGCTGTGAATACGTTCTTTTCCTTTTTGAAATATGGCTATCCTCGTAAACACCTCGAATGAGGATTGGGTGGTCTGGGAAGCCCTCCAGTTTTATATTCCACCATTAGATGAAATGTGTCATCTCTACTTTGTGAGAGGAGGGATCTGCCATCACCCAAACCAGCAGTTACTTATCATTTAGGGTTGTCAGTTGTAAGCAACAAAAAGTGACTGTAACTGATTGAAGCACTAAAGAAATTTAGTGGAAAGTTATTAGGAAGCCCACAGACTGTCCAGGAATGCAAAAGAACAAGGTCAGAGAACTGACGAAAACAAGGGAGGCTGCTCAGCCGGAACATGGGCAGGACCAGGCCACAGATCCAGTCCAGGAAGGACACAGCTGCTTCCCCTTGTGTGGTCAGCCTGGCCCCGGGCTCTGCCTTTGGTGCGTGGAGGCTGCTGTTATGGCTGTCACTGCTGCCCTCTGAGAGCATTTTCCCCTCTGCTGCTTCTCTGCATCTCTGTCACAGGGTCTACGTTCTGAGCAGGTGCAGCCAGTTGGCCAGGCCCCCATCCATGTCTGCTGCCAGGGAAGCTGGGTAAGGGAGTCTCTGGCATTTTCCAGTGTCTGTCATGGCAGGCCAGTTCTGCCTCCCGCTGAGACTCTGAAGGGGAGATGAGGGTTCAGATGCTGGGCAGCCAAACAAATGATAGATGGCTAGTACAATTAGTACATGGCTATCAGTCAGTCTTGTTAATCCCTGCCAGAGTCCATTAATGAGCAGGTGATTAGCCCTCAAAATGCCAACAGCTGCTGGTATCAGTTTGCTCCCGGTCACTTAAGCATTTTCCCCAAGGGGGACTGTCAGAAGTCCCAAACTATAGGCCGATTAACCACCGGGAGTTCAAGTACCATGTCTTCCTGTGCTACAGCCGGACTGAGAGACAGGGTTGCCTGCTCTGTTGTTTATACTTGTTAGGAGTAGAGGTGGGGATGGGTCAGGGGGAACGTGGCAAAACAGGCAACATTCAAGCACAGCCGCTTATAGACGTCCTTGCAAAGGCCCGGTAAGAGTTCCAAGAACACAGTGACTTCAGAATTCAAATAACCAGTCTGGCGGTCGGGCTTTTCTCTGTAGCTGGTGGAGCAAGCACGGGAGTCAGCCCTGACTTTGGCAGCGGTATGATACGACACCGCGCTCTTGCCTGGGTTGATGACCCATCTCAGTCCTTTCATCAGAGCCCTTTAATCATAGCCAGGAGCCTGCTCTTGACTGTGATTATGATTTCTGTCCCTAATTTTCACATCATCTGTTTAGTACTCTAGCTCCAGGCCTCCCGGCAGCTCCAGACACCAGTGTCCCGGTGGACAGGGCTCTGGCAGGTTTTAGGGGAGTTTACACATCCCTGGAGGCAGTACAGCAAATGGTAAACAGCCATTTGTGTCAGGTGAAGCCAAACTGCTTCTGAGGGTCTAGACAGCAACTGAGAAAAATGCATTAGTCAAGGTTTTAATGCATATAATTTTCCAGCAAAGGTGTTTACTTGCTCCAACAGCACACTAAGAACTGCATTGGGAAAGACCTCTTTAGCATCTTACACCCTTTACATCCTTTAAAAGACCTCGAATATGAGAATGCTTTAAAAACATCACCTGGGTCACATAGAGCTATGGGGGGACAGAGGCTGGAATCCTCATTTTTAATGTGTGCCTCTGTGGTTCGGACCACACTTTAAGGAGCTCTGCTCCTTGTGCACAGCCCGGGAAGGTGTGAGCCAGCTGAAGGCCTTTAAGAGGGGGCAGACCATCATTCCCTGGGGCTTTTCACAAACTAAATCCCCCCATGATTTTATTTTTCGGACTTCTTATTTTTAAGAGAAACTTTTTTTTAAAAAATATGAACTCTTACTCAGATTATTCAGTCAGTAAATCTTATTCAATCCATAAATCAAATAGAAGTTCTTTTCTGGTTGAAGTGATCATGGCAGCCAAAACTCACACTCCACATGGATTTCCCTTCAAGGACCCTGAGGAGCTCACGCTATACAGATATGGGGCTCAGTGTGACAGGCCTCCAGGAGTGGACAAGATGCCCTCTGTCCCTAGCTTGGGGAGCTGGACATGATTCACTCTTCCAGTGTCTCACACAGATGGTCAGTAAAAAATACTCAATTAATGGTTGTGACAATTTGGGAGACTCCTGCTTTGGAGGGACCAGGAAAACCTCAATGTCAAACCTTTCAGCTTCTTTTCATCAGCCCACGTGCTTCTACTTCCATTCCTGTTTGAATGCTTTTTACTCCATGTAGTCATCTGGCAAACTCAAAATTTTGAGACAGCTGGTAAGTTGAAATCATCTTTCTATGCGGGAAACTAGATGTTACAGAAATACATTTTTAAATGTTTTACTATGAGCTGCCTTGAATCCATTTGGAAAGTAGCTGGAGTGTAAATAGTGAATAATACTAAATGAAGTTATATGCAAATCAGAATAAAACCACTTCCATCTAACTGACCTGGCAGAGAATGAGAAGGTGGCCATCAAGGCTCTGAGGGATGCCTCCTGGTGGAGGATGAGGAAAGGAGATTCACAGAACAGTTTTGTGTTGTTAGATAGTTGGTTGTTTTTCTTTATTCTTCTTCTACTATGAATAAAGAAAAAAAAAGAGTTCTGATTTGTTGTCTCTTGCCTTGTCAATTTTTGCCATTCTAACTGGCATAAGGTTACAGTATCTCAGTGTGGTTTTGATTTGAATTTCCCTGATGGCTAATGATTTTGAACATTTTTTCATGTGTCTGTTAGCCATTTGTATGTCTTCATTGGAAAAGTGTCTGTTCATATCTTCTGCCCATTTTTTGATTTGATTATTTGTTTCACGTGTATTGAGTTTGAGAAGTTCTCTGTAGATCTTGAATATTAGTCTTTTATCTGTAGTGTCATTTGTAAATATTTTCTCCCATTCCGTGGGCTGCCTCTAGGTTTTTTTGACTGTTTCCTTGGCTGTGCAGAAGCTTTTTATCTTGATGAAGTCCCACAAGTTCAAATGTTGGAGAGGTTGTGGAGAAAGGGGATCCCTCTTACACTGTTGGTGGGAATGCAAGTTGGTACAGCCACTTTGGAAAATAGTGTGGAGGTCCCTTAAAAAGTTGAAAATTGAGCTACCCTATGACCCAGCCATTGCACTACTGGGTATTTACCCCAAAGATATAGACAGACGTAGTGAAGAGAAGGGCCATATGCACCCCAGTGTTCATAGCAGCATTGTCCACAATAGCTAAATCGTGGAAGGAGCCGAGATGCCCTTCAACAGATGACTGGATTAAGAAGATGTGGTCCATATATACAAGGGAATATTACTCAGCCATTAAAAAGAACGATTTTTCAACATTTGCTGCAACATGGACGGGACTGGAGGAGATAATGCTAAGCAAAATAAGTCAAGCAGAGAAAGACAATTATCATATGTTTTCACTCATTTATGGAACATAAGAACTAGGAAGATCGGTAGGAGAAGAAGGGGAAGAAGAAAGGTGGGGGGGAACAGAAGGGGGAATGAAGCATGAGAGACTATGGACTCTGGGAAACAAACTGAGGGCTTCAGAGGGGAGGGGGGTGAGGGAATGGGATAGACTGGTGATGGTTATTAAGGAAAGCACATATTGCACGATGCACTGGGTGTTATATGCAAGTAATGAATCATGGAACTTTACATCGAAAACAAGGGATGTACCGTATGGTGACTAACATAATATAATAATAATAAAAAAAGAAGATGTGGTCCATATATACAATGGAATATTACTCAGCCATCAGAAGGAACGGTTACCCAACATTTGCAGCAACATAGACAGGAGTGGAGGAGATAATGCTAAGTGAAATAAGTCAAGCAGAGAAAGACACTTATCATATGGTTTCACTCATTTATGGAACATAAGAAATAGGAAGATCGGTAGGAGAAGGAAGGGAAGAATGAAGGGGGGGTAAACAGAAGGGGGAATGAACCATGAGAGACTGTGGACTCCGGGAAACAAACTGAGGGCTTCAGAGGGGAGGGGGGTGGGGGATTGGGATAGACTGGTGATGGGTATTGAGGGCACGTATTGCATGGTGCACTGGGTGTTATACGCAAATAATGAATCATGGAACATTGCATCAAAAACTGGGGACGTACTGTATGGTGACTAATATAACAAAATAAAAATTATTTAAAAAAAAAAGAGAGAGAGTTCTGAAAGCAAGATTGAGAAAGCAAACTGAAGTGCCCTTCCTAGATTTTGACATGAAAGAGTATGAAGTGATCTTTTTGTGACTGATACAGAGCAAAGTTAGGTAGAGAGTGAGCTGTACGTCAGACACTTTCAATGCCAAGTCAAGACTTGTAAGTAAAGGGTAAATTGACAGTGAGACAGATATCAATCTGCATCTCAGACATTTCGTTTTCAAACACCTTTTTTTTAAAAAATTGTTTCTCACTTGGTAAAGTTGCATGTGTTTAGTTTATTAATAAAGCTATATTTTTATGATAAATTGCTCAAGTCATACTTTGCTTAGGCCACATTTCCATGGCCATTGCCACACCTTTGGTGATAGGGTACTTAAAATTTTAGGTCAGGATTTGTTTTGGAGAATTATTTTAAAGGTTAGAAAATCTCTGTCAAAGGTTAGATCTCTAAAAGTAAGGAACCAAGTCTCCTACTTGGCAGTTGTTTTTGGTGGGTGAATAAATAGGGAGTGCATCCTCTGTGTTCCCTCAAGGCCTTGAATTCCATCTCTTGGGATTGAAGGGCCCAATAAATAGAATTATCTTGCTTGAGGAAAAGCAATATACAGAGACAGTGGAGTCAGGATTTAGAGATTGAAAAGATCTTCATTACTAATAAAGCATATGTTGTAGTGTGTGGTTTATATCTGTGGGCAAACAGCGTTCCTAATACTGGACCTGAGGATCAGACAGGCCTCCTAGTGACAGAGGCGCAGGACACCGCCAGCTACTCTCCAGGGAAGGAGCAGAGCAGAGCTTGAGTTCTCTATCCACAGGGTGGCTGCAAAGAGAAAGGGAACATGAGGAGTAAAGCCACAGTTACCAAACTTTACTGGCTCCCAGCCCCGGGTATCCCAGCACATCTTTTTTACACAGTTCCATCTATTAAGTAACTTGGGTCTAAACAGCTTATGAATAGTGGTGGTAAGCTTGGTGCCTGACGAGTGTCACTGTGTTCCCCCTGAAAATATCCCACAGAGCCCCTGTGAGTTTGCTGGGGTGCCCCAGGGCCCTGTGGTGCATAGTTTAGAAAATGCCGTCTCCTTCAGAAATCAACAACAAAATTAAGTCACTGCTTATTCTCTTGGAAGAGTGGGTGAATGAGAGTGGAAAAGAAGCCAGGAACATTACCCCAGTGGAGCTCCTCCACATGGAACCGCCCCCGCTCCCTACTCCCATCCCCAAAGCTTCCGGGTTTGAGCTCATTTATCCCAGAGCTGATGTAACTTCCCAGCCTAGGAGACTGGATAGTATGTGTAGAGAAGCTGTACCCTCCAGTGTTCTTGGTACCAGGTATATCTTTGGAAGGGAAATGCAAAGTGAGATGGTAACCCCAGGGACATATGTGGAATACATTTCCGCAGCCTACCCTTTCAGTTCTGCATGCCCAGAGGTCAAGTACTACAAAGGCCAAGGAGAAACTTCTTTTTATTTAACTAAGTTAGATGCAGACTGTCAATTCTGTAGAGCCTCTGAGCACCAGAGCTTTTTTCTTTGCCCATAGCTTTAAATGGAAGGGAATCTGCAGTGAGAAAAATGAATAGCTGAGCCTCTCGTGTATACTCCAGCCCAACAATAAAATGGCCACTCTTTATAATGCAAAATTTATATTAATATTGAAAAGTAATAGACGGTGGATTTCTAGTCATAAACAACTAAATATTTCCTGTGTGTGCCTCTCATTTAAACCATAGAACCGTGCCCAGTCAGCATTTATAGCTTGATTGGTCATGTGCATTTCGATCAGTCAGATTGGCCTTATCAGTAAAGTACAGTATTAGCAAAACACAAATTGTTAAATGTGCAAAAGATTTACCAAAGAGGTCAAGTATTTAATTCATTTGTATTAAAATTTTACTATGTCATACCCAATACGTACAAATTTAAGAGTTTGCAAACTGTGAAAACATTTTATTTGACCCGTTACCTCCCTTCCCCACCGAAAAACAAGGCATCTTTCAGGATGGACTACAGGGTTTACTCTGAACTACTCTGTTAGGGAGGAGGCACTGTTGAGTAGAAGACATGAAATGGAAAGACTGGCTATGGGTACCACCAGGGATGCCTGTGGAAGGAAGAAGGGCGGCCGGCAGAAGCATGCCTCTCCAGGGAGGTCCAAGGACCTTCTCGAGAGGCCTGCTAAACGGCACACACCCCTCCCAGCCTCACCTGCCACACTGCAGGTGCTTCTTGCTTTCCTTTTCCCTTGCTGTTTTGTCGAAGCCTGCCGGCTTGGACCTCACTCTGTTCCTCCCTGGCCCCATTTCCACCTGTGTGTCCCAGCTCTTATTCTCCTATTCAGTTTCACTCCTCCAGAGATTCTGACAACTTAAAGGAGCCCCCTTGCAGGCGCAGTTTCCTTGTCAATAAAATGGAGATAATTAATAATCTCTGCCTACTTCGTGGAGTGATTATTGAGGATCAAATGAGTTGTATGTTAAAGCATTTGGTTAACTGCAAAATGCTACATAAATGTCAGGTGTTGTAAATAATAAGCTGGTCTCTTCTTCAGCTACAGGAGTTTCCACGCATATTTTAGTTACCCTCTGAACGATTCTTTGTCAAGTAGCAAATGTAAATGCTGCTGGTTTTTTCCTGCTTGGCTTATGGTGGCTCCTTTGCAACTTTATGATGTAGGCTGAATCTTTAAGTACTCCTTTGGCTCATATCTCTTCCCCTGAACACCCATGCAAGATCATAATCCATAAAACACAGAGGCAATAACTCCTTTTAATTGCCAGGAGTTCATCACTTGCTAAGTTCTAAATGCAGTCACTTAGACACTTGCCTTGAAAAGCCTGTCTCTATTTCTTCCACAGAGCCGAGACTGTGTGAAACTGGGCCCTCCTGCCGAGGGAGAAGTTGTCCAAGTCAAGTGGCCTGATGGCAAACTCTATGGGGCAAAATATCTGGGATCAAATGTTGCCCACATGTACCAGGTGAGTGCTGTCCTCTGTGCGATGCTGGCTGAGATGGACAGGAGAAGCCAGAGGGCAGGTGTATATCCCTTGTGCTGCTGATCCATAAGCCATAGGAATTTGGAGTACCTGTTATTTTGTAAAGGAGGCAAAGATTTGGTGTCTAAGGACCCAGATAGTGGAGTTTTATTATCAAGTTCAATGCTGGGAAACTAATAGCATTTGATGGGTGGTTTAATTGTAAAGAATATTAGTTGGGCCACAAAGATAAGCAACTGGATGTAGACTGCTTTCTTGTGTGTACCTCATAGGGGAGAGACTAATTGGCTGCTTTCTCTCACTGTAAGCCAAGACGGTGATGGCCCTTCATCAGCCAGCAGCCCCTGAATGGGTGGCTTTTGTCTGAGCGACATACCCCCATTGGGTGTCTCCTCAAACCTAAATTATGCATTGACACGGTTGTGGCCACCTAAGCTTAAAGGAGTGCTTAGTTCACTAAAAGTACAGCAATCGGATAAGTATTCTGTTCACTAAGGAGCTCTACATATTACTAGATAGCACATACACAATTAAACAATAGAAATATTTTATCCCTGTCAGAAATGAGGAGTTAAACTCTAACAAGGAAAACAACATGGATGGCACATGTGCATTTATATTCCTTTAGGCTTTAAAAAGGAACACATTTATTAGGATCAGTGCCTTGTAGTGCTTTCAGTAACACGGTGGCAGAAATCACTGTTCTCAAGCTAAGCAGTAGAGTAAAAACAGGAAGACTGAAGTAAAAGAAGAAAAAGTAAGAAGGTTCAGGCCTGTTAAGTTAAAAACAGCTTGAGAATGATAAGACTGCCGTTTCAGCAGAGAAATTGTTCAAAGACTGATAAGGAGGACGGGCTTCAGTGGAAGAGTACGTTATCAGACATTGCACCAGGAACTAGAGCAGTGTAATTGCAGGGGTTCAGAGAGGTTTAGGGAGCTCGAACATTTTCTAAGGTCTAGAAAAGCCCAAGGCAAGTAGGGAGGGGAGGACATTTATACACGTATTGTGTGTGTGTGTGTGTGTGTGTGTGTGCTCCCACACACGTGTGTGCATGTGTGTGTGTAAAGGCTATTTTCCCCTTTGTCATAGTGTTAAGTTGCTGGAGCTTCTTTGTATCAGAATGTTCAGAATTAGGCAAAAATCATAAGAAATCATGATAATACTGGAGACTCCTAGGAAAGAAGCATTACTACATCATTCAAAAGGAAATAATTATATTTGATTAAACAATAAGTGCAAAAGTGAAGCATCTTACATGTAGCAAAGCTATTAGCTACATGAAAAGTATCATAATGAGGACATGCTGAAATTCAGGCTAATTCGTAATCAGTGTGTTAACTTCAGTTGAATTTATGATGGCCTATCAACATAGAACTATAAGCATATTTATAGACTCAATGAAAAAGTTAAGGCTAATATTAAAGTTGTCTCTCAAGTACAAGTAGTTTAAAATTCCTCATTAAGCCAAGTGCCCTTTTGAGATCATTTTGTGTTTTGTGCCTAATTATTCAATCTCATCATTGAATAAGCAAAGTCATTTATACAAATAGATGTAACCAAAAAAATTCCTATTGCACAGTGCTAACTATCCTAAGTGTGTGTACTTTTTGACCCTCACAGTAGCCTTGTAAGATAAATGTTTTTGACTCTTATTTTACAAGTAGGGTAAAAAGGTTACATGAACTTAATGATTTGTTGAAGAGCACACAGCTGGTAAAGGGAAGGGCCAGAGTTTACTCTCAGCTCTGTCCCAACTAGGGTGAACAACCATTCCAGCTTGCTAGGGACTGTCCTTGATTTTGGCGCTAAAAGTCCTGCATCCCGGGAGACCCATTGGTCCTAGAATGATTGGTCATCTCACTGTACTCCTTTTTAGTTTTATAATTGCCTTTCTCTCTTTCTAATTATCTAAAACAGAAGAAAGGTAGGTACAGATAGTTCTAGCTATGGTATCAAATTGTATAAATGAGATGACACCTTGGCCTAATTAAATAAGAAAGAAACCATTCTGCTAAAACAAGGCCAGGAAGAGAAGCCTTTCCTCATCTCAGCCTTCTGGGAAGTAACAGAGGCGCTCTCCTGTGACCGAGAGCTAATTCCACCCTACTGTTTCAGCTTAGTCAATTGTGAGCAGTACATGGATAAGAAATTTAATTATATATATTATCCTTATTGTAATTTTTTTAAACTCCAACAGGTTTTTTATTAACATAATGTAGCTGCATGGTTTCACTTACCTTTTAACTAGAAGTGCAAGCCTATTTTTATAGCTTACATGTACAGAATTCAGACAGACAACTTGGGGACTTCAAAAATATCATAAATGGTTTAGGTTAGAACATATTCGCTATTCTGTCCTGATTGCAGCCCTTTTGTTGTTTGTTCCTGGTAGAGGTCACGTGTGGTTAAACCTAAACCAAGAACATTCACTCCGAATCAGGCATTTGATGAATTTCCCCCAAGTGATCTAAGTTTCTATTAGCCAGTGTCACTTACTTTTCTCTGACAAAATCTCCTAAAATGTTGAACAAACTGGTTATGAAATTATTTGCTGCCATTTTATTAGCTTGAAGAAAAAGTTTTAAATTTTCCTTTCAGATGAAGGTTTTTACACAGTGTTGTGGTTTACATGTTATGAGGTTGAGAACCTGGGATTTTCCTGGCTGAATGGTTCAATTTGATAAAAGTGAGTTTTGAAAGTTAAAGTTCTCTAAGAACTTGAAAAATTACTTTATCTGGGAGGATTATTATGCAAGAGTAAATATATCATCATTTCTCCCTCATATGGTATCAGAGCCTCTTAAAGAAACCAATGGTACCTACAGGCCCGGCCAATCTAATGCTAAATGGGCCTCCATCTATGTTCTGGGAAATCATTTGAGCAGCAGCTATATTTCTTTGTTTTTGCTTTGGGGCTGAGGATAACGTTTTCATATCACATATTCCAAGACACTCATTTTCAAGAATTTTGGCCTGTTTGAAAACATATATTGTTCTTAGTTTGATAAGGGAAAGAACTTTCCTTCCTTCCTGAGCTGTTGGCCGGTCCTCTTGTTTGTTCTGCTTGACTCCTTTGTTCCCTTTCATTATGTAGTTAGTTGGAGCCTTGGAAAAAATGGTGAATGCTTCTCTGTGCACAAAAGTGTGTGTGTGTATATATATACATATATATCATGATGTCTTATTTCTCATTAGGTTGAATTTGAAGATGGATCCCAGATAGCAATGAAGAGAGAGGATATCTACACTTTAGACGAAGAATTACCCAAGAGAGTGAAAGCTCGTTTTGTAAGTGCTGGCAAGTACCCCTCAGGGATCTGCAATGTGAATCTCTCATCCTCTCCCTCTGTTTCCCAAGCCCAGCAGGAAACATGCTCAGGCCTTTGGACTGATTTTCAAGAAAGCCAGTGCAACTTTTCCCTTATGTAGGCAAACCTCAAATTTGGCCCCAAACAGGAAACCAGTGCAGGTTCCTTGTTTTCCTTTCTAATGAGGTCAGCTGATCTAACACTTATTGGCATACCAGAATAGTTTTTGAATACATACTCTGTGCCAGGCACTAGGAACATACAAAGGTACCGTCCAGGGATTTATAATCTTGTCAGCAGAAGCAACATTAAACGAAGTTTTCAGTAGTAGATTAAAGGGGGACACGGTATAAATGAACGTGTGGTTTTCTATAGCCTTATCATATATTGATTAATGTCTCTCCAGAAACTCATTAATGTTTGTGTCCGTTCATAATTAAACCAAGCTCTCACTTTTATAACTAAAGGAATAAAAAAAGCCCAAAAACTAAGTGTGGGAATACTAAAGCTGTTTAAAAAAAAAAAAAGAAAGAAAATGTTTTTTGGTTTCAAGCTTTATACATGCCATTAAAAGACAAATAAACATGCACAAATAATCAAAACTGAAGTTGTTAAAAAATATAATTCACAATAACTTAGTTTTCATTATTATATCATAAAATATTTAGTGGACCCTGAAATGAAGTCACTTTTACTCATTTAGAATTGCATCTACTACATCTGCAAAATGATAAATCCTGAACAGGGAAATTTGAATGGGATTTTTCTGACTAAAATGAAAAAAAAAAAAATTTTTTTTTTTTTTTTTCAGAATAAATGACACCCTTAGTTTTCAGTGAATGCTTATGATACACTTTCCTGCAGTGTAATTACCTTAATTTGGAAAATCCTTGGGTTCCTTAAATCTTCAGTTGTATATTTAGCTCGTTTTCCTATCAGGTGGGGTCCTGGGAACAGGGTAACTGCACCAGGTATCAACTGACTTTCTGAGCTGCATCCTTGCGAGGAGGCTCTTTCAAAGTGAAATAGTCAAGAGCAGAGTGATAGTAACAGCCCTGCTACCCACCCAGTGAGAAACGTGACACGTGGGGGGCCCACACACCTGAAGATAGATTAACCGCCAGATAAACTTCAGGGAGAGAGAAAATCAAATATTCCTATTGTAAAGACATTGGCTAATTCCTAACAAAGATCTAAAAAATCTGTCCATACCCTACATCTTAAAAATCTCTTAAGAACAACTTTCTTCTTCAAGATGCCAAAGATGGCTACCTCTCATGCTGTGCTCCTGTCTTCCATAGATTCTCCCTCCTCTCCCTGCTCTCCCTTGCTCCTCCTCCATTCAGTCATTCATTCACCTAGACATTGAAGGATGGGGAATGGAGTAGGTGGTCCTCTCTAAGGCTCTCAGGTCTTTGATTTTCTAATGCATGTATGATTAAGCACCAGCTGTGTCTTGTAGATTTCAAATACTATTTCTTAATCATATTAAAAGAATGGTTTTTACTTTCTGCTCAGATCACAATTTCTTTGTTCCATAATAGATTTGTCTCCAATACCAGGTTGCCTTTCTGCATAGTTTTATTTGAACCCAGCTCCTGAGTTTCCTAAGATCCATTTCTCTGAATAATCACACCAACATCCAACTTTTTTTTTAATTCTCAGAGAAAAATGTTTAATTAAAAATAAGAGTCAGTAAAAAATATATAAATCACATGTATTATCTGAATGTAACCTGTTATATCAAACAACTGAACCTAGTGGAAAATATCTTCAGGAACAAAGGCTCACGGTCACTAAATCCAGTTTGCTACCTCTGTTTTTATGGATTCGAAGACTTACGTGCTCCTCTTATAGCAATCCAGCCTTTCCTTCAGGTCATATATAACCCTCTGGCCCTTGGTTGGTCTATCTATGACTGCTATTTTTTTTTTCCAGTTGGTGAAACAAATCTAATTGGAAAACTCATTGATGGAAGATATTTTATGATTAGAGAAATCTCTTTTGTTTTTTTAAAGGAGGGATGGGTTAGCAGCCTCACTGCTAAACAGGAGGCCTCATATTTTAATGACTTCTGCTCACTCAGACACACGCTGACTTGGGAAGAAATTTTTCAAAAGAGTCAGCAGTCCACCTCGGTGATTTTGCGGGGGTTCTTTCCCACTAACTTCAGAAATGGCCCCATTACCTTTTATTGTCTCACAGAATAACCATGGCAACGGTACATAATTAAGTAGAGCTCCTGGTAAATCGGTTTTATTATTGTATTTGAGAGGCTGACTTTTGCTGTTCTCACACAGTGACAACACTTTCAAAGATGCTTTATTTTCTCCTTTGATAACTTTTAGCACTTATAAAAGGGAAAGATTACTCAGAGGAAGTACTTTGCCAAGAATGAATGAAACAAAAATGTTTTCTCCTAATGGCAGAGGGTGCCCAACCAACCCATAATCTTTTAGGTATTATTTTCCCGAGTGAAACAATGTAGTGTCTTGGGGTCCATGCAGGTAGCCTGTTGCCCTGGATAACCACCTCATGAGCTGGCGGGGAACATGCCCGCTGTGCACGTGGGTCTGTTTTCTACTTTTCAGGCTTCTTTGTAACTGTTCCATTGTTTATCTCTTCTTCATGACTGACCATGTGTTTCAAGTGCTTAGAGCTGGACTCTGCCTCTGTCACCAACCAGGGGAGGTGGCCTCCTCAGTGACAATGAGATGCACTGTGCACTGGCATCACCTGGAGTACTCTACCTCAGTGAAAATCAGTTGGAAATGCACGTTAGGAGACAAAGTAGCAAGGAATTGGGAAGCAAAAGCAGTGTCGTAATGTAGCCTTTACCTGCGCATAACAGAAAAAGCCCACACTCCTTCACTTGGGTAACACGTAGTTGAGCAGTGACTGAGTGGCTGGGCATGTCGCTTGGTGTGGAGAACATGTAAAAATCAGTACTCACCCCCTAATGTCCTCACCCTCAAGGGGTTCAAGGAATCCCTAGTGCGGAGAAAGTTAACTGCCCCTCATCTCTGCCCCTGACCTCGTTCTACTGCGTTGACACATAAAGTCTTACAGGAACCCAAAGAAGGGTCCTCAAGTTTGTCTGTGGCAGAGAAAATAGAATAGTGTCCATGAAAAGGAAAAAGTGCATCTAATGACAGAAAGGGATGAACCGCTAAGGTGTGGCCAGGAACTGCAAATAATTCTGTCTGACCAGCACGTGGGGTAGGATTTTGCCAAGTTATATAGGTCTAGAGAGCTTGGATACCATCTTAAAAGGCAGCAAAGCTATTGAAAGACGATAAGCAGGGATGTCATATACTCAGATAGTTTGTAGAGCACTTTCTTCTAGTGGTTCTGTAGAAAATAGCCTGGGGTGCGGCATTTGCTGCAGTGGTGTAGAGGAGGAAATGTGAGGCCTGTACCATGGGGCCAGAGGGACAAAGAAGAAAGGATGGAGGGCTTCGAGGAACAGGTAGGAGGGGACCTGGATGGGGATGGGGCACATTTACAGTGACAGGTTTGTGATCACTGGAGCTACGTGGATAGGATAGTTATACTGTGTATGGAGTAATGGGAAGGATAGTAATGGGGAAGGAGCACTTTGAGTTGCATTTAGG
Organism: Ursus maritimus; assembly: GCF_017311325.1. Classification (NCBI taxonomy): domain Eukaryota; kingdom Metazoa; phylum Chordata; class Mammalia; order Carnivora; family Ursidae; genus Ursus; species Ursus maritimus. The sequence goes on from NW_024424119.1 coordinate 1,400,645, forward strand.
GCAGGTTGGTTTGAAGTGCCTTTGGGATCAGTACTCTGAGATGCCTGCTAGACAGTTTGACATGCAGGCCTGTGCACAGAAGGAGGTCTGAACTGGAGTGAGAGATATGAGCATCCTTACAGAAGAAGGAATTGAAGCCATGAGTGCGGGTGTGAGGACTCAGGGAGCATATGTGGAGAGGAGAAATGCAAAAACATCGGGAGCATCAGAGTTGAACAGATAGTTAAGAAAGGAGAACCCCTGAGACATCAACAGTGAGCAGCCAGAGGAAGAAGAGAGGCAGGAGGAAGGGCTTATAAAGTGTCAGAGAAGAGAGCAATTCCAGCAATACTTAGGTGACAGAATAGTCAAATACATTTAGGGTGGGAAAGTGTCATAGGAACTGGACTGGAGCAAGGACAGTTTTGGGGAAGTTGTATGGGCAGAGGCCCAGAGGTAAATAGGAGTGGGGTGAATTAGAGATGACTGTTGACAGATTGGTCAAAAACCTGGTTGGACAAGAGCCAGAGGGGAGATGGTGAGTGAGGGAGATTTAAATGAGAAGACTTTAATCCTGCTTCTGCTGGGGGACGGTCCCTGGGGGTGGGAGATCCTGAAGAAAGTTGGGGCTACATGGAAGCAGGAGCCTGGATGAAGCAGGTGGGGAAGCCCCAAATCCTGGGCTAGTGGCCTGGCCTCTGCACAACCCCCCCCCACCCCGAGCTGGCTAAATCAGATATTTGTCCATTCTTGTCATGGTCAAGTTCTGTGCTTTCTGCAGCGTGACACTGGCTCTTTCTAGTCCACAGCCTCTGATATGCGGTTTGAAGACACATTTTATGGAGCAGACATAATCCAAGGGGAGAAAAAGAGACAAAGAGTGCTGAGCTCCAGGTTTAAGAACGAATATGTGGATGATCCTGTGTACCGTACTTTCTTGAAGAGCTCTTTCCAGAAAAAATGTCAGAAGAGACAATGACCTGCCTGTGCTGCTGCAGGCAACAGAGCAACTTGGCCGGAAAAGGAAAGCGGAAGGGACAAGCTTGGGGCCGTGCGAGGTGTTTCACTGGGGTAGGTGACGGGGTGTGTCTCTGACAGTGGAAAATTGGGCTTTCCAGAGTTTGGTCGCCCAGACCACAGATTACAAGTGTTATTAATTGGACACAACAATCTGAAGCCCTCCCCTAATCTTGCTTTCACTTGTGAGCAATTGTCTTCGATGATCCCAAAGAATTTTTCTAAGTGAAAGGAAATAATGGCGACTCGCCCACCAAAAAAAGCCACTGACAGAGGAGGTGGGTCCTCACCTGTGGCCTAATGAGGCCCTTGGTCAGAAAACACATGAAGACTTCTCTCCCCAACCCCAGCAAGTGGGAGCCTCGATACCCAGGTAAGAAGGTGATAATTTATATATTTTCCACAGTCAGGGAAGGACTCTCACTTATTTGTTTTAAATGGCAGTTTTTATAAAACATTTTTAAAACACAAATGGCCTGTATGGTAATGAGATTTACCCGTGTGCTATCTGTAATTTCCCTTGTACAGAACTTTTACATTTTTTTATATCCCTATTACTTTTGATTGTGTCTGATGAGAACTGAGTTGTTGGCCTTTGTGAAATTTTTGGCTCTTGAGAAAGAATTCTTATGAATTGTATGGGAATTTTATATATTTAAAGAGGGAGATCTGGGGCTGTTATTTTTAAACACCTTTTTTTTCATAATATTCTGAGTAGATATTTATAAAATATATTTCTTTCATTATGTGTTTGTAAAATTAGAGTTTAAATAAATATGCTTTGATGCATAGTTTTCAACTAATATGATTTTTCTTTTTTAAAACAGCCTGAAAATGTACTAGTGTTTAAAAATAAAGATTTCCATTTTCTCCAATTCTGTCTTCTGACTTGCTTTTTTGTTTATGTTTAAGTCAACAGAAAAACAAGTTTTCTTTAGGAGCTGGCTAAAAAGTTTGTCAGGCTCTTCTTCATTCACAGACTTTTTACATAACTGGACACATCGCCAGACCTTTCAGACCTCTCACTGGGCATAAAGTCTCCTCTGCCCACAGTGCCAGTTGGTATTTTCCCTCAGCTTCTTCTAGGCCTTGAAGAACTCTGAGCACCTAGAATCTGGAGCTTTTTTCATCCCACGTTTCTTGGTCCCCGGTTACCTTTAGGAAAGGCTGTATGGACCCTCCAACCCCTCCCCTCACTTTATAGATGAGCTGTGGAGGACAGGCAGGGAAGAGATTGCCCGGGGTCACAGAGTCCTTCGTGACTGCTTCAGTTAACTATGGTCACAGTCATGCTGTATTCCAAACAGCTGCTAAATTTCCATGGCCAGCCATGGGAGGACCAGGCTGGCTGGTCTAAGCTGGGCTTGGCTCCGCAGCTGTGCTGACCTTGGCTTGGGCCAGCTCACATGTCTGCTCCACATGTCTCCCGTCATCCCACTGGACCCAGTGAACGAGCTCAGGTGTTTTCTTCTCATGTCAATGGTAGAGGCCTAAGAGCGAGTGAGCCCAGCCGAGTAAGCCTCATTTCAGTCCGCTCTGTGGTGTCGGTTAACGTCCTACGGGCCAAAGCCCAGAGCCAAGGATTTGAGGGCATTTCAAAGTTTCATGGCAAAAAGTGAGGATGTATCATGTTACCGGGTAGAGAGTAAAGAACTGAAACTGTAATAACAGAACCACAGTTAAATTTCAGTTCTCCAGACTGCCTGCTGGCTGAGTGCTCATTTTCCAGAGTGCCTCATGCCTGAACTCTGAGCTGGGGAAGAGCCCACCAGTCTTACTTTTACAGGGATTGAGCATTCCACATTCCCTACCAATCGTCATATGTTTTATCGAGTAATCAAGCTTGTGTTTTCTATCTCCAGGTTTTGAATGGAACTGACCTGCCTACCCCAGGATATGCCAGGGAAGTAGGCCTGTGCAAGGCATTAAGAAGAATTAATCTAAATAGGATCATCCCTTCTGTACAAGTTTGCCTGTCAGCAAGATTTCTGATTGGCTGCCACAGGGAGGAAATATGCAGAGTCCTATGTGATCTTAAAGACAGCTGTTTTTTATAGGCTTACTTAACTAATGTTCCTATAACCAAGTACAGCTGTATACGGCCTCAGCAAAATAGTGCTAGGCACAGATGCACTCTGGCTCTTGAGAAAGACACCTTCGTTTCACTGCACTGTGCATGAAGTCATTATTAGCTCTACGACCAGACAGATCATTAAAGTTTTTTCACTTACTGTATGACACTTCAATTGTAATTTTAATTTCTTTGCGTTACACTAACTGCATTTTTAGTGTGTATGTGTAGCATGTAATCAGTTGAAGGCTAGCTTCTGGTATTAAAAAAATTTGCTAGCTGTGACAATTCTAATGTAAATCTAATTGCAAGCCCTTTCTCTGGAGGTTAGAAGATTAATAAAAACTGCCTGGCATATTTCACAACATTTTAGTTCCTTTATGTGTGTTTGAAATGAGAACAGTGTGATTCTTGTAAGTTTACTTTTACTAAGGTACTTTTGTTTAGTTCATCTAGAGAGAAACTGAGAAGCAGCATCCATAAAATATCACATGGCTTCTTGGACTACATTATAAATTGCTACTGGCTAATAGTATATGAAAACATGTAGGCTCAGAATACAAAAAGATGTAGGAGTGAATGGGTCTGCCCCTTCTCCCTGTACCCATCCAATGTGAAACAAGGCTGAAATGCATATGGTACTGTAAGTAACCGGGAGGTCCTATGAGTAATCACACTGGAGTAGTGTATGCTGCACTTTTTTTTTTCTTTTTGCCTTTGCCTTCAAGTAAAAGGGACCTGAAATGAAACTTTATTTCAGATATTAGTCACCTCATAAACTTGAAGCTAACTAGAGGCATTCTCATTACATGAAGTAATTGGTTGATTGCAAAACTCAATTGTACTACAAACTCTGAGAATTCAGATTTGCAGTCATTGCTGATATTATTCATTCTTTCACCTAGTATATTGTAGAGACATATAGCACTGACTATATGTCAGTGGGGAGAAGGATTCCTGGCCTCCGAGGAAGGCTGAACTCTCCAGCAAGTGGACTGACAACTCAGAAACTCCATGCTCCGTCCTCAGTCGGTGCAGGACCCTTGAAGAAATTGTACTTCATCAGGAGCAGCTGATATTAACAATGTCTTGAGTATCTACTGTGAATACCGAGCCTGGTAGGCTCCTTAGTGGCATTTATTTACCTTGTTTAACCTCCCCAAGAAATCAACAAAGTAGCGTTACCTGCTTTCATGGAAGGAAACTAAGGCTCAGAGAGGATAAGCAACTTCTAAATCACTTAACTTTCTTGATGCATGAAGAAAAAAGGATTCTAAACCCGACCGAAACAAAAGACATTGGATAGACAACTCTGAAGCTCAAAAGACAGGTTAGCACTAGAGGTATAAATGATGAAGGCATCATTATTATTGGTAGATGTTCAAAAATACGTGGAATCTACCTTCTGACAATGGCAAAACTGTAGGGACAGAAAAAAGATCAGTGCTTGCCAAGGACTGGAGGTGGGGGAGGGGTTGGACAACAAAGGGGTATAAAGGAGCTTTTTGGGGGGGGGTGGAAATATTCTTTTTCTTGATTGTGGTGGTGGTAACAGGACTATATGTTTTTCAAAATTCATAGTACTGAACACTGATAGGTGGATTTTACTAGATGTAAATATCACCTCAGTAAACCTGACTTAAATAAAATCTAGGTGAACAGTGGGCAAGACTGTGAGAGAGAGCATGTCCTGTGAGAAGAGGACAACAAATGAGAAGCGGTCAGAACCCTGGGATAGCTAAACAGATGGGTAGAAAAAGAGGAGCCTGGGAATGACCCCTGAAAGGGGAACCAGGGCGCTCCGACGTCCCGGACAGCAAGGGAAGACCATGTTCCTAAAAGGAGGAGCGGTTGGCAGAAGATGCTGCAAAGTCCAAGCAAGATCATGCAATTGTTTATTAGGAGGCCAAAGTGACCTTGGTGAGAGCATTTCACGTGATTTCAGATGAGAAATCTAGTAACATTCCAGTTGGTGTCCCTGTTGGACAGGCATCTCCTGCCTCCATCTCTCCCCCTCCCCTTCTTTTCAAGATGTTTTTCTTTGTCTTTAGTTTTCAGAAGCTTGACATAATGTTTCTGGGCTTTGATTTCTTTGGGTTTATTTCATTTGGGATTTAACTTCTTGGCCTTTCACCAAATTTGGGAAATTTTTAGCCATTATTTCTTGAAATATTGTTTTTAATTCCACACTCTTCTCTCCACCTGGGACTTTCAGTGATAGAAATGTTGGGTCTTTTGTTGTTGTTACATGGGTCCTGATAATTTTTTTTTAAATAGATGAAAAAAAATTTTAAATATTTATTTGAAAGAGAGAGAGCATGAGTAGGGGCAGAGGGAGAGTGAGAAGCAGACTCTGCACCGGAGCCCACCACAGGGCTCGATGCCAGGACCCTAGGATCAGGACCTAAGCCGAAGGCAGACGCTTAACCAACTGAACCACCCAGGTACCCCTGCTGATGATTTTTTTAAGTCTGTTTTCTCTCTCTTCAGATTGGGTAAGTTCTATTGATCTGTCCTCAAATTTACTGATTCCCTCCTCTGTCATCTCTAAACTATTACTGAGCTCACTGAATGAATTTTTAATTTTGGTTGTTGTATTTTTCAGCTCTGTAATTCCCATTTGGTTCTCTTCTACTTCTTCACTGAAATTTTCTATTTTTTCATTTGTTTCAAGAGAGTTCATGATTACTCACGGAAGCATTTTTCTGATGGTTTCTTTCTTTCTTTCTTTCTTTCTTTCTTTCTTTCTTTCTTTCTTTCTTTCTTTCTTTCTTTCTTTCTTTTACTGATGGCTACTCTAAATCTGTGTCAGATAAATCCAACATCTGATTCATCTTGGTATTACAGTATGTTGATTGTCTTTTCTTATTCAAGTGATTCTCTGGTTCTTGTCACAACAAATGATTCAATTATAACCTGGACATTTTGAATATTACGTTAGAAGACTTTGGATTATATTTAAATCTTTTCTTTTTGCCAGCAGTCACCCTGTTTTGGTTTAGTGCTTAGGTCCTGGCCTACTTTTGCGGGCTGTGGTTCCAATGACAATTTAGTTTTCAGAGCTCTTCTTTTTGGTGAGTTAATGTATATCAGTTTCATGTGTGAGTCTCTAGATCTCTGTTCTCTAATGTTACCCTTCCATTCTCTAGTTGAAAAGGTGAGGAACACTGCCTCCTACTATCGGGAAAGCCCACTCAGTCTCCACTGATAGCATGCTGACAGGGAGGGAAATGCCACCCAGGACCTTCAGGCTTCGGTAATTAGGGGACAGAGGTGGAAGTCCAGACTCCCCACTCAGTCTCCACCAGCACAACACTGAGGATGAGGGGGGAGTACCATCCCGGCTCACTTGCTGCCACCATATGAGGGACAGAAATCTAGACTCTTCATTTGGTCTCTCCTGAGACTATACAGGTAGGGACCATTCATTATGTTTGATTGGGGACCATATTGTCAACAAGGATTTTGTCCTGCTAAGCTGCTCCTTTCTGGATCCTTCGATTCTAGGGAGCAGTTTTAAGTGTTTTTGTTTTGGTTTGGTTTTTTCCCCCTGTGCCTGTTGGTGGTTCCAGTTTTCAGACTTTTCCATGACCAAGTCCAGCATACATGGGAGATAAGAAGAAAACTCAGAGAACATGTTCCTGTGTAGTTCTTAAATCCTGAAACCCCTACGCAGTCTTCTCGCTTTTTTCAACATTTCATAGTCTTCTTACGGTGGTGCTGTCGTGTCCATGACTTTTAATCATACTTAGCCGGGAGGAGCAGTGAGAACTAAGTCTTCTCCCCCTTATCCAGAACGAAGAGGCCTCACTTTTTCTTTAAGTTGAGAGAGAATAATTTATTGCTAACAGCAAGGGTCCAGAAATTGAAGATATAAAGAGACCAATTGATGGAGGAATCCTGAAAGAAGGAAAAGAGATTGAAAGCAGAGGTGGAATGGTTGATCTTACACAGAAAGGGAGATTTCATCCACAGAGACTGAATTCGTGATTATAAAAGCAGAAAAGGCAGATGATATAATTGTTTTGGGAAGGGGCTTTCTAGTGGGTTTGGTGTATGGAAAAGGGTGTGAGAGAATTAAAGATGCTAGAGAATAGTTTCTTCCTCCCCATTAGTCTGGGTTGAAAAAGAAAGGTAGTTGATGTCAAGAGGAAATTGACTGGGAGAAAATAGAGAGATGTAGGAAATGGATGGCTGTAAAACACTGATTAATACCCTCCCCCCCCNCCCCGCCAACGATGTCTGCAGTCTAATCCCCAAAACCTGTGAATATGTTACCTTACATGCTGAAAGGGACTTCATAGTTGCTATTAAATTAAATATTTTGAGACGGGGAGATTATCCTGAATTATCTGGATGTGCCCAATATAATTAGAAGGGTCCATACACGAGGGAGGCAAGAGGTTCAGAGACTTTCTGAAAAGCAGACTTGTTGAAGGAAGAAGTGGGTGAAGTGATCTGCTTTGAGGACAGAGGAAGGAGCCAGAAGCCAAGGAATGTGGGTGTCTACTAAGGGGTGGCAAAGGCGAAATAGATTCTCCCCTAAAGCCTCTGAAAGGAATCAGCCCTGTTGACACCTTGATTTTGGCTCAGTGAAACTGATATCAGACTTCTGGCCTTCAGAAAGTTAAAAAGATAGATTGTGTTGTAAGCCAGTGGGTTTGTGTAGTATGTTGCGGTATCGGTGGGGAGCTGAGACAACTGCTAAACTGCAGGGCAGAGTATGAGAGGATGAGAGAAGGTTTTCAGGATCAGAAGCAGTGGACAGAGGAAGAGGGATTCGTTTATAATTTCTTGACAAGGGTCAGGGTATGGTCATGAGAGTGGAGTGGAGCTGAAAGTCATTTCACTGAATCAATTTTTTTGACTATTTAGTTTTTTTTTTTTTAGATTGACAGTGCATATAGCATAAAATTCACCCTTTTAAAATATACAATCCAGTGGTTTTTAGTATATTCACAAGGTTGTGCATCTATCACTACTCCCTGATTTCAGAATGACTTAATTTGGATCAGTGGTATTCATTCTGTCTTCATTTATTATGGTGTTTTAAAGAACATTTCTGAAACTGAGAGGCATAAGGAGAATATTTTCATGCGACTATATTTTGGGTATGAAGTGTTCCTGACATTTTATTTAATATACTCCCCCATTTGAGAAGACTATACACACTTGGGCAAATGAAGGCTTGCCAGGTCGGTTTGGCCAGGTTTGTGAGTGTGGTGGTGGTCACGTGGGTCTTAGTGGAAAACAGACCACAAACGGGGAAGGCACACCCCGGCCACAGAGCTTCCCTTGAAGGTGGGGCCCAGGAGACTGTGGGGGAGTGTGGCTCCCAGTTCCAACAGCCACTGGGAACACTAGAGCACAGACCTTTTGCAGGAGCTCTTTGGAGAAAGATGAATCCCTGGCCCCAAACTCACTGATGAGACTTTCACATCCTACAGGTCAGTCCGGCCAGTTCACTGCAACTCGACCCCTCGCAGGAATATTGTGGGTGATCTAGTCACCCTTTGCTTCGCAGGGCCCTTTCCTCTCCTGGGTGGCTGTTCTTTTGCTCCCAGAAGATTTTTTATAACTCCTAAATCATTTAGTAGGAAGCTTGACCTGACCTGAACTGATAGGAGGCTGTTTATATCCTTTATCTCATTTAATATGATATTCAGAGATACCACTATAGGATAGTCATGTTGGGTGTTAGATAATATGGGATATTAGGTATGAAATTGTCTTTCTAAAATACTAAAAACTCTGAACTCACACAAAATAAATCTAGCTCTGTAGATTTGGGATAAAGATGTGGACCTCTTAGTTTACACCCACTATTCACCCCCTGCTATAGAGGGCCCTGTTCATCTCCATATGCCCTGAGATCCCCTGCACATAACAGACCCTCACTAAGCTTGGTTGAATGCCACTCAGACTTAGCTGTCACTGGGCTGGGGACTTGTCTTCGGTTCGGATACCAGCTTAACATTACCAGGCTTGAAAGTCTCAGTACTACTGACTAGGGGCAGACATTCTAACAACGGAGGTTAACTGTGAACACAGCAGGGCCCTGAGGAGGGAAATGGCAGAGTCAAGCCATTCTGCTGGCTGCCAATGGAAAGGGCCAGATATCACCAGAGGATGGGAAGGCTCATTCTCAGAGGCTGACTCTCAGGCTGCCCATTGCTTCCCTGACTCTAGAGAACAGCTTCTTCCTTAGGTCAGAAAAAGGCCTGGGCTAGGCTACCTAGGTAGGGAGAAGTGTTTCTTGTTTGCCCTGAAGCAGAGATTTGAACTCTAGGGGAGGGATTGTCTGAGGCCTGTAAAAGCGGAAAATGGAAATGGCTGCTTAGTCCACAGAATGCCCTGCAGCAAGGCTTTGAGACCACCCCCTGCAGGCTCTCCCTGTGTGACTCCAGCGGGATTCGATTATGAAGCTATTTATTTGCCTCCTCCCATCAAAGCCAGAATGAGAAAAAAGTCCCCACAATAATTTCTGCATATTTTGATAACAAAGGAAATGGTTGTTGATGATAATAAAAATTGCTGCTCACAAATTTGCACCCTTTGTTGCCGTTTATAAAAGACCTTGTAGCACGAGCTCATTAGTAGCTGAACTTTATTTTGTCAAAGGAAATGGAGTCAAGAGAGATTATGTTTCATCTTTAATATGGCTGTTCAACAATGCCATTGTCCTGAATTTCAGATTAATTTAATTGAACCTTAATGAACAAAATTAGTTGTTTTATGCAATTAGAACCCCATTTCAATGGGTTAGAAAATGAATAGGATGGGAAATGTGGTTGACTTGATTTTCTTCAAGACTGATTCTCTAGGCCTCTTTCTGCCTCTAGGTTTTATTCCTTCCACTGAATAAGAGACTAATATTTTTATAATTTAAGAAGACTTTTGAGTTGCCAGGTTTTTCTTCCCCAGATGACACAAAATGTCTGGGACCTTCAAGGAAGTGGCAGGAGGGCGGGGGAGGGAATTGGCCAGTGGGAACCAGTTACAGAGAAATAAGGTAGAAACACTCTCCCAGCCCAGTGTGGCCCAGCTCCTTAGACGCCTGACCTCCCGCCCTTTCTGAGCTGAAAAAATGGATATTGAGCAGCTCTAACAAAAGGTGGGGAGGGATGGGCTTTACAGTCATGCAGATTTGAGTACAAAGCTCCTCTCTACCGCTAATAACTTTCTGACCTGGTGTTTTTCTCTTGACCTTTGAACCTCAGTTTTTCCATCAGTATGATGGGCATAATAATACCTATTTCATAACAGTGATGTTAAGCATTCAGTCAGAGAATATATATGAAGTAATTGACATAATTGCCCAGCTTAAAGTGGGAGCTGCTAACTGTTATTAGTATTACTATTCTTTATCATCACCACCATCACCATCCTCATCGTCTGCACCTTCATCTTCATTCTTACAACCTTGGGAGTCCTTGCTTCATGTGCTGAGAACTACATAGCCCACCTAACTTAGGTTGGTGTTTCTGGTCAACGATAAGCTTCCCCAAGTGTTACCTTACTCAACTGGAAGGAAGTGAAATGAGAAAACCAATTTGCTTAGGTGTTTGGCAGGGGGGGTGGGGTGTTGGCACTCATCTTGGGGATTGAAGTGATGTGGTTGTGGAATATAGGTGAGGTTCAGCGGGGTGGAGTCCGGAGCTGAAGACCAAGAAAGAATTCTTGAGGCGCCTTTGGTGCAAAATTGGTAGTTTATTAAAGCACAGGGACAGGACCCTGAGCAGAAAGAGCTGCAGCCCTGGGGTTGTGGGGGTGGCTGATTATATACCATGGGGTTGGGGGAGGTAAGGAAAAGGGAGGTTGAGAAAATACTTTCATATGTTAAAGAAGACTCACAGGGATACCGGAGGCCTTGCCATTGTCAAGTTAAGGTTGTTTTTCCCTCTAGCAAGGCATTAACATTAAGATGGTTGGGAACTTCCTGGAGGCTGCAGATTATAAGGACATTTAATTTTATCTACATTCCCTTCGGAAGCTAGGTTATTGATAGAAATGCTTCGTTCCTGTAAACTGCTAAGACATTTGTAAACTGAGGGAGACTTAAGTCTTGCAGGATTGTGGTATCTATAGGGTAACTATTTCTTTGTCCTTCAGGGCAGCCAGGAGTGCCTGAGGAATGTCACATACATCCCAGGGAGAGTGAGGGAGAGGTTGCAGGGTGTCAGTTTCTGCTTTGTCCTCAGCTTGCCTACTGTTCCCTCATCAGAAGGAGGAGCTGGTAAGGCTTGATATGGGGGAAAGGGCATGGTCGCATGAAATTCCTGCAGAGAGTCACAAAACACTGCTATCAATTCCCCCATCTGTGATGTGAGGGAATTAGGCCATCCATACGGACCTTTCCAGCTCTAAAGAGCTTAGGATTCTGCAAGTACTGCCACCTTTCCTGCCTAATGGACTGCATTCCAGTGGGCCAGCCCTTGCCAGGAAACTCTTCCGACTTGCATCAGGATTGCTGAAGCTTCCNNNNGAATGTTCCCCACCAGTGTGAGTGTTGACTCTGTGCTCTGGAATGTGGCTTCCTGAGACACAGCAGAAGTGAGAATGAGGACCAAGGGGATTTGGCACAGCCTTAGTAAACATCACCTTCCCTGTGCAGCACAGCATTGACCAAGGTGAGGCGATAGAAAATCAAAAGAATTATTCTTGTTCCCCTTGGTCTCATCAGCCTGAATTTTTACGTATTTTTAAGTGGGTCTCAGTGAAAATCTAAACAACAGCATACTTTTGTCGTAAGTATAAGATGCTATTGCAATGTTCCAGTCTCCTATCAAGTGCTTCCCAATTATTTCTGAGAGTCCCCAAGGGGCATCTTGATGGGCTTATAAATAAATCCTCTTGGCTTCCACATGGTAACTGCCATTTTCCTTTGTTCCCCAATATGACTTCAAGAATGTCAGCATTCTCGGCTGTCACTGCCCTCCAGGCTGACGGAGAGGGCCTTTCTTCTGTGTCCTGTTGATAATGCTAAAGCTTCCCCCACATTATGCCCAGACCAGTGTGGGTGATGCCACTGTTGTAATGTCTGAGATGCAGTGAGGTTATACTGGGGTCCCGCTCCTGCCTGAAGTTGGGGATTGTAGAGCTAGGACAGCCACCACCATTCTCAGCTGAAGTAGATGCTCAGTGACATCACTCTGCTAGCCCCACACTGCCGTGAAGCAGGAAGAGCTGTCACCCTGTCCGGTTGTCTCCTGTGTCTGTGTTCATCTCCTAGTGCAACGTCATACACTTAACCTGTCAAGGAGACTGAGCTGTGTACCCTGCCTTTTTTGGGTCTTGCTTCTTATAGCCCTTGCTTTTGTGACGGGTTAGGGCTCCATAGTGATGAGGGACAGGTGAGGTCCAGTGGGGTGAAGTCCGGAGCCGGAGCCGACGAGAAAGAATTGTGGTTTATTTATTAAAGCACGGGGACAGGACCCTGGGCAGAAAGAGCTGCTGCCCCGGGATTGTGAGGGGTGGCTGGTTATATACTATGGGGTTGGGGGAGGTAAGGAAAAAGGGAGGTTGAGAAAATACTTTCATATGTAAAAGAAGACTCACAAGATACATTGTCAAATCAAGGCCATTTACCCCTCTCATAAGGCATTAACATGAAGATAGTCCGGAACTTCCTGGAGGCTGCAGACTACAAGGACGTTCAATTGTATCTACTTTCCCTTCTGTAACCTAGGTTACTGACAGAGATGCTTTGTTCTTGTAGACTGGTAAGACATTTGAGGGATTGTGGTATCTATAGGTTAACTATTTCTTTGTCCTTGAGGGCAGCCAGGAGTGCCTGAGGAATGTCACATACATCCCATGGGGGGGGGGGGTCAGTTTCTGCTTTGTCCTCAGCTTGCCTTCTGTTCCCTCATCAATAGCGCTGAATGTTGGGAACTCTTAAAAATGTGAAGAACAAAAATCCACTCAGATTACTTCAGTTGTGGTGGTTTTACTGCAGGGTTATGAGGATGCAAAGCACAGCCATGGAGCTGGGCCCCACGGGGCTCTCAAAAGAATCTGGGCCTCATGGATATGAACATGGCTGGGAACTGGAATATTCTTGGGACTTGTTTATTCTGTTGGACCCTCACCCTGAGTTCACTGATCTTTAATTTTTTCTATCATCTGCAACCACCTCCCTCATACTTCCTTCTAAGGCCTCTGCTGCCACATGGCTTTTGTGGCCGGCCTTCATCATTTGATTTTTTTAGCTTCTCTTCCCAGTACCACTGATTCTCCAAATGTCCAGGCCAAAATCATCAGTAGAAATAATTTGATGAGGACATGAATTTTGTCTCTTTTGTTTATTGATATATTCACAGAATTTAAAAGACTGGCTCTACCACAATAAATGTGTAGCCTAGGGGCAAGTTAGTTAGGCTATCTCTGCACCGTGGATTGTTGTTTTTTTTTTTTTAACCTTCAAAATGGGATGATAATAGCACCTAACTTATTACAGGGTTGTTATGAGAATTAAATAAATTAATATTTATAAAATATTAGTGCCTGGCACAGAACACATTCAGTAGAAGCATTTGTTCAATAAACTTTAGAGATAAAATGTCGGGGCGCCTGGCTGCCTCAGTCAGTGGAACATGAGACTCTTGATCTCGGGGTTGTAAGTTTGAGCCCCACATTGAGTATAGAGATTACTTAAAATCTTTTCGAAAAAAAAAAACAATGAAATGTCTACATATAGTTGGTGCACAAAAAATATTTGTTGCCTTGATTAAATAAATTTCTTGAAGAATCAGATTGGCTTAATTGCTCCTTTCCCATTTGAGAACTCTTATACCAGTCTTCCTCACATTCTCCTTTTAGCCTAACTCTTGGGTTAGGTTTCCACTCCAGGCCATTTGCTTGGCTAGGCGTTTGAGGTTTTGTGTTACGAGCAAAATGACTTACGTAGAAGAAACTCCTTAAAAGAGGTCTGTGGAGTTGTAGGTACCCTGGGTCATGCCTCTCTGATCTGGGGAGGACCTTACACGGTACTCAAAGTCATCTCCGTCCTCCACTGGCTGAGTTATTGTTTACAAATTCGTGTATCAACTCCTTCCTTAGGGCAATTCTTTCCCAGAAGGGCTCTTGTCTCTCATGCTAAAATGTGTGTGCTGGTCTCTCCCATTGCCCTGCCAAATGGCTCCGTCTTCTTTTACTCAGTGGTAAATAGAATGCTGAGGCTCTTGCTATACAGCTCTCTTCTCTTTCTCCCTGTCCATTCTCTGACCTTCCTCAGATCGGGGACCTTCAGATCCGAGAAAAGAGGCCTCTCCACTCCTCCACTCGGCACTACTGTGCATTCATATACATGTACCTGCATTATGATGCCGAGATGCTCCCTTTTTTACCTAAAGGTATTTGTAGTTTTTATTTTCCAGCTAGAAGGCCACCTGAGAGCCAGAAATAACATTTCTGGGGCCACCAATCAGGTAACGAGTACAGCTGCTTATTATTCTTTCCCTCTGGCTCCTAGGAGAGCTAAGTTCCACACAAGGTCCTAAGTTATCGGGGAGGAAGTTTTTCAATTTAATTTTTCCAGGAAGTTGAGTCCCAGAAGTCCTACAAGCTGAAATGGAGCAGCCGAGGGAACTGGCAAGGGAGTCTCCATGATGTGAATGGGCAGCCCAGGTAATGAGGGCAGAAGTGAGCTCTGCCAAGGGCCACAGGGAGGAGCAGGAGGGAAGAAACTATTAGCTTAGACTGTGGCAGGCTGGGATGGCTGCTGTCTAGACAGCTAAATTGTTACATTCCGGGAACTGGCATTTGATTATCCCCACCTTGAAGACTGGGGGACCCCTCTAGACCACTTCCAGGCCCTTTAGGATAGCAGCTTTCAATCAAGCTACATGCCAGTGTCATCTAGGGAGCTATTTAAAAAATCCAGATTCTTGGGCCACACTCCAGACCTTATAAATCAGAATCTCTTAGAGTTAGGGTCCAAAAATCTTATGATTCTTTAATCCTCCACAGGTGGTACCGATGTAGACCATTATTGGCCAATCTGGGCCCTATGTGGGAAATGGATGCTATCCTATTGGGTCACACATCATTCTGGGTCAGTTATAAAAGCAGAAATATTACCACTTGGAGAAAATATAGACCTAAAGAAAAGCATTAGCTTTGGCATTTTAAGGCCTGGGTTTGAGTCTCATCTCTGCCGCTAAGCTGGACTTTTCTGGATGTCATTCAATCTCTGTGAGTTTCAGTTTCCTCAATTGTAAAATGGGAATAGTAACACCTGCCTTGTCTGCTTCTTAGAGTTGTTTCAGGAACCAAAGAGGATAAATACATGGAAATGCTTTGAGAACTGGAACACAATATTCAAATATATGACATAGAACTCTAGAGTAATGCTATTTGTGCTCTCTTGATGAACTTGTGATAAATCCTATGAAACCAATACCACTGTGTGATACCTCCTCTCATTCTGCCCCATGTACAAAAAGTGCACAAACAAGACAAGTTTATTTAAACTCTGTACACTGTGTTTATTTGGCCCTATCAACAAGAAGCAATTACCAGGGATGCCTGGGTGGCTCAGTTGGTTAAGTGTCTGCCTTCAGCTCAGGTCATGATCCCAGGGTCGTGGGATCAAGTCCCGCATCAGGTTCCTTGCTCAGCAGGGAGGCTGCTTCTCCCTCCACCTGTGCTCTCTCTCTCTCTCTCACTGACAAATAAATAAAATCTTAAAAAAAGAAAAGAAGTAATTACCAGCCAAAATATGGAAACAACCTAAGTTTCCATCAATAGTTGAATGGAGAAAGAAGATGTGCTATGTATATACAATGGAATATTATTCAGCCATGAAAAAGAAGGAAAGTCTGCCATTTGCAACAACATGGGTGAAACTGGAAGACATTACCTTAAGTGAAATTAACCAGGTAGAGAAAGACAAATACTGCATGGTATCACTTATATGTGAAATAAATTTTAAAAAAGACTCAAACTCATAGAAACAGAGAATAAGAAATTGGTAGCTTGGGTGTGGGGAAAATAGGGAAATGTTGGTAAAAAGGTACAAACTTTAGCTATAAGATGAATGAGGTTTGAGGATCTAATATAAAACATGGTGACCATAGTTATAACAATGTGTTAAATCACTGAAATTTGTTAAGAGAATAGAACTTAAATGTTCTCACCAAAAAAATAAAAAATAAAAAGATAAATATGTGAGGTGATAGATCTGTTAATTAAGTAGATGGTAAGGATCCACTCACAATATATATCAAAACACCATTATGGACATTTTAAATATCTTACAATTTTAGTTGTCAATTATACCTCAATAAAGTTGAGGGCCGGTGTGGGGGGTAGGGGGTTGGATTGGGGAAGCAGTTGCTTGATTCCCAGATGAAGATGGGAGAAATGAGCACATGCATTTACTCTCTTCCCTATTCTTAAGTTATAGTAAAGTTATAGTAAAAATGATTTTTAATAGTATAAAAATACAAAGACATGGAAATGAGAGAGAAGACAGTGTTTTAAAAAATGAAATCTAGGAAACCATAAGATGGAAAAAGATTTGGTCTACTTGAGGAAGTTGAATCCTAAGCTGGCAGTGGCAGAAAGCCATGTTTAATAGTGCCACTTAAACACACAAAACCCTCCTATCTCTGCAAGGCTCAGGAATTAGTGATTCCATATACATCTAAAAATAAGCATGAGGGTAGGGCTGAAAATAGAAAAATTGTTGAAAGATTATTTAAATACAAATTAAGAAACAATGCAGTGGACACCCCAGCATTCTCCCAAAGACTCAGGAATTGGTGGTTCCATTTGTCTGGAAGCGGGGGTGAAGATAAAACTGGAAATAGGAAAATTGTTCAAAGATTTTTTAAGGAGACTCTTTCCAATCCCTTGTATCAGGAGGACTGCCTTTTTCTGCCCCAAGAGAAGACTAGAAGTATGATTTCTGCAAAGTATAAGACAGAGAACTGTGGGCTAGAGAACAACAGGCACAACTGAGAGCAGAACCATGTTGGAAACAAGAAGATTAAATGAAGGATCACAGACTAACTGAAACTCTGCTTTCTTCCCTTACTTGGTTTCCAATATTCTGGCAACTAAGCTTATATAGTCTATAGACAGGAGAGTGGAATCTAGCCCAAGAGAAAAGAGCTGAAGATTCTGACAATGGACTGAGCCACCCAGGCGCCCCAAAGCTTCCAGATTTTATATAAAGAATCAACTCTTAGACTGGCAGGAAACTTCTCGGCAACAGTGCTGAAATCTAGAGGACAAGAGAGTAAAGAGGCAAAATTATTTCCAACCTTGAATTCTATATCCAACCAAACTATCCATTTAGCTTGAGACAGAGAGATATTTTCAAGATTTATAAACACCTAAGTAATTTATCTCTCATGTGCCCTTTCTCATAAAGTTACTGGAGAATGGGGTCTACCAAATAACAGAGTAAACCAAAACAGAAAACATGGCTTGCTAGTTATTCTTAGTTTGCTTCTTCAGTTCTATTCTCCATCTATTCCTGGTGCCCCAGGAGACTGATCTACGTTACTGTACTACATTACTTGGGCTCCCTTGCTGGGGGATTTATAATTGGGTTTGACCACTAGAGATGCTGGCAGGAGATTAGCAGGAAGAAACTGAGGCGGTAATATTTGTTCTCCATGCTTCCTTTCTGCTGGGCCTCAGTTGGTCAGAAGCTGTCTTCTACCTATGATCATGATTCCCATTGGCTGACCCCCTCCACCATGGCTTTTACCAGATTCAGATATCAGTTTCTTCCCTTTGCTATTATGGCTTTCTACTGCCGCTACATAGATCTTGAGATAAGACAGTCTAGATTTGAGCAGGTCAAAAAGCTCTGGGAGAGGTTTCATTAAGATGAATACAATAGAATCCTTAATGTGCTTAAAGGTATTGAGGAGAGATACACAGCTGGAGGGCAGATTTGGGTTGAATTAGTGTCAAGAGCGTAAAAAGCAAGCAAATGTAAAAAGTACAAATATTAAATTCAGGAAAAACAAAAAGTTGTGCTGGAAAAGAAAAGTAATTTTTGTATACTACATGGCTCAGCTGCACACCTATATAGTCATAATAACATAACTGAAATTGATATAATTAAAATCACAGTAGGACGTGCAATAGCGGGGGCCAAGAAATTGTTTGTTGGTTGCTGAGAGCTGGTGGTAGTGGTGTTGGCTAGTGAAATTTATATCCTCATCTTCCTCAGTGGCAAGTCAATACCTAGAAATAAAAACCAAAAAAAAAAAAAAATACTATAATATAAATGGTATAAATAATCTATAAACAGATTATCTAAAGAAATACCAGAAGAATCCATTAAAAGAGGTAAAAATAATTGCCTATGGGGAAAGAATAATGAGGTAGAGAATTGCTGGGTTTATTTTTATTTATTTATTTATTTATTTATTTATTTATTTATTTATTCTTAAACAAGACAGGCAGAACTATTGCCTCTAAACTATGGTCAGGTATACATTTGATAAAAATAAAACCGATTTTTCTTTTAAAAGGAGGAAAAGCACATAACTTTTCAATTCTTTTTATTTCTATCTGAAATACTAGAACTCCCTGAACTCTGACACTGCCTTCCAGAAGAGCAGAACTTAAGAACAAAAAAGGTCCAGAGGGGTGGAGGTAGAGAGGATGGTAAAACTTTGTGTAGGGTACCATTCTATCGGGATGGCTAAAGACCTGCCGGTGATGGAGAGAACAGATGGAGCCTGCACCCAAAGAAGCTCAAAGTAAAAATAATCAAAGAACTCAAGCAGAACAGGCTGAACCATTCTAGACATCAAGAGGTAACCCTAGAGGAAGGAGCCCTGGAATTGTACAGAAAGCCAAGTTCCTTTAGCAGGGCCTCAAATCTGCTGCCAAGCTCCTGGTAGCTAAAAACCAAAACTGGGGCATGAACTGTTACATAATCTTTATGATCAGAGAGAATTATGGAAAGTTCCTCAGGGAAGATGGAAGAGCTTTTCTTAGCAGTAAATTCTAAAGAAATATCTCATGTGGGGCTCTTACAGGAGACATTCAGTGATGTAGGGACAAGGCCCTCAATAATGCCGCCACTGGAGCCATAGAGATAAGTTTCCTGTGCTTCCCTTGACAAAATCCCAACGCCGAGAGCTTTGCAGGGGTTCACGTAACCTGGATGCAGGGCTTGATCAGGGAGGTGCCCAAGGATGTCTGGCTCTGCGGTTGACTAAGTATCAAAGACAGAAGAATATGTTTTAAAAATCTAAGAAACATGGAGACTGGTGTGAACAGCAAATGAAGTAGATATTGGGAGCGGTTTTACAGCCAGAACAGTACAGCAGGAAAGTGAGAGGAGCATCCTGTGGATGTGAGGATAGCCAGGATACATCTGGGCTGCCAGAAAAGAAATTGGTCTAAGGTTTAGATAGAAAGATCTCTACTTCTCCAAGGACTGGCAAGGGACAAGAAAAGCCATAGTTACCTTGGAACTAGTCACTGAAGACTTGCCCCTGCTGTTGGGAATAAAGCATGTGGCCCAGAGTCTGATGACTAAGCAGGGGAGGCTTAATTGTGTCCTCTGTCCCTTGTCAGTGTATTATTAAACTCAGAGTATTCTAAACTTGGTAGAAAATTTGTTAGGCTTTTGATGTCCTTATTCTTCAAAAGGAGACTTGACAAAATAGGGAGCCTTCTGGATTCACTAACCTTAAATGTGCTGCAGAAGCTAACAGGAAGGCAAGTTGTATTCCAGTTAGGAGGTTGGAGAGACTTCCTGGAGGAGGTGGCTTTAGGATTTAGGGCTTGAGTGATGTGGAGGATGTTGGAGCTGGTGGTAGCACTGACAGCCAAGAACTCAGGGACAGGATAGATAACAGTGGCGGAGTGGTTAGGCATGGCCAGGGTGTTTGCTGTTGGAAGAAAGTTGAGATATGAAGACTAAAGGCAAGATCAGGACTTGCTTTGGAGGGTCTTGAATTCCAGGA
This sequence comes from Ursus maritimus, assembly GCF_017311325.1. NCBI lineage: Eukaryota > Metazoa > Chordata > Mammalia > Carnivora > Ursidae > Ursus > Ursus maritimus. The sequence continues at coordinate 1,420,658 of NW_024424119.1, forward strand.
CAGAAGAGCAGCCACCATCAGTGATTGGTGTCAGCTCTCATGGACAATGGTAGGGGTACAGATCCAAAAGTGAGGTGGTAGTGGTTGTATATGGACAATGGTAGGGGTACAGATCTAAAAGTGAGGTGGTAGTGGTCGTATATATGTTAGGAATGTTACTTCTCTTCCCTGTGTCCGTTGCCTAAGTATCATTTTTAATATCCCAAGAGCCAGACTGTCATCTCCTTAACAACTGCTAACATTACTTGAACTCCTACTATGAATCCAGACTCTGTACTGGGTGCCTTACATTTCTTATCTTCAGTCAATAAACTAGGTACTGTTTTAGTATAATTTTATAGCAAGTGAAGGCTGATAAAAGTTGGGCGTTTTGTTCAAGGTCACATAGCTGGTAAGATGGAATCAGGTTTAGAACCCAGCCCCATGCATTTTGCTCATTAGTACTTAATGCCCTTCTTAAAATGAAGAAGCCCTTCTTTTATAGCCTTACTGAACCCAAAGATCAGTGCAGAGCAGGTGCTCAGAAGATTCCTCTTGGACCCTGACTGCTAGAGTGTGATGCTAGGGAAAACCAGGCTGGCTCAGGGAAGGGGTATTTCTTCCCTGGAGATAGGCTGGGGCTCAATTGCTAAGGGTAGCAGCAACTCATGTCTCCCAGCTTGTTTTTCCTGTCCTCTCTCAAGCTCAAGAAACTCAACTAGGACCCTTTGAGGTCCTACTTCTGGGGACAGGGCCCAGAAGGGCAGAGGGGTATCTGCCTGCCCCGTCTGATAGTTCCCTGGAAAGGGCCCCCTCTGCTCTTGGTTTCTAAATAGTTAGAACAGGAACTGGACCATACTAGTGTTCTTTAACTCTTGAGTGTACTGCTTTTGGGGACTGTCACCTCTGCAGCTCTAAGGTGATGCCAGCTGAGGTCTGTGGCATGGCCAAAAGAGTCTAGACACTTTTCTTCTAGACACTAGAGACATCTAGAAGACAAAAGTCTTCTAAACACTGGAGACATCTGAGATGTTCTGCTTTCATTTCCTGGGTCGGGGTAGGGGTGGGAGGTAGTAATGTGGACTCCTTATGCTAATTCCTACTTCCTCCCAGGGAATCTGGCCACAGGGCCACCCTTACCAGCCAGGAAACAGGCAAGTAGATAGGCTCTCTTCCCATCTCTATCATGGGTCTAAAATTTCATTACTAGAAACCTATAAACTTTCTGCCTTTGGAGTGTCCTATTAAAATTCAGATCCCCCTGGGAAAGACTATATTTTAAGTATCTATTATCTGACTTTTCAGCTAGGAATGTTTGAGTGAGATAATTATGGGAAACCTAGAGTCAGAACATTAAGAGGATAGGATGGGGGTGGGCTGGGGGAACAGCATTGCTAACAGCAACAGAAATGGAAGAGGGACATTGAATGAAGAATTTCCAGACATTTAGGGATAGCTCTATATAACCCTACCAGTAAGGACAGGTTCTAGAGTTTAAGTAAAACAAAATACATTCATCAAAAAAGCTATCAAGCCAGAAATAGGTAGGGAATTTATTTACCCATTCACGCGTTTACCCATTCACCCATCCTTAAAACCTATGACAAGGGCTTACTTTGTGCCTGATGTTAGGCAGGTGTATAAGAGTTACTTAGGTGATTGAGATATGATCCCTTCTTTCTAGGAGTTTCTAGTCTGGTAGGAGAAGAGATAAGTTATATGAAAAATGACTTCCAAACAAGATAGTAAGTGTTAAGGTTCATAAGACAAGAATAGATATAGTGCTCTAGGAGTTCTGAGGTGGGTAAGGCCAATGACACTGGACAAAGCTTCCTGAAGGAGGCAACAAATGAGTCAGGCCTTAAAGAGTGTGTAGAATACCAGCACATGGAACCAAGAAGGACATGAAGAAAGGAAAGGAGACAGGAAATCTCAGGGTATGTTGGAGGACTAGGAAGTGGCCTGTGTAGCTTCACAGAGCTTATGAAGGAAAGATTGGAGATAAAGCTGGAAGGGCTCTGGCCTTGACTTGAAGGAGCCCTGAAGCTTTGGCTCAGAGTGGACTTGGTTCCCAGAAGGTGGCTTGCTGTGCTGTTATGCCTGGGGAAGCTTGGGAAAGGCTGGTGATGGGAGCGGGGCGTGGGAGGTTGTGAGACATGTACAGTGGAAAGGGAGGAGGGGGGATGCTTAGAGTCAGGCCAGAGAGGAATTTCCAGCTTGTCTTATTGCTTTGCTGAGAAATTCAGAGCAAGCGATTTGGTTTTCTCTGCCTTCACTTTTTCCATCTCTAAAACTCAGTTTCTTAAACGAAAATATTTAACACAACTAGGCCTAAAACATTTTCAAAACTTCTGGGGCTAGAGGCTATGGCCTCATGGCAATTTCCAAATTTTTTAGCAATGTTCCAGAGGGGGCAGAAGCACGTCTGTTTCAACTCTCCTGTGTCCTACCTGCCACAGAACAGGCACATGCCTCTGGCTGGTGGAAGCTGAGGGTGGGGAGGTGACGAGATTAGTAGGGGCCAAGTGATTCTTGCCATCCACATGCTGGATCTTGAATGTAGAGCAGAGTTCCGGTCTGTGAGGTGGGATTGTGCCTGGGCAGGGATGCTGCACATTGAGAACCGGCTCAGGATGGCCTGCAGTCAGCATGCAGTCAGGGTGCCAGAGGCTATGAGGTTTGTCATCATTTCTAACATGAAGAGTTGGAAATTGATAAAATAAATTACAGAAGAGACATGCTCTGTAGGTAAGTCCATGGTATTGGTCTAAGTTTATTTGTGAAGTAACATCATTATAATATAGCCAATTAATCAGTAGATTTTAAGACAGGATGTGTAGTATGAGCCTATTACAAATCTCTGTATGTTCCCTTCTATTACAGTTAATAAATGTCCATTATCCTAGAAAAGACCCATCACTCTGCTTGTGCACAAAATTCTATTCATTCATCATCTAGAGCATAGGTCCAATTGTTATGTCTTCTTTCCTTCATTATCATCCCCTCCCCTCTTCTGGGTTATAACCATCACCTCAAAAACCTGCCAAACTATGACTCATTCAAAGCTAAAATAAAGTATAAGACCTTTCTCGACTTCCCCATATCCTCCCCATTACCTTGTCATCTCTCCGCTTCCTTTCGTTGCAAAACTTTTTGAAACAGTTATTTATATTTGCCTCTACTTTCTTTCCACTCACTCTTTCTTAAATTCGCACAGATCATGTTTTTGTTCCTACTATTCCGCCAGAACTACTCTCATGATGTCATCAATGCCAAATTTGGTTCTACTTTGTCAATCAAGTGGTCAGTCTCCTCTTCTCATCCTATCTAACCTGTCAGCAGCCTGTTACAGCTGATTGCACCTGCTTATAACACTTTTCTTACTTGCCTCCTGGAACATGAGACCCTCCTGGTTTTCCCTTTACTTCTGTGGCCTCTTAGATGATTTTGCAGATTCCCCTAATGTTCCTTGCTTTTTAATGTTGCTTTGCCCCAGGGTCCAGCTCCCAGGACTCTTTATTTTTTCTGTACTCTCTGTAGGGAATCGCATTCAAGTTCGTGGTTTTAAACACCATGTTTACACTGTAAATTCCAGAATGATATCTGCAGTTTCAACACATCTCTGCTTGCATGCTTAATAGGCGTCTGAAACTTCATTCTTCCAGTGGAACTTGTGCTTTCCCCACTTCATATGCCCCTTAGTGCTCACAACTCCTAAAGCCAGCCTCTACCATTCAGGTCATCTCGACTGCTATGTTTCTCTCATAGTCCACAACAATGCATCAGCAAATCTTGATGGTACTATCTGAAATCTGCTGCCAGCAACATCTTAAAACTTCCTGAATCTGACTCCTTCTCACCATGATGCAACTTTCACCTAGTCTCTGCTACCAATATCACTGTCTTTCTAGTCCTACCTGGTCTTACTGCCTGTTTTCTCTATAGAGCAGCCAGACTTGTCCTTTTAAGACACCCATCCCTGCTTACAACTCTCTGTGGCTTCCATCATACAGAATAAAACCCCAAGCCCTGACCATGGCCACAGGCCCTGGGAGCTGGCCCCTACTACTTCTCTGACCTTTTCCCTCCACCCTTTTCCTCTTGATCACTACTCTCCACCTATGGCAGCCTCTTTGCTGTTCCTTGATCATGCCCAGAACATTCCTGTTTTAGGGTTTTTGCATTTGCTATCCCCTGCCTAGAAGTCTCTTCTCTCAGATTCTTGCTGAGCCTGCTCTCTTATTTTCTTTGGGTAACTCTTAAATATTCCTTAATCAAAGAAGTATTTTCTGACCTCTCATTCAATAAAGCAATATTCCTCCTTTATGTTGCTTTATGTCTCCTGTTATTATCCATTGTTTATAGTATAGGAGTTGTGCCCAGCTTCTGTGAAGGTCATTCACATTAACTGCAGTGTGATTGGTTCCTCTGGAAGTCTGCAGTGCACAACTTGCATAGCTGTATATGGCATACATCTAGCACCCATTATAGCATAACTTTATTCATTTATTTATTTATTTCCTGATTCCCCCACTAGAATGTAAGCTCCTCCAGGAGGGGACTTGGCATACCCCAGCATATAGAACAGAACCTACAACAGGACCTTGTAGATGCTCAAAAATTATTTGATATATGAACTAATATCTGTCTATGTGGATGCACAGGAGGAAAAAAGAAAGAGATAGTGATTATACCTGACCAATGAAATCACATGTGATTTTTCACTGTCTTCTTTATCCTTTCCTTAGAACGTGGATATTTTAATAAGAATATATTATTTTTACAAAGATGCAGTTATTTTGGAGTTAGATAAACCTGAGGTTGAATTCTGCCTCTACTCTTTACTTGTTGAGTAACCTTGGGCAAACTTACTACCATCTCTGTGTCTCTTTAAAATGGAGAGACTATCTCGTTCATTGGGCTATTATGAGGATTAAATAAAATATGTACATCAAAGTTTGGCACAGCACCTGCCTTAATCAATAGTACTCTCTCTCCTCCTTTTAATTATTCTGGTTTTTATTCTTCTTCTTGGGGGGGAGATCATTGAGGTGTAAATAAAAGTCTCTAAGCCCTGAAGCACAAACTGGCTTATGTTCAACTACAGGTGTCTTTCCCTGATGGCCAGTGAAGGGGAATCACTGGGTCGGACCGATGCCCAGAGACAGTGCAGTGTGCTGAATTAACAAGGAGAAGCCAGGTCGGTGCCATTCACGTCGTAGTGAAGACCCATCATTAACAGGACGTTAAGTCTTTTAAGGCTTCTATACCCCTACCTGTGTTCTTGTGGATTATAGCAGGAAAATGGGCTGGAAAGTGGGCAGGAAGAAAAGGGAGGGACTCTCTCCTTTATTCTTCACTGGCCTGGTGATAGTGGAAATGCACATGAAAGAACTGTAAGGAACTGGGAACAACCAATGGGAGCTCTAGGGTCTGCTGGAGGGAAGAAGAGCTGCAGTGAGCTTACCAGAAGCCCAGTGGAGCCACCTTGGGCCAAGTGCCAGCACCAGCAGAACTCCTTTGTCTTGGCCCAGAGACTTGGGGGGACACAAATTCCAATCTGATCATGCCACCCTTTAGCTCAAACAGCAAAGGGTGACTCGCTAGTTGTAGGTTTATGGTGATATTTATCTTGGTCAGAACTCATGTTCACGTCTATCACAAAGATGTACTTTATGGCTCACCTACTGGCTTTCCAGAGAGCCCACCAGAAAATGTTTTAGCCAACGGTTCAGTTGTTAACTCTGACAACACTTCTGGCCTGATGCTGCTACATCCCACCATGCGAAGCTCAGGGAAATTAATTTAGAGTGAAACCTGGAGGTATTGCTCCTTCTCTCTCCTTTAAAATTGCAACAAGCCTTAAGCAGGAAGCTCCGTCTCACTGACCTCTGGACCATCCTCATACCAATAGGATTTCCAGAGCCATTCTAACAAGAAAACTTACCAAGCCCTTAAACAAGAGAGCAGCAACAAGGAGGACAAAGGTCATTGGGCAAAACCTCTGATTAGCCAAGTGTCTTCAAATCCAAAAGATATCTCTTTCCAAGCATTGAACCTAAATGTTTCTCCCTAGGCATAAGTAAAAGCAGATAAAGAACGCCTTTGTTTCTGGTTCACCTACAGGCACTCCTAGGGATCCTATTTTTCAGTCTTATGAATGCTTTTCTTGATGAAAAGGAGAGAGGGCAGGCTTTTTTTCCTTCCTTGGCCTCCAAGCCATGTGACCAGACATATCCATCATGCTGTCTATCATATCTTTCCATTTTTCTAACTGCACTAGCACCACGCTTTAACCCAGCAGCACGCTCCCACGCCAGTAACTGCTGACTGGGCCAGGAGTGGACGCCTGACCCAAAGGTAGATAAACCTTGGCTAAAAACAGTGGTGCATGATTTTATGTGGTGCTAGAGACTGTGCTCTGACAGGAAGGAGCAAGGGCAGTGAGATTGTTGCCCTCAGGAAGTTGAAATGAAGAAGACCTGAGACTGAAAGTATGCACCTCACAAGATATGAGGGGTCATTAACCAGCTGAAATTGGGATAAAACAAAATTATGAGGAAACAAAAAACACAATATGGAGAAGACATGCATTAAAGGTGCTGAGGCAGTTGCTGGGTCATTAGAAGAGGAGTGGACGGAAGTAGACACACTGTTATTCAGAATCAGTTGCCCCCCTTGGAATTGTTTGTGGGTTTGGTAGTTTTGTAGTCATAACTTTGACCAACTCCACAAACTGCCTTGTAGTAGAGAGACTAAAGCTAGTTTTGCCAGATCTTTTTTTTCTGCACTACACATAAAAGGTGGTATCAGTGTCCCGCCAGGGCCTCAATTTTCCAGCAAACATTACTAGCACATTCTCGGTGTTCAAAATCATCTTGACAGCCTTGCTTGTCTCTGACCACCTTTGACCCTTCATAAAGCTATTTTCCATCGAGTTCCTGTGAGGCTTACATGAAGATGACATCAGGGGTGGTTCCCGTTTTCCCTCTTTTTGGCTCCATTAGTGCATTTGGTCTATACTGAGTCTACTGCCTGACAATTAGACAGGCACATTTTTCTGCCTTCTTGTGTTCCCACAGTCCTCTAGGGGGAAGCCCAGTGGATTCACACCCCTCCAAGCACATTTTACATTTGGTAATAGAGTCCCCAGGGGGACAGAGAAATGATGTGAAAGGATGCGACAGAGATCACATCTCCTCAGACACTGTTTTATATTGAATCTTGGTTTTTACCTTAGCTCCTCCAGTTTTTGCTTTTAATTATGTTCACAGAATAACCCTGGAAGCTGCAACCAATGACGGGATCAAGAGGGTAATTGGAGGTCATTTTACTTCCTAGAAGAGGCTTAGCCCAATTGTGAGAAGATGAAAAGATTATAGGATTTCCTCCAGTTCAAAGGTGTTCAGGGATACACATAAAAACAATTTAAATCTTTTAAAAGCCAAAGAAATGCAAAATAAAAAAATATAGCAGCTTGATAGGGCAAATTTTGCCTGAGGAGATGAAAGAATCAAGAAATGACCCCTTTCATAGACACATGAGAATCTAAGTGTCCCATCAACACTGGCAAAAATTCAGTCATCATCCCACAAGGAACCTCTTCTATAGTTAATAAATCAGAAAAAAAAAAAAAAAAGAATGGTGACTCCAAAAGTACTTGGAAATAAAATCCCAAAGTCATTTGGGATTATAAAATGAGCATCTTTTAGCTTCAGAAATATAATTAAGAGTAGAATTTTTAAAGAAAACTAAATATATACATTATTAATATTTTTGCATTTAGGGATCTGTGAATATTTTATCATTTATAAAACTTAAAAATAATTTAGCCTATTTAGTTTTATAAGCTAAATCAAACAATTGGTATACTTAAAAAGGCTACAAGATGGTAATGATGGTGGATCTAACACCCACATAACTTCCTCTCTCCTGAAGTCCTAATTAAACTATAGCAAAGGGTTTTTTTGTTTTTATTTGTTTTGTTTTGTTTTAAACAGAAGCCCGTAAGGATGGGGAGAAAAGGCAAGGAACAACAGCAATAAATTTTGGAAGCTGAAACGCAGACAGATGACTGTTAATTTACTTAGCAGAAGCTAGAAATCTGAATCTTAAGCCTGAAATGAAGAAAGCCAAGAATATCTTGATCTAAACCATAGAACCCTCAAAAGTCTTAGAGCAGAAACTGGGGAGGAAGGTAGGGGGTAGTGGCCAAAAAAAAAAAGCATTGGTTGAAAGTAATCAGAGATCATAAGCCTCTAGGTAAGTGTCTCTCCCTGACACAATAAACATAGTTTCTTCTCTGAGAAGAATCAGAGGTACTCTGGATTGGAGAACACCAAGCCACAGGTGACAGCGTGAGTGTACTGAAGAAAGAATAAATAAATATATGCACATGAGCCCCATAGCACCTCGCACCTCCCCACCCCCACCCTAGTCTTCCTTTCCCACTCAACTCCAAGAACCACTGAGAGCTATGCCTCTCCCTATTGGAAGAGTGTAGTCTGGGAAATCTGACCAGTCCAAGAGGAAAGACCTTGGGATGGTGGCATCAGGGATTCCTCATCAGTGGCCCAGCCAGATCCACCTAAGTGGGGCTCAAAGTTGACAAGTCTCCACCCACATGCTCAGGACTTCCAATCTCTTTACTTACTCACGTTTAGGCATGAGCAGACAGACAGGGTTTGCCAGACATCTGAGAAATGGCTCTAATATGAAAAACAGAGACCAAGACAAACCAACCAGCCAGTGGGATGGAGCAGAGACTACACAGGGATGAAAAACTTAAAAAAACATAATTGTTACAATAATCAGAAATAAGCACAGATACTGCACCCATGAAAAAAGAACAGGGTGGGATAAAAGGAACATTCAGGGAATAAAAAAAGACTCGGAAATGAAAAACGTGATAGCACTAATGAAAGAAATCAAAAGTGTTAGGAAATGAAGGTGATAATGGAAATAAGAAAAAAGGATAAAAGAAAAACAACAGGGGAATAATTTAGGACAACCAACATCCAAATAACAGAGGTTCTAGGAGGAAAGAAACAGAAAGAAAAAAAAATAGCTGGGGGGCGCCTGGGTGGCTCAGTCGTTGGGCGTCTGCCTTCAGCTCAGGGCGTGATCCCGGCGTTATGGGATCGAGCCCCACATCAGGCTCCTCTGCTGTGAGCCTGCTTCTTCCTCTCCCACTCCCCCTGCTTGTGTTCCCTGTCTAGCTGGCTGTCTCTCTCTGTCAAATAAATAAATAAAATCTTTAAAAAAAAAAATAGCTGAATTAATCATCAAAGAAATGATGAAGAAAATTTCCCAGATCTGTAGGATAGGAGTTTCTGGACTAAAAGGGCTCATCAGGCTCCCAGCATGGTCAATGAAAATAATCTACATGGAGTCATGACACTGTAGATTATCAGAATTATAGAGATACATAGCTGTTAGAAATAAATAGGGTTTCAAGAATTAATAACTGAAGTGGAATGAAGCTTTGTAACATCTATAATAGAAGCTAGAGGACAGCTAAACAATGACTTCAAAATTTGGAGGGAAAATAATTTCCAGTTTAGAATTTTCTCTCCAGACTAACGAAAATTAAACGTGAAGGAAGAAAGGAGATCTTTTCAGACACAGAAAAATCAACACATTTAACTCCTTAGCATACGTTCTCAGGAAGCTAGTGGAGGATGCGCGTGATCATTGAAATGAGGGAATTAGCCCACCCCATTGGAAAACAAGTGGAAATGTTGAGTTCCTATATTCTGATTTTCGTTTAGGGTAAGAAAGTGGGTCACTGAGCTCTGTGTTAGAATTTTGGACATTTGAGAATGATTAGTATTTAAATAGGAAGAGATAATTCTGAAGTGTTCTATTATATAAATTGTACAGGGATAAGGAAACTGTGGTCTAGCACGAGACGCGGTGGAGGGAATCGTCAGGATGGCAGTGAAGGGAGATGCTGGGAACCCTATGCAGGAGGATACCCCCTGAAACCCAAGCAGTGAGACACAAGCAGTAGACAAATTGACATCAGCACATCACTGGCCAACAAACCCACTTTCTAAATCGGCTAACCTACTGGAGGGTATGCTCCAGCTAAATAGGGGACAGAGGGATGATATGAGATCTTGTTTCTTCCAAGAAGGAGGAAGACTTGAGATCCAGTAAACAGGCTTCCTACCCATGAGAAGACAAAGGGAATTCCTGGGATGACACTAAAGAGAAGTCACGGGTGGTAGTATATGGGAGTCTAAACCAGCCCAGGTTGAAGGAGAATGAAATTCTCTGGGAGGTAGGACTCCAAGGGGAAAAAAGTCAGGAAGGCAGTGTTAAATCCTGACATGATAAAATTGATAAAATACTGTATTAAGAGATTTGTGGAAATTGTGGGTAGGAGTAGCAAAATGTACAAACAAAAAAACTAAGCAAATTTTTTAAAAAGGCAAGCCATTGCTAACTTCAGGGAAAACAAACAATAAGAAATAAAAGAATCATAGTGCCCTACAAAGCTCAGTTTAGAATAATGTTTCCATAGATAATGTGACCACTGAGAATTGCTTCGAACAAAGATCTTGGTATCTCTGTAGTGAAACAGTGATCCTTAGAAGCAAAAGGGAAAGTAGCATGAGAAAGCAAAATCCTCATCTCTTATTGTCGATCAGGAAAAGTGGGTCAAATTGAGCTACCAAAAGTTAGCATTTAGATATATGGAGAAGTGTATATTCCAAAAGAAATGTCTGAAGGGGTCCAGAGTAGCTGATCTCTGGAGAAGCAGAAGGGGTTTGGGGGTAGGGAGGGCAAGGGAACCATCTTTTTGTTACAAGTCTTTTTGTCCTATTTGTGACTTATGTGCGTGAGTTACTTTAACAAAATAGAATAGATTAAATTTATAAATACTATTTAAAATGATTCTTAATTAAGTTTGTAAATGGGACTGGGTTTAACCAAAGGCCCCTAAAAGTGATTGTCAGATTTGGTGGAATTACATATAAAATAATAAAGTTTGTAAGTTGAACATAAAAGCCTAAGGAAGGTTTAGGTTCAGTTACCTTGAATAAGTTTAATATTATTTCAAAAAAGCTGAAGTTAACTTCTGAATATCGTTTTCTCTGCATAAAAGTCCATCTTGAGAACATGAAATTCCGTGGTATTGTCAGATTTAAAAGCCTGTGATGAACACTAGAGGAGGGAGTGATGGCTGGGGTGCATAGCTGGCTCTGCCCTGGAAAAGGGAAGGAATCTTCAGCTGTGGGCTTTTCCTCTGCACCCACCATTTACACACTGGGCAGATGGACTGATGCGGGCACCTCGGTATCTCACCTGCCCAGGAAGCAGCCTCCCTGAAATGGTTGTGCCTCAGATGATCAGAACGGGCTCTTTGATCTTGAATCCCTGTCTGGTCATCCCTGAGTCACGCAATGTACTGAGCAGCCCCCACCACTCTGGGCAATTCGCGGTGGGATAGACGGTAAGGCCGACAAATTCCTTTCTCAGCCCTGTTCGTGACCTTCACTGCCACAGTCATTAGACTCTGGGGAAATGAGCAGTAACTCCTAATTAGGAATAGTGGGGGGGGGGGGCAGTGAGAGGATGAGTGGGGATCCAGGGACACAGGTCAGAGACTTTTGTCTAAAGAAGTCCAGCCTGAAAGGAAGGACAATGGTTGAATTAGTCCCCACCAATGGGCGCTCATTTGAAAAGATTACAGGAGATGTTTCCACAGTCACCCTCAGGAAACATTTCTCCCCCACGTTTTAAAGTCCCCAGAATGTGGGACTGGGAAGAGTGAATTACATAGGCAGGATGATTCTGACATGCTGTATCGAGCACGGCTTCAACAGGACCAGATAGTAAAGATCAGAGACTTTGGGCCGTGTGAACGGCCGCAGCTGCTCGGCTCTGCCATTTTAGCACGCGAGCAGCATGCCGTGTGTAGATGGAGGACCACGGCTGTGGTCCTGTACGACTGTGTTTTCAAAGATGGACGATGGGCCAGATCTGGCCCACGGACAGTTGTTTGATGATCCCTGCATTAGAAATGCTAAGGACTGGTAGAATTTCAGGTTGTTTGATAAGTAGACAAGTGGGTGAGAATATCAGTCCGAATATTACCTGTTGCAAGTGCAGGAAGACAATCCCAGCGTGCTTAAGCCGAGAGGGAATTTTTCGTTTATATAACTGAAAATCTAGAGGTAGAACTGCTTTAGGAGCAGTTTTAAATGACTTCTCTTTTTTCTCATCTTTGGGCTCACATTTTCCTCAATTGAGGGCACTCTGAATCAGGTTCTTAGAGTCCTAAAGTGGCTGCCACCAGCCGCCGAGCCTAGGTCCTTCCAGATTCACATCCTGTAGACAGAGCATGGAATTCCTGGTGGAAGACTTGAGATGCACTCAGATTATACTGGCTTTAAGCCAGGTGCCTATTCAGTCTTGATATATGCTAGGATGCGGCTCTTTCTTTGCTTTGCTTCTTCAAAAAGGTTCTGATTACTCTTGGGCCCTATTCTTCTGTATAAACATTACAATCAGCTTATCAAGCTCCATGATAAACATTTGCTGGGCTTAACTGGAACTGTATTAAATCTATGCCCAAATTTGAAAAGAATCAGCATCCTGACAATACTGTCCTCGTATTTATGAATGTGGTGCAGTGCCCTCCGTTCCCTTAGATATTCTTTCATTTCTCTTAATAATGGTTTTAATTTTCCTTGCTGTGTTCTTAGATACATTTTGTTGGATTTATTCCTAGTTTCTTGATATTTTTTGATATGACTGTAAGGGTTATCTTTATTAGTTTATCTATTCCTGCACGTTACTCTAAAACGTAGTGACTTAAAATGGCAATAAACATTTGTTATTCTCACAGGTGCATGGATCAGGATTTGGGGGGTATCTTGGTGCTGACTTGAATCTCTCCTGAGGTTGCAGTCAAGCTGTCCGCCAGGGCAGCTGTCATCTGAAGATTTGACGGGAGGGAAGGGATCACTTCCAAGTTGGCCACTCACATGGTTAGCAGCTTGGAGATGGTTGCACGTAGGGGGCCTCAGTTTCCCCCTGACGGGGCCTCTCTACAGGCTGCGTGGTGTCCTCACAACATGGCAGTTGGCTTCCTTCAGAGCGAGTGATTCAGGAGAAAGAGAAACCTAGGAAGTAGCTATCTTTTTTTTTATGACCGAACCTCAAAAATGGCATAACGTTACTTTCCGTTTCTTAGAAGAGAGACACTAGTCGTCTCATTTGAAGAGGGAGAGCAACATTTGGTGCCACATTTTGAATCTCAGGAAGGAAATAGGCACAATGCCCCACTGAGAGTTTTTGTTATTTATTTATTTATTTATTTATTCATTCATTCATTCATTTATTTATTTGCAAAGAAGCCTCTGTGCTTACACAGAAATGGACGTTTATTTTTCCTAGTTTTACAATGTGCTTCCACTAGATACTTGGGTAAATCCAAAGAAGATACTGTTTCCTGAACATTGTTCTCACCATGGCCCCTGATGGTCTCTGAATTACAGCCACACTGAACTGACTTTAGCCTCCCATCAGTGCTCCAGTTATTCTTTTGCATGTGCTTTTCTCTCTGCCTGGAACACAGTGCACCTGGCTTATGCCCACTTAAGCTTTCCTTGACCGAGCCTGGGTAGGATGCCTCTTTACATGCTCCCATCACACCCTATACGTTCACCTACAAGACACTAATTATGCTCTAATGCAATGGTTCTCAAAGTCTGGTCCTCGGGCAGCATTAGCACAACCTGGGCATTTGTTAGAAATGCAGATTCTCAGGACCCACTCATACCTCCTGCATCAGACACTCTGGGGTTGGGCCCCGAAATCTGTGCTGTAACAAGCCCCCCAGATGATTCTGCTGCTCTGTCTCATGCATTGCTTGTTTACTGTTTGGATCCCACACTGGAGGTAGGCTCCACAGGGTAGGGAGGCACCTGTCCTATTCACCTCTGTGACTGCCAAGCCCACAGTGGGTGCTCTTTCAAGTCCACTGGGTGGAATCTGAAAGACAAAGGTAAGAGTGAGTGAGAGGACCTGATCAGAGGGAATTGCCCAGTGTCTAAGCTCCTCCTTGATGCTCTCACCTGCCCCAGCCCCGACCCCTCCCAAAGTCGCCCACACTAGATGCTTCAACCTTTTTGTTCTGTTTGTTTGTTTGCTTGCTTGCTTCTTTGCATTGCCTGGGGATTCATTATCTTCCAAATAAAATTGACTCTCAAGAAGCCTGGGGTCCTGGCGCCCTGGGCAGGCACCATTAGCTTAAGGATGTGCTCTGGAACAGGATAAACAGCTGGACTGGGGGCGGGTGGAGGCTCTGTGTTAGCCACGGGGTTTGGCTGAGCTCCAGCTCTGTGTCCCTCTCTAGGGACTTCTGACAGCTTGCGTGGCTAAGTGCATTGTCTTCTCCATGGGAACCCATAACCCAGCACAGGAAGTATAACGAGACAGGGCAGAAGCCAGGACTGTGAGCACCAAGGGTACCAGCAGGGGGCTCGAGGGTAACAACCCAGGGACTACTTCACAGCAGCAAAAGGAATTTTAACTTCAGTCAGTATTCTTCTCCCCTGCTCTTCTTCCATCCTTACCTGTCTCCACTGTTTCTCTTACTCTCCATTTCTTGATGTGGTACCTTTCTTATGTGGTTATTTCCAGATAGGATGAGGGACCCAAGTAGAAACGTCCTTTTATTCTTTAAATAAAGCAAAACATTCATGGCACAGCTTTGGATTGTGACTTCTAAGGAGCAGGCTTCTGTGTGTGTGGAGCGGCACCTTCCCCCTTCCTTTCCAGACTCGCTTTGGTAATGACGTCCCGTTCTGTCTCCCACACGATCTGGGCTGACCTGCGGAAGCCTGGGAACAAGAGGACTTCCCTCCGTGATTTCTCCCGAGGGGAGTGGAGATGACTGATGTCAGTCACTGTGAACAGATGGTGGTGAGGTGCTGCAGGGGATGCCACAGGGAGCTAGGCAGGGGCACTTCCCTCCAGGGGACCCCAACTGAAGCCAGATCCCATACACCCGATCATCTGGTTCAGGGGTCAGCAAACCATGGCCCTTGGGCCAAATCCAACCTGCTACCCATTTTTATAAATAAAATTTTATCGGAACGCCATTACATCAATTCATTTACATATTGTCTGTGGATGTTCTGCTACTGATGAGGGAACAGATGGCAAGCTGAGGACCAAGCAGAAGCTGACACCCCACACCCCCCCATGGGATACACGTGACATTCCTCAGGCACTCCTCGCTGCCCTAAAGCTAAGGAAAGGAAAAACAAATAGTTAACCTATAGAGATCACAGTCCTGCAAGACCTGAGACTCCCTCAGTTGACAAATGTCTTAGCAATCTACAAGAACAAAGCATTTCTATCAAGGACCTAGCTTCCAGAAGGAACATAGATACAATTAAATGTCCATATAACCTGCAGCCCATTGACAGACCCTTGAAGCAGGCAGAGTGTAATGTTCCTCCTGGAAGTTCCCCACTATCTTAATGCTAATGCCTTACTAGAGGGAAAAACGACCTTAACTTGACAATGGTAAGGCCTTGGGTACCCCGTGAGTCTTCTTTAACATATGACAGTACTTTCTCAACCTCCCTTTTTCCTTACCTCCCCCAACCCCATGGTATATAATCAGCCACCCCTCACAACCCCGGGGCAGCAGCTCTTTCTGCCCAGGGTCCTGTCCCCGTGCTTTAATAAACCACCATTTTGCACCAAAGAGGCCTCAAGAATTCTTTCTTGGTCTTTGGCTCCGGACTCCACCCCACTGAACCTCACCTATATCCCACAACCCCATCACTGCTACAAGGGCAGATTTAGGAAACTGTGACCGAGCCTGTTTGGCCCATAAAGGCTAAAACATTTACTCTCCGACCCCTACAAAGTTTGCAGTCTCCCATTCTGGCAGAACGTTTATCTCCCCTGTGTGATCCTCAGCCCATGGCCTTCACCTGGTCATATTTAAAGGGTCCAGTCTGATTTCATCTATGCTTGTGGGCTTCAAATATTTACTTTATACTTTTAACTTAGAAGTAATTTCATTTTTTTTAAAAGAGGGACTTGGTTTTTTTTTTTAAGATTTTATTTATTTCTTTGACAGAGACTGAGACAGTCAGCGAGAGAGGGAACACAAGCAGGGGGAGTGGGAGAGGAAGAAGCAGGCTCCCAGCGGAAGAGCCTGATGTGGGGCTCGATCCCATAACACCGGGATCACGCCCTGAGCCGAAGGCAGATGCTTAACGAGTGCGCCACCCAGACGCCCCAACTTAGAAGCAATTTCAAACCTACAGAAAAGTTTCAAGAATACGAAGAATATCATACACCCTTTACAAGATTCACGTATTAACGTTTTACGTCATTGGCTTTATTACTTACACTCACTCTCTATATACAATACATTTGTATTTTATACATGATACTTGTTATATATATTTTAATCAACAATATTATGTATAATATTTTAATTGACTAAATATACTCTATTTAATCAATATACATCAAAGCTCTGCACATTAGAATATTTCATGTACATGTACAGGCTTCCTAAGAATTAGGATTTTCTCTTTTCATAACCAGGTTTTTTTTTAATTTTTTAAAATTTATTTGCCAGATAGAGAGTGCGGGAGGGAGAGAGAGAGAGAGAGAGAACACAAGCAGGGGGAAGGCCCGCAGAGGGAGAAGCAGGCTCCCTGCTGAGCAAGGAGCCAGATGTGGGACTCCATCCAGGACCTGAGCTGAAGGCAGACAGTTAACTGACTGAGCCACCCAGGCATCCCTATATCCAAATTTTCAACTTTAGTTTATATCAGGACATCAGTGGATTTCCTTTGTAGCTTTTCCCTCCCCCTCCAGTATAGCATTCAGGGTCGGGAATTGTATTAATCTGTTATGAACCTCAGGCTTTTGAGGTTTGATTCTGTTAAGGAGGAAAGCACTTCTTTCATAGTTCATCTCCTGGAAAACTGTAAGGAAAAGACAACATTTTCTCTGGTCCATTAGTGCTTATACCTGGCGACCACCTACAAGAGCCTGGAGGAATTTTCTAGGAACAGGGGAAATGTCCATGGAATGCAGTTTCTAGAAAGGCAGTTTCCTATGGGTGCCTGCCTGTCCTCTGAATGTGGCAGGAGTGCCACACATTTGGAGACCATAAGAGTGCCCAAATGACCCCCAGGGAGATGGATTTCCAGCCAAACCTTTTTATTTCTGGCTGCAATGAACCTGAGATATTTCTTTCCATGATGGACCCCAGCCCTAAAGAGGAAATGTGTTAGACCCTTCCATCAGCCTGAGAATTTGGAAATGGGATGAACAGAACCTTAGAACCAAATGCACAGATTTGGAAGCTACAGATCTGGGGAGGGTCTGAGCTGGTAAGTTGTTAAAGATTAGATCATGACAAATTAAAATTAATTATAGCAATTAAAACTACCATTTAAAGTATAATTAGTGATCCTTTCAAAATAAAGAGGAAGATTTTTTGTTAGCAAAAATAGATTAAATAAAAATTAACTTGTACTAGATGCAATAAGGTCAGATTTGGTGTATGTGTAATATGTATCTATGTAATCTTCTAGAAGTGCATGTGTATAAAACATACCATTCATTTAGTCATTATTCATTTTTTTTAATCAATGATTTATTAAGGGTCTATTGTGTGTTAAGTGCTAGATGGAAAAATGAATCACACGTTCCTGGATTCACTACGAGGGGCCTTTTTGCTGTATTAAAGAATTTGGATTTATCTTTCAGAGACTATTACTCTCACTGGCCCTGGCCTGGGCCAAGAGAATGCAGGTTTGAAATTTTGAGCTTTTTGTGGGTGGTTAGCGCTCTTTTGGAAAACATAATGCCTGGCAACGGTCTGCGGCAGGACTGAAAATACTGGTAAAGGGTTTAAGACTCTAACGATTATTCCAGAACAACCAGCCTGACAAAGAGTAATATGCAGTTTGATGTGAAAATTAGAAAACTGGCAGACGAAACTGCAAGAGGGAAATTGGATTTCCAGAGAGACGAATGGGAGGCCATGCAGCTGAATAGAGTTCATAAGATGCAAACGCATTCAGGGGAGTCACAGTCCTCCCTCATTCCCAGCACACAGAGCAAGTCCCTATTATTTATTTATTTGCGGGTGAAAAGCGAGAGTTCCGTGGCCCTGGTGTTTATTATCAAAATGGATGGATTCAATATCGAGCAATGATGTGTTCAAAATGAAAGCCACATCATTAAATGTCATAGGCATTTATTAACACAGTTTCCTCCTTATTCAAATAAAACAGGCATTATCTCACCAGGTGCCACGTGACTCTAGCCTTTTCTCCACTGGCTTTGACGGAGGCTCAGATTCTGGGAGGCAGTGTGTTGGAAAGCAAATCTGGGAAGCACAGAGATATCCAGGGGAATGTGGGGAGGAAGGGAAAACGCCTCAATGGTGGCTTTCACAGGGAGGGCTCCATCTTCCGAAAGCACAACGTGGTCTGTCAACGTACTGCCCTTGCTCTTCAGCGGCCCCATCATCTTCCCATTAGCTCACCTGTTTGTTTCCCATCTCCTTTCTCCTCTCTCTCATTCCTCTATCTCACTGCATATCACTGATCAAGGAATGGCTTCTTTTCCTGTGAACTGTGGCTTCTAACCTGGACACAAAGGTTATCAGAGTAGGTGGCAACCTTTATCTCCAGATCTTTTGAACAGCTTCATGCCCAGAGCAACTCCATGCTAAAAAGACTGCACATATTTGAATGGCTATGCTCCAACTGAAAGAAACCAACTTGGGAGAAATGACATAAATTCATTATTACTGAACTGAAACCTCTTTCTGCTCCAGGCAGAGAAGATAAATTACCACTCAAATGATATAAAGTTATTTGAATGTTTCATTGGATCAAATGCATCACGATGTCTGGAAATCTCTTCTCTTTTAAGTTGGAATTAAAGAATGGTTATCAGACCAATAATAGTCACTATCATTTGCATACATTTCATCTCAAGAGACTTCTGAAGTTATGCAATACTCAAGTGGGTAATTGTTCTTCACACTCCTGACATATCAAGTTACAGCTCACATTAAGGAAGACACATGGTGACTGAGATGATTGGCAGGGCCCACAAGGAGGGCATCTGTAAGAGCTGAAAGAGAGTATGGCTGCCAGGGACACCACAGAGCCTTTCAAAGTGCTCCCAGGAGTGAGGTGAACTTGGCAAGTTTATTTAAATCAAGTTTTCTCCACGTTTTATGATTCTAAATAACTGGGTATCTGATGACCAAAATGCCAGGTTGTTTTGTTCTTTTTTTTTCTCTTTGATTGTCCCTTTTCATCAAAGACTTAAAGTCCTTGAAATAACCTCTAAAGTTGTCCAAAAATTCTTATTGAGCAGATCTCTGGTCTGAGGTTGTGCTGTGAATGGAATTAATTTTCAGTGTTTGCTTAGAATGTGAAACATCAGCAGGTTGATTTTGGGAAGTTCTTCCTAGTTTCTTCATAATCCCACAAGACCTTCCTTGAAGGTCTTCAAGGAAGAATAGACCCCATTTTAATTACTCTGAGCCTCCAGCGCCTAGCACAGAACCAGGCATGGAAATGATGTGCCTTTCTTGTTGAGTAAAGAAATTGATGATGGAACGGAAGGCAAGCTGAACACAAAGCAGAAGCTGACACCCTGCAACCCCCCCCATCCCCATGGGATGTATGTGACATTCCTCAGGCACTCCTGGCTGCCTTAAAGGACAAAGAAACAGTCCTTACTACCTACAGCCCATTGACAAGTCCTTGAAACAGGCAAGGTGACATTCCTCTAGGAACTCAGCTGCCTGGATGTTTATACTTTGCTAAGGGCAAAAGGCAGTCCTAGCCTGACCCAATCCCCTCCACCAAGATTCTGTAAGTCTACTTTAACATATAAAAATTCCTTTGGAGGGGCACCTGGGTGGCACAGCGTTTAAGTGTCTGCCTTCGGCTCAGGGCATGATCCCGGGGTTATGGGATCGAGCCCCACATCAGGCTCCTCCGCTAGGAGCCTGCTTCTTCCTCTCCCACTCCCCCTGCTTGTGTTCCCGCTCTCGCTGGCTGTCTCTATCTCTGTCGAATAAATAAATAAAATCTTAAAAAAAAAAATTCCTTTGGAAACTTCCTTTATCTCTAACCACCCCCCCCCCAAGATACATGTTGGCAATCATCCCCCAAGCCCATGGCCCACCGATATACATCTGAAGGGTCTCGTGACTCAGGTTTTATTAGACAGTAATAAATGACCTTTTCCCAACAATAGCCAGCCCCTTCAAGGTCCTGGAAACTTTGCTTCCAAAATTCCTTAGAGACTTACGCTATCCCTAACCCCCTCCCAACTTGAGGGTATATAACGGGCCATTCCTCACAACCTGGGGCAGCAGCTCTTTCTGCCCATGGGTCCTGTCCCCGTGCTTTAATAAACCACCATTTTGCACCAAAGACGCCTCAAGAATTCTTTCTTGGTCGTCGGCTCTGGACTCCACCCCACTGAACCTCACCGATATTCCCAACCTCATCAAAATGAGGACCCCATTTCCCATGATGCCATTTTTGTTATGATTCCCAATATTACCCACACAGCTGTCGGGTGCTGGGCTGACAGGAATCTAGCCTGGTAGGTACTTTTAGCTTCAAATGAGAGACATTGCAGATTACCATATGTAAGGTGGGCTTCTTACAAGAATAGAATACAAGGGTATGTGAGGTAGCAGGAGACTTTGTCATGAGGTCACCTTTATGGCACAGTGTCACCCAGCATTCTACGTGTAACCCTGCACTTTCCAGCCTCCCTTAGATTACCATCACATGACCATGGCACAACTCCGTGTGGCCAATGGACTGTGAGAGAAAGTGACATGTGTCATTTCCCAGCATAGGCAGTTGAGACCCAGTATCCTCAAATCCAACCTTTTCTGTCTTTTTCATGGGAACTTTAGAGACCCCAGATTTAGATTGTTCCATTCTAACATGCTGAAGACTTCGTCAGCTGGGCCTCCCAGGTGAGTGTGGAGAAGTGTCCCCACCGATTGCCATGCAATTGTAATGTGAGAGAACAGTAAATGTTTGTTGTGTTAAGTGACTGAGGTGGGGGTAATTTGTTACTGCAGCATAACAAATTCTGACAAGTACAACCCCTCCAGATTTCCCTTACATCTCACTGGCCAAACCTAAGTGATATGGCCTCTCTAGCTGCAAGGAAGGCTGAGGGAAATGGAAGAGGATTGCTAATTTAGTTTAAATGAATCATGGTCTACCCCCTGGGTCTGTCTCCCCCTAGGAAGAGTTGGGGTTCGGTTACAAGGAGGAAGTGAGGATGACATTGGGTAGGCACCCTCAGTGTCTCCCAAATCACCAGACCCTGTTTAGGCTAAACAGAGAAGATGCTAAATCCAAAGAGCAAGAGGTGGCTATCCAGGTCACTCTGCAATTCCATGCCTCAGTGTGTGTCCCCGAAACATAGGAGTCCCACGTGGCTCCTTCTGTGAGCTGTCAAGATGCCTGGTTAAGTGACTGTTAAACTGCCTTTGCCTCCTACCTCCTGTCTCCCACCGCCCAAAAGGCTGCCCTTGAGGTAGGGAGGGAAGTGATCCCCGCTATCCCTTTGCCAAATCTCTCAGAGAGGTTATGAGGCTGAACAGATTTGTGTTTGAAAAGGGCTTTGAAGCTCTGGCGAGAAAGGTACCACAGAAGTGCAAATGCCTGCAATTCATCGCCTGCTGAATGGCACGGGAACTGAATTGCTTTAAGCTGGAATTTCAGGGCCCTGTGGCTGGTGTCTGGGATTCACACAATGGTTTTCTGAAAGCGCTTTCTTCTGTATAGACTGCTATTTGTTCTCTCCGTTCCTTCCCCAAGTTAACCCTCAATCTCTCCTCACCCATCTCCTCCAGAGGAAGGCCTCGGGCTGGAGGAGGCAGACTGCAAATTGCTCAGTTTGGCTCTGAGATGTTTATCACTTCTTCCCTGACCTTCTCTAGTGTCCACTTCTTTACCCACTCGACAGTCCTCCTCAGGCCCTTCCCTGGGGGAGGAGGGATTGAACCCCTATCACCTAGACCCTAGGATTGGCCCTGGGGTGGGGGTACGGTGGATCCTGAGGATAATGGCTGACCCACCTCTACACACCAGCCGGAGGGTTGTTAGAGGTGTGTTCCCAGGCTAGACCTGCCGCCGTGGGATCTTCAGGGTGAGTTTCATGGGTCTGCATTTTTCTAAGCACATGTGTGCTTGTCAGACAGGCAGCTCAAGAAATTCCTTATGTGATGAATGACTTGTGTGACACACACATTGTACCAGGTCCTATGCTACGTATCTTCCCTATAAATTCTCATGTAATCTTCCCCAAAGCCTAAGATGTTGCTATAATTCTCAGCATTCCTGCATTCTCCAGATCAAGAAACTTGGCCAAGGCGCTTGGCCAGGATCAGGACCCAGGTTCTACACAGGTGCCTTAGCATGATAGAGTTGTCTGTTTCCTCTCCCTGAGGATTAACATTTTTAAAAGGATTGTAGGGCAAGAACACAGTAGAATGGATCTCCAGTGGTGACTTTTCTGGCAGCAGAACTGATGGGAGGCTATTACCCAATGCTGTGGTGTCAGGAAGAGTTAAATCTCTTTGACAGTTCAATGGCCCCCTTTGGGTTTGCCCAAATGGCACCTGTTGTTGAAGTCAATAGAGCTTACAATTTAATTTCATCTGCCTGCAAACAATCTCTCTCATTAGGGGGTGGAGTGATGATGGGATTCTCCCAGCCATGCAGTTTCACTTTCTACAGAGGTAATGCATAAGTACAGTCACTGTTTTCTGCAGAGAGTGAGGGAAATTTCCCCTCCACCCCCAGGCTGCTCATAATGAGAAAGGAAGTCTCTGAGTAAGGAGAGATGGGAGAGGCAAAGAGTGGGGGTGAAAAGGGGTGAGAAGGGATCAAGCTTGCACACAGGGCTCCTAAGAGTGCTTGCCTTTTCCCTCTGTGAATTGTCACCTGTCCACTTGCAAGCTAGTCCTTATGTTCAACAGAATTTGAATGCTTCCGTTACCCAAATGACAAGGAAGTGGCTTTTCTATCAGAGATGAACCACAGGATGGGGAGGAGGGACTCTTTCTGTTTTCAACTCTGAGCTAATAGGATCTTTTGGTTCAGTAATAAAGGTGATGGTGATAAAAACGCCAGCAATAGCAAGGATAGTACTGGGTACC
Organism: Ursus maritimus; assembly: GCF_017311325.1. Lineage (NCBI taxonomy): Eukaryota > Metazoa > Chordata > Mammalia > Carnivora > Ursidae > Ursus > Ursus maritimus. Next base: position 1,443,861 of record NW_024424119.1, read on the forward strand.
ATTTGCTTGCTACGATATGAGGTGCTGTGCATAAATCTCTTTATTTATGTCTCACAACAACTCTGTGAGCTAGGACTCTCCTGTCCATTTTACAGAGAAGGAAACTGAGAGTGAGTGGGAGGAGATCTCATACAGTCAGTAAAGACAGACGCAGGACCTCGGATGTGTACCTTTTCTACTACCCTCATCACCTGTCCTTCAACTGTGTTTCAGTAATAACACAGAGACTGCGTGTCCCAGTGACTCTCCAGGGATCAGGATTATACCCATGACGTTGCACATTGTGTTGGGAGTGTTGAGGGTGCTTAAAAACCCTCTCCTTCCCCTCTCCCCAAGGAATTCCTTGGGGAAACTGGTGGGAGGGATACTGTTGGAAATTTCATTTTCTTTTATGAGTTATCAGTGACAGAGAGTACATGTGTGTTTGCATGTTCTGGCAATACTGGTGTCTGATGTGTGACCTGTTTTTTTATTAAAGTTATATATAGCTTCTGCAGGGAGTTGGGGTTATTACTGGTGCTTTGGGAGAGCAGTTGTCAAAGTTGGATTCACTCTGGCATGTGGAAGGTGATTTCAAGTTCTTTGCCCAGGAGATGTATATGCTAATAGGAAAAATGCTCTTTCTTCTCTTCAGGCCAAGTTCAGAAAGATTATACTAGCTCTGTGGATTGCAAAAGGAAAATAAAGAACAGACATGGCCTGGGAAGCAGACTAGGAAGGGAAGAAAAAAGGAAGAAAAGGTAACGTTCCTAACGAAGGCTGGCAAAGGGAGGGTAGTGACGTCCCTCCTCGGAGCTCTGTGGAGCACATGTGGTATGGGGCAAACCAAACTAGTGAATGTTCATCACTGAATGACTGAATTGTGGCATTGAATTCAACAGGTTATTAGAGCAATGGAAAAATTCAAGTCATACACAGGACTTCCTTTTCTTTAACTTCATGTTGAGCAAGAACTTTCTGATGGTATGACAAGATAAACCTATTTCCAGATCATGCCGTGCAGAGGATATTTGTCATAATCATTGCCATCCTACGTCTTTTGGACTCCTCCTCTTACATTTTGGTGATTTTTCTCATTGAGATTTGCACCTTCCTACAGCAGAGATAAGAAAAGTTGCATTCCAAGCCAAACTTGTGTTCCAAGCCACATTCAATCAGGTTCCACCAGGGAAAGGGGCCACATGAAAGGAAGGTCACATTCAGAATCTACTTTTCTAGATAGAATGACAGGAAATGATTGGGCTTTTTAGGAGTAGCAGCAACAGCAGCAGCAAAACTCCAACAGTAAAATCCCGTGGTCGGCCTGCCATGCTCAGTGCCTCCTGCTCTGTGTCTGCTGGACGAGCTGTGCTGCTGCGTCCACACCACCTATGGGACTTACCTATGAGGGGTTCAGCAGTGGCTCTAAAGTCTCTGAGCTTGATTCACTGGCTCTGAGTTTCTGGAAATTTTATAAATTTCTCAATATCTGTAACCATATTCCTTTTTGTTTCAACTAGCTAGAGTTGGTTCTGTTGTTTGCACCTGAAAATCTTGATCTACTTGGGTAAACTTTCTTCCTGTGAGTCAATAAATGGCATTCTGGTTTTCCTGATTCTAGTTCATTCTGGTACACTGATGAGTTCTAAGTTTCTTTTTTTTTTTAAGATTTTATTTATTTATTTCACAGAGAGAGAGAGAGACAACCAGTGAGAGAGGGAACACAAGCAGGGGGAGTGGGAGAGGAAGAAGCAGGCTCCCAGTGGAGCAGGGAGCCCGATGCGGGGCTCGATCCCAGGACCCTGGGATGATGCCCTGGGCCGAAGGCAGACGCTTAACGCTTAACGACTGAGCCACCCAGAAGCCCCGAGTTCTAAGTTTCTGAGTATGCGAGGCAGAAAGTGTCATGCCCTGGATCCTGGACAGTGGCTTTTACACTGCTCTGATAACTCCATCACCCTATTCAGAAACCCTTAATGACTTACTATTGTCTGTGGGAAAAATTCCAGACCTCAGACTCTGGTATTGAGGGCTTTTCCCTTTCTGGTTCTACTTTCCCATTGTATTCCTGATACTTTAACACCACTACCAAACTGCAATGTTTGCTTTTCTCTCTCTCTCTTTTTTCTTTTTGAAGTCTGGCCACTACTTACACTATTCTCTCTGCTTGCAGGGATCTGTCTTACATCTCTGTCTACCAGAATCTGACCCATCATTCAGGACTCTATTCAGATCACATTTCTTCAATGAAGACTTTACTTACAACTCCCTGCAGAAATATTGCTTCATCATCTGAAATCTTGTCTGCGTTGAGAGCATCTGTTCTATCATGACTTGTCTAAGAATTAATTTGTCTATTTAGATATCTTCCCAAATATATTGTAGACTCAAGGACCAGACCATGTCTTAACATTCATTTTGTTTTTCTTATATCACTGACATTGAATCTTGGATATGGGAGAGGCCAACACACTCATTGCAAAAATAATTAGTGAACTGCTCACAATGGATACACTACCTGTCAAAACAGAAAAAAAAATAGTTCCCTTTAGAGATATATGGGAACTTTGCTAGAGCTTCAAGATTGAGGTGTTCTTGTGAACCATCCATGGGATCACAACTCTTCAACAGTGTAACTTATAACCTAGAGATACACGCACTTAGGGCGTTGGAAGAATGTTCAAGGCACGTTCAATGCTAAATTGTGGATAAGAGAAAAGGCTTGTCCTTCCTTTATCATATATACTCATACCCTCATATATACTCATTTTCCTTTCAGAAAAGTTGGAAGAACAGAGGTCTTAAGAATCTAAAGTCCTGGTTTTTTCTTAGTCTTGCTTCTGCTGCAAGTTAGAGGAATGACCTTGGGCAAATCATCTATCTTTTCTGGGCCTTAGATTCTTTGTCTAAAAATTGGGTCATGATTATGATTTTGCCTCATTTGATTGCTGAGAGGCCAAATAAGATAGGAACATCTTGGAGGCAGAGGGGAAGATGGGGCTAGAAGTCAGTGGAAAGAGCAAAAGAAGGAGAGTAGTAAGAAGGGGAAGTAAATACATGGGGATACAGAGTGGAATCAGAAACTGGCCTAGAGGCACTGCAGTTGGAGGGGGCCCTCTTCCATCTGAAACACATGAGAGAGTCTTTCTGAAAGTGTTTCTCAGGGCTATAGCAGACTGCTATTTCCATACCAAAATTTCATTCTCCCCTCCTCTTCACTATCAGAACCCCTATATTGTTAGGGTAAGCCTAACTTGGAAAGAGCAAGTGTTCTTTCTTGTGTTGCTTTTCTCTCAAGCCTAGGTCTGGGAGTCTAGGGAAGCACTTACATATTTACACATTCAACATGCCTTGGAGAATCAGTGCTGTCCAAAGAACAATTGAGAACTTTCTCATTAAAAAAAAATCACAGTTTGGAACAGAGTTTAAATAAATCACATGAGACTGGGCCCTCTTTATGGCTTAGGGTATGAAAAGATCTCTTTTCACCTGTTGTGTCCTGGGGAAAGCCTTTTCCTTCTATTTTATTTCTTTCCTTCCTTCTTTCTTCCTCCTTCCTTCCCTCTGTCTCTTCCTTCCCCCCTTTCCTCCCTCCTTCCCTCCTTTCCTTCCTTTCCTTCCTTCCTTCCTTCTTTCCTTCATTCTTTCCTTCCTTCTTCCCTTCCTTCTTTCCTTCCTTCTTTCCTTCCTTCCTTCCTTCCTTCCTTCCTTCCTTCCTTCCTTCCTTTTTAATACAGTCATGTAGTCAGTGTTGTTGAGCAGCAGAGAGAATGCTAAGATTTTCTAAAGGACTATCCTAGCAGGAATCTGAGTCTGTCCAGTGAGCCCAGGCTAGCACATTGTCATCTACACTCTTACCTATGGTCACTGCTGCTGCAGCCTCCTCTTCATTATGATGGTGAATTTTCATCATGCTGCTTCCCAAATGAAGAAAGCTCTTAAAACAGCCAGGTACAGTCTCATCCCTGTGGTCCTGCTTTGAACTAGCCAGGTCCAGAACAGGGTAGGACATTTTCTCCTCATTATCACCTCATCACTCAGTTCCCCTTGTCTGAGTAGGGTCAGAGAGGTGGGGCTCAGAGCTGAGTGCAGGAGCAGAGTGCTAATGAAGAGAAGTGTTCAAGCATGGATCCTGCCCTCTCATTCAGGCCCCATTGAAAATGGTAACACCATGAGATCATCTTTCTTCTTACTCGCTAAGTTTGAATGAATTTTAATGCTGCTGTTTTGGGGAGTAAGTAGTATGCAGATAGCTTTAGTTTTAGCAGTAAACTGTCCCATGAAGAAGTTAATCAAATATTAGGTTGGTGCAGAAGATTTTTATCTCTTTACTAAAAGAAAGACATAATTCGTATTGGGGGAAATGTTTTAGAGAACAAGGAATAGCTATCAATTTGGTATTTTAATCAAGTTTCTGTTGAATAAACATCACTGGAGCACCTGCTATGTGTTGAGCTTTGGGCTAGGTGGTAAGAATACAAATAAATATTTAACATTTATCAAGTGCTTTCTTTAAGACCGGACCCATCAGCTAAGAGCCTCTGTGGTGCTTTTATACTTTGTTGACTTAGCTGAGCTGGATCTGTGGTTCTCAGGTTTCCTTCCTGGCATGGTTATGGGTTGTGGGTTGTGGGTTACGGCTGAGGACAAGAGAAATTTGCATGAGGTTTGGAAGGCAGAATGGAACAGCAGCAGGTGTGCTCTGGGAGTTGTGCATGTCATCATGATCTGCCGCTTGCCCTGCTGGCGTGGGGCAGCAGCTGAACCTGCAGATCTTGCACCTGCAGAATCTTGTCTTTTAGTCTCCTGAGCCAGATGCATGTACATCTTTGTGGTGAAGGAACCGTGTCTTTGAGGTAGAGGTGATGAAACACACATGTGGGTTTACTTTGTCTTATGGGTTCAGGTTTGTTCTTATGGGTTGCAAGTTTTCTTGTCTCTCCCCACTTCATGTCCAGCTTTTCTGCCTGTTGACCCTACTGACCTATAGCCCCCCAGATATACAGCTAACTGCCCTCCATAGGCTTCTCCACCAGCTTCTTGCAGTCCCTGTGAGCGATTTTCACTGACCCTCTTAATCCCCTTCTGGACTTGTACTTCACTAGTTTCCCCCCACAGTTGCATAAGGTCTAATCTGTAATATTGAGCTCTTATTCCACATCATTCCACATTTTGGGACTAGCAGAGGCTCAAAGGGTCTCAAGGAGAAAGTTTGAAGGACAGTCAGGAAGTTGATATTGGGGGAGAGAGAAAAGGCAACCCATGGTATGTAGTGGAGAGAAGTTTGGCAAATTGTTGTCTGCAGTAATTTGAAAACACAAAATATACCTAATGAACTGGTAGATTTGGTTAAGGAGATTCAGGAAGAATACTGAATTCACCAACTGGCTTCTTTTAGTAGTGTATGATAGAGAGGGAATCGTTATGTTTTTCAGCAGAATTTAGAAGAAATATAGAGGACCGAAGCAAAAGCCTACAGAAGGACCTCAAAGTAAGAAATGGTCTTTGGGGAAGGAACAAACTCAGGGCAGTAAACATTGTCTTAGGTTAACAATAAAGTCAAGGGTATGACTCTAAAATCTGATGTTAAGAACTTAGAAGTACTTAAAGGTGGGGCGCCTGGGTGGCTCAGTCAGTTAAGCCTCTGTCTTCAGCTCAGGTCATGATCCCAGGGTCCTGCATCGGGCTCTGTGCTCGGAGGGGAGCCTGCTTCTCCCTCTCCCTCTGCCTGCTGCTCCCCCTTCTTGTGTGCACACTCTCGCTCTTGCTCTCTCTGAGTCAAATAAATAAATAAAATCTTTTTTTTTAAAATTAGTACTTGAAGATGTGTCTTCTAGTCTTATAGATGCTAATGCTTTGCCTCTTACATGTTCTCGGCTGGAGAGAGAGCTTCTAAGATTTTCATGAGCTTTATCCTTCAGCAGCTTGGCACAAGGAAGAAAAGGGCTTATTATAGAAAGAAATTTGGATGTGGCATTTGTCCAATAGAGTGGAATATAATTTGACACATAAGAAGCATATTTAAAAAAAAATATTTTATTTATTTATTTTGAATGTAGGCTCCACACCCAATGTGGGGCTTGAACTCACAACCCCAAGATCGAGTTGCTTGCTCTACTGACTGAGCCAGCCAAGCGCCCCAAGAAACATATATTTTTAAAAGAATTGTTTTAACTTGAAATGAACGGAGATAATTCAAAATGAAAAGAGGCCTCTTTAAACTGGAAGCAAGAAGGAAGTAGGCTGGAAGTAGGCTGAGAAAGCTACTCAAGCCATTTCCGGTGGAAAAGAATGCCTGAAGTGTGGGGCTGAGAGCCCTGAGGACAGAGCCAAGAGCCTCCTCAGATACCTGAATCATTGCCTGATGGCTTTTTCCAGTAACATGGAGCTTGCTCAGCTCATTCAGGAAAGCCAAGACGTGCAAGAGACGTAATGCTCTCAAAGACACCCCTTAAGCCATGAGGAACAGGAGTTAGTGGGCAAATACTCCAGCTTCCATGTTCTTTGGTAAGCACGTTCTTCATGGCTGCTCAGAGGTTTCCCCGTGGGAATAAGCCACCATTGTCCATGGTAATAACTTACTCATTAACCTATGTTACTAGCTTTTCTCAATTTACTATCTCACTCTCACCATCCTTTGTTTAAGCTTCTTGGGATCATTCTCCAAATAAACGACCTGCACCGAATCCTTGTTTCAGGGCTTGCTTTTGGAAGAATACAAATTAAGACCAGGAGGAAATGATTACCTCTGCCTGGGAATATCTGAAGTCATGTCAGAAGTGTTCTCAAGGATTAAGAATACATGTGGCTGGGCGGCTCAGTTGGTTAAGAGTCTGCCTTCAGCTAGGGTCATGATCCCAGAGTCCTGGGATCAAGACCTGCATTGGGCTCCCTGCTCAGTGGGGAGCCTGCTTCTTCCTCTCCTTCCTGCTTATGCTCTCTCTTACTATCTCTGTCTCTGTCTCTCTCTCTCAAATAAATAAAATCTTAAAAAAAAAATAGAATACACAAGGCCAGCAGAATGGGGTGGAGTGGGATGGAGTTGTCATTGCTGTCAGAGTGGTAGTTTGTGTCAATGCTTGGAGGTGAGAAATGGGGTGCTGAATCTGGGGAACTGTTAGTAGTTTATGTTGCTAGCCAATCCCTTTGTGTAGGACGGAACAATGTGCTGCTTGCTCTCTGGGCAAATGCAGCTGGGTCAGTGAGGATGATGTCAGTGAGGATGATGAAGGAGATCCAGTCTATAGAAAACCCTTTGCATAGGGTTTACCAAAAAGCCAAAAGATAATTGTTCATGTCCAGAGCTGGTTGCCATGCTGATACCAGTAGAGGTTGCTTTGCTTGAGTTTTGCTGCTACTGAGCAACCCATATTTGACCCCAACTCTCTGATGCCCCTAACTAGAGAAATGCCTTGCAACATTGCCCGGCCACCCTAGTGTGCATCCCCTCTCTGAGAATAAGCTGAGAAAATCACTCTATCTCAGACTCTAAGGAGACCTGTGTCCTGGTCCTGCCCTTTTCTCCAAGTGTCAGCATCAGAAAACCTGTGAGCCTTGTTCTTGGGTTCACTTCATGGATGAAAAAACTGAAGTGGCCTTCAATGCAGTAAGTTACTTCTCACAAAACTATTAAAAAAATTGTAACACTTATGAAGTATTTCCCACATTCAGATGAAACAAGATGGACCAAAAAAAAAAAAATGCAGTACACCTGCATGCAGTATATCTGTCTGAATTAGAAATAGATGCACAGGGAAAAGGGACAACTCTTCCCCCAAGGAGTTTCAGCCTATCACCAGAGATCAAGGCTTGGCACCTTGGTTGGCTGGATTTCAGCCTGCTCCTTACCTTGAGCCGTGTGAGGAGATGAGCCTGACAGGTAGGCAGAGCAATCGTGGGATGGGCATATGGGTTGTGTTAACTGGGGTATCGTGTAGGTAAAGGGCTCTGCTAAAATGTTTTAAGTGAAGGTTGACATCATTAGATGTGTGTGTGTGTGTGTAATTTTAATTCCAGTATAGTCAACATACAGTGTTATATTAGTTTCAGGTGTACGATATACTGATTCAACAATTCTATACATTACTTAGTGCTCATCAAGATAAGTGTTCTCTTAATCCCCTCTACCTATTTTGCCCAGCCCCACACACCTCTTATCTGGTAACCATCAGTTTGTTCTCTATAGTTAAGAGTCTGTCTCTTTTTAGATTTGTGTTTTAAGAATCTTATGTCTGCTGTGGGCAGAGGAGCTTAGGGTTGGGGTCAACACTGAAGGCAAAGATGATGTCTTAAAATAAGCATTGTCTTTGGGGATGGGAAGGAATGGACATATTTTCTAGAAATGGGGAAGGTAGAGTGGATATGCATTGAGATGACAGACTGGTCAGAGGTGGGGAGTTGGGGCAGAGGGAAATATGGCAGACATTTTGAGCAAATGGTGGTCACTCAAAATTCTGTCTTGTTCCTACATTCTCCAGTTACCTTGGAATTAGGTGGGGTCTGTGACTAATTCTGTCTCATGGGCTATAATTAGAAGTGATGAATGAAATATATTTCAACCTTCTGCTGATCCATGATGGACATGTAGTATAAATGAAAATTAAATCATTCTGGTTAGGCAATTTTGGTTTGTCACCATGGCACAATCAAGACTATTCTGAATCACCAGGAGCCCTCAAGGATGAAGCCTAGTTTCTGAGTGGGATAACTGGGTGGATGGGTAGGTCACAGAGGTGTATTGGAATGGAGGATTACTGTGTCAAGACAGAGAGATATATTTTCCAGTCCCTGACGAAGAAAATCGTTAGTGACTTTTCTGGAAATGAAAGCATCAGGACAAGAGCAACAGAAACTGGTCATTGCACTGAATTCACTGAACACCTTCTCAGTGTCCTGGTCTGTGCTGATGCTGGGAGGGAAACAAGAGTGAGGACACAGCCTTTGCCTTCTGAGGACTCGGTCTGACAGGTGAGATGAGGCAAACACACAAAAGAGTCAAACAAGCAAGGCAAGCAAGTAACCCCCAAAGAGGGAGAAATGGCCATGGATTCAGGGGGGAAGAAATGAGTAGAAGACCTAGGTTAAAGTCCCTCTAGTTGCAACAAAGGGGAGGGGACCTCTGGGCACCCACTATTCCACATAGGAAAGCCAAGTCTAAAGCACATATGACTAAAGGACTCTAGAAAAGTCACAGAGAAATACAAAGTAAAGCCTAAGCCTGATGCATATTTGCCCAGTGAAGACAACTGGAGTAAAAATGAATCCATGTCACTGGCAGGACAGATTTTTCATGGCCAGAGTAACCATTTTAAGGTTCCTCTGGGTCATCTGTCCTATATCCCCAAAGACAGGGAGACAGGGTCCTGATAAATATCTCATGGGCTGCTGGAAGGGGACCTGCTGAGTGCTTAGAAAGAAGAGTTACTATTTTTTAATGCATCTTTTTATTAGTACTCCCTGTCACCAATCCTCCCCTCATCAGGAGCATGTGCACGCACACACACACACACACACACACACACACACACACACTCATCCCCCACACTCTCCAATTCCCAGTCAGGTACACAGAACTCTGGCCATCAGGGCACAGAGAGCAATGTCTTGAATTCCCTCACTAATGTTACGGATCACTTCATAGGAAAGGATGGAAAGGCAGATATTCCCTACAGGGACACATTTGCTAATCAGATGTTAGTGGAAGAACCTCTGGGGTTTGCAATCCATGTGCTTATTTTATTTAACGCCTGGATGTATGGCTGTACCAGTGCTAACTCTCCTCACTTGGGTTGTCTCAGAGCATCCTCCCCACTCCTGTGAACATCTGAACATCCGGCTTCCCAGTGCTATGGAGGCTATTAAATTAGCTTAGACAGCAGGTGGGCAACTGAAGAAATTGGAAAACAACAGCTGATCTAAGTCACAGTGCACTGTGGACCCCTGTGAGGGGGATGTGAGATACAGACCTTATCATGAGAGCCCATTCAGCAAGGGACTGGCTCCCCCTCCATCGCCCCAGAAATGCCAGCTCCAAATAGTCACTTATGAGTAGAAAAAAGTGGAGTGCTGGGCCTACTTAGCACCCCCTTTAGCATCATCTGTGCTTGGAGTCATCCAGCCTCTAAAGGCCGTCCCAGGCAGTGTGTGTGTGTGTGTGTGTGTGTGTGTGTGTGTGCTGGGGAAATGGGTATGGAGTGAGGATCCTGCCTCGTATTGGCATCAAAATCAAGGAGCTCCCGTTCTGCAAGAATGTAGCAGGGACTGAGTGAGGATGGGATAAAGGAAATAATAGAGCCAACATTTGCTGGGTACCCCCCTAAGTGCCAGGCACTTGCTTTACCTGCAATGTTTATATGGAATGTTTCATTTACTTTTTCGAACCACCCTATGATGGAGGCAATATTGTGTGTATGTATTTTTCAGAGGCACGGACCAAGGCACAGAGAAGAGGCAACACAATCCGTGTTTGAACCTCTACAATCTCGCTTCCGAGTTTATATTCTTCCCTATCATGTTGGCAGGCTGCAACATGGAGAGGGGGTAACAGCAAATATAGAAGTGCTTTAAGTGGACAACTGCTAAGGGGCAGGGATAAACCATGCCCACACCTCTAGGAGAACACCAAAGCAGGACCTAGAAAGTTCAGTGGAAGTGAGTGAAGAGAAATGTCACTGACTTTGGGTCTTTGAATCATTCCACATTCTGCAAAAATGATGCCACCCCTAAGCTCTCTGCTTCCTGAAGATAGATTCCTTGCATCAGGTGGGTGGGGAGAGGAGATCATTTTCCCAGAGTCTTTAGAGTGCTTGGCCTGGAATAAGATGAATCAGAATCAGCAGCTGCAGCAGCATAGGAAACAGTGGTTGGGGCCACAGAGAGCCTGGTCCTGTTATTGTTCTTGTCATCATCAACCCTTCCTGTGGGTGTCAAGTTCCTGGTAATAAATACTGTAATAGTAGTAAAGCTACTATGCTACTAAACGTACTATGCGTTTAATTAGATGTTGGTCACTGTTGTAAGTGCTTTGCCATATTAACAACCTGATCCTGACAATAACCCTATGAGGTAAGTATCATTTCTGCTTTACAGATGAGGAGACTGAGGCACAGGGAGGTTAAGGGACTTGCCCAAATTCACCTAATTAGTGAAATGCAGAGCTGGGGTTTGATTCAGGTAGTCTAGCACCTGAGTCCAAGGCTTTAACCTCTAAGCCCCCTTCAGGGGTTTGCCATCTGAGAGATGTCAAGGATGCTGCAGAATGTGAAGTCCTTGTACCCAGTAAAGAGCTGTGCACATGAGCAGAGGAGAGGAAACATTTATTCTGCGTATTCTCAAGGAGAAGAATATTGTTGGAGTAGAGTATGACATGTGAACAGGGCGGGGGCGGGGAAGCAGCGGCTGGAGCTTTCTTGGTGCCTGGGGTATCCACATGTGTGGATCTCTGCTTTCTGGATAGTCTGGTTCCTTTCTTTCAAGATTCTACTTTGGCTGTTGTCAGGGGAAATAGCTCTGTTTGGGCCAAAGGGAAGGCAGATGTTGCCAATTTGGAGGAGTGGCATGATGAAGTTGTGAATGCACCAACTTGCCCCCTGACTCAGAGCCTAAAACCTCTGTTCTCAGTCCNGCTGAAGAATTTATTAGCAGAAGGCTGAGAAGCCACATTTCCAAAAGTCCAGTTCAACACTAAGGGAGAAGAGAGTCCAGCCTTGTATTGCAAGGTGTCCCAGAGAAGTAAAAAGAAGTATGTCGAACAAGGAGTTTCCTTGTGGGGAGAGAAGCAGAGGGTCAGATTAACTCACCCAGAGCTTAGGGCAACCTTACTTCAGGTGGGAAGATACCATTAAGTCAATGTCCCTGGAAAAGAAGGGGAGCTAATGCTTATCCAGTTTTCTGTTTATGCCAGGAACTGTGTATATTTTGTCTCAACCAATTTCTCAACTTTCTGTGTGAGGATCGTGGTCTTTTATTGTTCTCATTTTACACAGAAGGAAATAAGCTCAGAGAGGTTAAGATATATACCTAAGGATGCCCAGCTAGTTAAGGGCAAAACTGGGATTTAAGACCAGCTGGGATTTGACCTTTAGAACTCACTGGTGACTGTGGATGCTAACCAATGCACCCCACAGCTCTGTGCAGGTAAACCAGTACACCCCACCAACACCTATCTGAAGTAAGTCAGCATACTCCACTAATACCTCTAGGTAACCTGGGAGTTGTTTGGCATGGTGTTCTAACTGGTGGGTGGGATTTTACAGGACGGGATACAGCAGAGAGAAACCAAATGCTCACTTTGCAAAGTGAACATTATGGGGGAAGTTGGAAGCATCTTGGAGGGATTTGGTTTAGGAGAGTGAAGCCTAGAGAGCTGCCTCCAAACCAGCCTTCAGGACTTGAAAGTGTCCTTGGTGGCACTTTAAAGATGCATTTGTCCTGAGAAAAGGAGATAAGGGACATCCTGAACATATTTAGGTCAGAGTCTAAAGGGAAAATTCTTTTTTCGCTGAAAAGGGAATTACACTCTGGAGATTGTATAATCTCCTTCCCTCAGTCCTTTAAGTAAAAGGAAAATGTCTGTTAGGGAAGGATGGTGGATATTGAAGTTTGCCAAACGCAGCTGAGCTTCCCCTAGCCTGCAGGCTGGAGGAAATACAGACTTCTGGGTCAGATGTGCAGGCAGGCCTGAGCAGCTCAGTAATGAGCAACAACATAATTTCGACTCACAGGAAACTGATGCCCACTGCTGGAAGCGTTAAACCTGCTCTGAAGTTCTAATTTGTACGTGAGTATGGAGTTCTTCAGAGCCACTTCCAGTCAACTGCTTAGGCATTATGCTTAACTAGATTTTCTTAACCTGGATTTCATTGCTGGCTTCGATGGCACCAGAAATCCCGTAAAATTAGAGGTAAAATTCTGCATGTATGTGTGTTTTTGTGGAGAGAGGGTCTTTTATATTGATCAGATTCACAGAGAGATCCATGATTATAACACGTTGAGAACCTTAGCAGTATGTTTTGGCAACTTCTCTGAGCCCATTTGAGATCTTTACAAGAAAAGGAGGCTCATTGATTTATAGATACATTTTCATTTGTGGTGTGAGTTTGTATGTGTGTATGTATGCATTGGTGTGTTTGGTGCAGCACAAAATGATACTACCCAGAGACACCACTCAAGGTATTCATAACACTTAGCTCAAATTACTTAATAAAAAATTATATGCGATAAAAACCCAAACAATCCATTTAGAACATAAGCAAAAGACTTGAACAGACATTTCACTGAAAAAGATATACAGATGGCAATAAGCTTATGAAGAGATGCTCAAGATCATTAGCCATTAGGGAAATGCAAATTAAAACCACAGTGAGACATCACTACACACCTATCATATTGGCTAAAATAAAATGTAGTGACTAGTGGGGACGCATAGAAACTGGATCACTAATACATTGCTGATGGGAATGTAAAATGATACAGCTGTTCTGGAAAACCACTCAGCAGTTTTTAATGCAACTGAACATATAACTACCATACACCCTGGCATTTGCACTTCTGTGCATTTATCCCAGAGAAATCGTAACTTAGGTTCACACAAAAATCTGTATATGAATATTGTTGCAGTTTTATTCATAATGGCCAAGAACTAGAAATTACCCAGATGTTCTTCAACAGCTGAATGGTTAAAGACACTGTGGTACAACTCTTTAAGGGAATATTACTCAGCAGTAGAAAGAGTAAACTATTGATACATGCAACAAGTTGGGTGAATCTCCAGAGAATTTTGCAGAGTGAAAAAAGCCAATCTTAAAGGTTACATATTGTATGCTTGCATATATACAATATTCTTGAAATGACAAAATTATATAAATGGATAACCAGTTAGTGGTTGTCAGGGGTTAAGGAGAGGGTAGGCATAGGAGGGAGGCGGGTTTGGCTATACAAGGGCCCCATGAGGCATCCTTGTGCTGATGGAAATGTTTTGTATCTTGAAGGTATCAAAGTAAGTACACTAGTTATGATGTTGCACTATGATTTTGTAAGATGTTACCATTGAGGGAAAACTGGGTAAAGTGTAGACAGAATATCTCTGCATTATTTCTTATAACTGCATGTGAATCAACAAACATCTCAAAATAAACAGTTTTAAAAATCATACCCACCCAAGAAGGATACAATTTTATCACCCCTTGGAGTATTCCAGAGGATGAGCTCAATGGTATGAAAGCCATTCTGAAAGAAGAGAAGTGCCTGGTGTGAGGGTGGAGACTAGGACCACGTGCAGCCTCCCAGGGACTCTTGGGGATTGCCGCTCAACGCCTGGGTCAGCTCTGTACTGAGTGAACAGTCAGTCTGATCACCTTAGCATGGCTCCGTGTAAGAGGGCAGAATGTGGTTCTGGAGGATCTCATCCGCTGTTTCACCCGTCTTTCAGCATCTTGGGAGTCTGGACACCATTCCAGGATGGGCTTGATCAGCGCTGAATGAACCAGTTTGAGACACACGATCAGATGAAACTGACAGGACATAGTGAGTATGTTGTGTACAATGCATGTTGTGTGTGCATAAAAATAACATTCCAGCGGGCCAGCGAGGTGTTAGGTAGTTGCTTTCACTTGCGTGATTCCGTTGAATCCTTAAGATAATCCTATGATTCAGGCTTTCTTATTCCTTTTTTGCAGATGAGGAAATGAAGGCCTAGTAAAGTAAAGTGACTTGCCTTAGGTCTCACAGCAAGAGAGTGGCGTAGTTAGTATTGAAACCATGTCTTCCTGAACGTAAAAGCTATGGTGCCTCCAGCTTATCATGTGCAGGTCCTCATGAGGAAGAAAGACAGGGAAGGAAATCTAAGGACTTTCTCCTTTCTGGATCCATGTTTTTAGCTGGCAATTTGAATGACAGTGGAATTAAAGAAAAGCTGTGTCAGTGAATCTTCCTGAACAAAAATAAAAAGGAATGATTTTTCAGAATCTTTCTGAAGCCAAAGTCATACCGATTCTTCTGGCTTTATCAGGACCTAGCTTTGGGTCCCCCCGAGTGCTGACATCTGTCTGGCACTTGGTTCCAAGTACTAAGGACAGAGTGCATGGGAAGTACTGTGAGCACTGCTGACCTTTGTGCTCAGCCTGCTCCCTCTCCGGGGCTGGCCTCTGGGGCCCACAGCAGGAGCCAATAGGCATCTCAGTGCCGCTCATCAGTATGGGGCAGACGGGACAGGTGTGGTACCCTTGGACCAGCGGCCTTGAGGGCCCCTCTACCCCACCTTTTCTCTCTTCACAGTGAAAGAGAACTTGGTAGAACAGATGAACAAGACTAACATGTAACAACATAACAAGTATTTAAAAGCGAACTGGCAACAATGCGGCGATCATACAACAAAAGCATGATAAAAAGTCGTGGCTTATAGTAATGTTACTAAAATAATGAATGGCGTAAGAACAGTGGCAACTGGAAAAGTCAGGTATTTACAATTTCATTTATCAAGTATTATCACTAGTCACTGTGCCTAGCACTTTGCATGGTTTATGTCTTTTACTTCACCCAAAACCTCTGAGGTGGGTCTTATTATTATTCCTACTTTACACATAGGAAATGAAGACACAGAGAGAAGCCAAGTCACTTCTCAAGGTCCACAGTTAGTACAGGAGACACCAGATTTCAAATCCAGGTAAGCTGACTCCTCCTCTTAATCACACGCCGCTACAACTAAAAACAATATTAATGATGCCTGATACTGTTGAAGGCAGTAGGTTAGGTTCTAACAGTATAGCTGGGGGCCAGCAAGGAGGAAGTCATGGCCAGCTCTCTGGAAAGTCAGAGGCCTGTCCTGGAAGCATTCCACAAGAAGTCAGATCAAACCTGACAGGCCTAAGATGGCAAGTGCCATGACAGGAAAACCCTGACCAACTGAGGAAGAAAGGGCACAAAACCCTGCTCCCAAGAAGTCCTTGTCCCAAGTGATGGATATTCCACCCCCTGGTTAACAACTGTCAATAAAAGATAGAAATGCAAACCCCAGGGCATGAAGATCGCTCTCAAGCTTACCTGCTCTCACATCTAGAGAGCGGTTCCACTTTCATAATCTTTCCTGCTTGTGTCGCTTGTAAGCTGTGTGTGTTATGACTACCCTTGAATTCTTCCTCATGGTGAGACCAAGAGACTTTGCCATCTTCGCTATGAGGTTGAGGCCTCAGGGCCTGGGGTCCCCTGGTTCCCTCGGCAACACCATGCTCATCACTGGCTGAGCAGTGGTCCTTGTGCCAGTTCCAAGTGTTGCATGTCGGCCACACTGCTCGTAATGCTGGCTTAGTGTGCTTTATAAACTGTAGTGATCTGATCGTTTAAATTTGTGAATGCCAAACTTCAGTCACCCTCAGTAACTGACTCAGTGGATTATTATTTTTTATTTTTTATTTTTTTAAGGTTTATTTATTTGACAGAGAGAACACAAGCAGGGGCAGTGGCAGAGATAGAGGTAGAGGAAGAAGCGGACTCCCCACTGAGCAGGGAGCCTGCCACTGGGCTCGATCTCAGGACCCTGGCATCATGACCTGAGCTAAAGGCAGATGCTTAACCCACTGGAACACCCAGGTGCCCCTCAGTGGATTATTGTTAGGAAGCCCTCTGAAGCAGGTAAATATTGGAAGTTTCTTGAATTGAGTAGCATTCTGATATCTAAACAAAGACTTGTGCTTTTATATGTGTTTGCAGCCACTAGGGAAGCCCTAGGAGCCTCAGATTGTACTTTGAGAAAGACTGATGTTTAAGACTGAGTCAAGATTTCTGGAAAGACCATTTTCCTAATGCCCTTTCTGAGGAAATCCCTAGGAACTGGGTAGAAGCAATGCTCTAGAAATTTTACCCCCAGTCAGAAGACTGGTAATTTTTTTCAGCTTATTAAAAAAAGGCAAATCTATGGACTCTGAGAAACAAACTATGGACTCTGAGAAACAAACTGAGGGCTTCAGAGGGGACGGGGGTGGGGGAATGGGATAGGCTGGTGATGGGTAGTAAGGAGGGCACGTATTGCATGGTGCACTGGGTGTGATTCGCAACTAATGAATCATCGAACTTTACATCAGAAACCAGGGATGTACTGTATGGTGACTAACATAATAAAATAAAAAAAAATTAAAAAAAAAGGCAGAACAATTGTGTTGCTGACTTCAGTGGTCAGAGGGTCCAGCCATTTTCTCCAGGGACCCTAATTGAGGACTAAGTCTTGTAGAATAGTTTGAGTAACATTTTGAAGCCCAGAAAATCCCAAATTTGCATGCCTGGACAAGAAATGGGGGCAATGCCTCACCAATAACTTAATTATATTTTCCCTGATGCCTGGAGAGATCCTCGTGGCACATGATACTTAAATATAGATGGTTTCAGGTTCTTGTTAGGAGGGGGTTTCAGTAATTAAAGAAAGTAGAAATTTCATTCAGTTTCAACATTTCCCATTTGTAATTATCCTCTTGAAGTCCCTTGTAATTATTCTTTTTAAAAAAGATCTTTTGCATTAGCATATTCAATCTAAATTGTTTAATTAGATGATGGTTTGCTCAAATTAAAGATGAATAAGTTTCCTATGTAACCATCAAAAAAAACGGTTTTGTGCTTTGATACATTGGTGGAGAGGACACCAAAAAGCAAGGGAGAAAGGCAGGGTTGTGCAGACATTGCCAGATAATGATGCAAATTTCATATCCACGCTTTAAGCCCCTCTAGCTTTATGTCACAGACAAACATCAAACTGGGCACTTTGCATTTTGCCAGTTGCCCCTAGCTAGGCTACTCATTGATTTGTTGAGTCCCTGCCGCGTGCCAGACACTTGCTAGGAGCTGACCATGGTGGAACAAAAGTAGCAAGTGTCAATGACTTTCTCGAGCTTACGGTTTTGTGGAGAGACAGATATTCATCAAAAAATCAGTGTGAGTTTTACTTTCAAACTGAAATTAGCATTAAAAGAAGCAAACTAATATGTTTGCATGAGAAAGTATGCAAAAGAGCGTTGGGAGATCATTGTTCATGGGTCGTTCATGTTTCTACATGTGTTCTGACAGCTTTTGTTCTGGCTATCTTTTCAAGAATGTTTGTGTAGCAAACAGCCTTAAAGGATACAGTATCTCCCTCTGGGGTGGAGGGTAGCATTGTTTCCTGATCAGACAGGAAAAACGTCTCCCTCTGGGCAAAGGTTGGGCAGGTTTGCTAGCAGCCCCGTTATACGACTGGGGGTTTTCTAAGATTGGGTTCCTTAGCTATGATGCAAATGCATTGCGGGCACAGTAGCCATCGAGGCTATTTGGGAGCTCCCTTATGGGACTGGTGGCTTGGGGTTAAGGGCAGTCAGTGCAAACATGGGGCTCACGCTGCTTGCATTGAGTAATAAAGTCCTTTGTCTCTGACCTACAAATCTGTGTCTTCTGTCAGCATCCATGAAATGGTGGCAGCCTAACTGGTTAGTTTGCACACAGGGTCAATTCCCAGATCTTCTACAACCCCTGGCACAAATGGGAGTAGGACTTTTCCTTTCCCTCTTTCTCCTCCTCTTCCTTCTTCTCTCCCTGAGGCCTCCTTACTCCTTTTCCTCCTTCCCCTTCTTCTTCTCTTAAACATATGTGTCTCCAACAGATTTTTTTTTTTTGAAATGAATGAATTTGGGGGAGAGGAAATCATGGGGTCAGGGGAGAGGACAGAATAGAAAATAAACACAAATGTAAGTTGTTTTGATAATTGTTTTATAATCACAACAAACAAGTAGAGAGAATGCCTTGTACAAAACAATGCAATAAAGATAGAGGTATTCCCTTAGCAAGGCTGAAGATTTTAGTGTCTGGGATTTTGGACCATAGGCTACAGTCCTTGTTTTTGGGTGAATCAGTGGGTGTGTGGTACTCAGTTTGTTTTTGCTGTGATTTTTTCTAAAAACAAGTGAAAGGCCCTCAGGACCCTGTCAATGGGACAGTTACACGCTCTAGTGATGACATCTCTTCTTTTTTCTTCTGAGGAGACTGCTCAGCCTTTCCATTTTTCTGGTGTGAATAGAGAAGGTCTGCCCTAGTTTCTGAAGCTTAATCACAGAACTTTATGGCCATTACACTGGTTCATGGCTTCTCACCTCTTGGTGGTACAGTTTATAAGTTCCTTTCTCACAGGGTAGAGCAGACATTTGGTGTTTGCTGGGAAGCACCTGTGTGTGGCCGTAAGACTCCTCTAGAGGGAACTTGGGACATGGTGAGAGAGAAAAACTAAATCAAAGCTGATCCGTGGTGTTCTGCAGCTGAAAGCTACCTCTAGGACTTTTCTGTTAAGTCCTTCTGGTGTAGAAGTATTGAACAGTCAGGGACTGGTTTTAGGTCACCAATAGGACATAAAACTTTGGGTAAATCTCTTAAAAGTCTCTGAGACTCAGTTTCCAGATCTATGAAGTGGTCCTCTCAACAGGGGCAGATGCAATGAGCCTAAATGTTTGATAATAGACACCCAATGATAGGCAGCCCAAAGTTGTCATGGCAGTGGGACTGTCTTCAAGGACTTGGGCCCCCTATCTTTCTGCCATATCTTGTTACCATGTGGTGCCATTCCCAGTGTCACTCCTGGTCTAAGAAAGTTGTTGAAACTCCAGTCCTCTTCTCTGACTTTCAGGAGGTAGGACGGAGGGGAAGAGCAAAAAGGCCGTACCCACCATGGAGCCAGCTCCAAGGGAGGCTGGAAAATGTAATCTTTTAGTTAGACCGCACATATTCTGTTGCTAAGAAAGGGCAGCATGGTGGGAGGAGATGGGTATCGGGTGGACTCCCAGCAGTTTTTGCCACAGGCAAAAATCCAGACTTGAATGGGTATAGGGAGTACTGGTCGAGGTGTCAGAGGGTGGGAATGTTGTCCAAAAGAAGGTATGTATTTTTCCCATAGCAACTTGGCATTTTTTTTTAATTCTGTCAGTTAGTGGGCATAAACATATTTTGCCCCACAGAAGGGACTTTTTTGAGGCTCTGTTTGGTCCAGTGTGGGAGATACGAGGTTTATATGGACGACAAACAACCCAGCTGGCATTGGGCACACATGATAAATTACTGCCAGGCTGTGGGTAACAGCAAAGGGGCTCTGAGCAGTAATTCTCATCTCTTCTCCTCTTTTATGAATACGAGGCCACACAGAGCCCTTCACAATGACAGTTGCTTTAGCACCAAGGTTCAGGGTGGCTGACTTCAGGAGAATTTCAGAATAGAATGTTATTTACCATTTCTCTTATTTGGAAGATGCAACTGGGACAAGATACTGACATTCTGATGGGAAATATCACACATTTGGGCTCAAGATCTTTCCCATTCTCTTCTCTTTCATCCTTCATACCCAGTCAATCAATAATATTGGTGTTTTTTGTTTTTGTTTTTTTTTTTTTCCTTTTTCTTTCAAATATCTCCTGCCTTCATCCTTTCCTCTCTGGTTGCATTGCTAACGGCTTTGGATCCCTCCCCTCCCCAACCCCTGACTAATATTCTATAGTATCCACTCATCTTAACTAATCTACCCACTGGGCGAAGAAGATAGGTCTTCACTAAATATAGTCTTCGTTCTGTTCCCCACCTGGTCAGAACCCTTCTACTACTACTTCTTTTTACATGAAGTTATCCATTTATTCATAAGCATAACAATGAAAATGGTTGGAGAATAAAGGTACAAATTACTCAGACATAGGAGTGTTAGATTTCTCTGTAAGATGGCAAGCCTCATGTTTATTCTTTTATGTTGCTGAAAAAAATTGTTAATTTGAACATTTGCACCCCCTAGTAGAATAATGGACTCTTTTGTCTTTTATGGGTTATTTCATATATTTTGTATAGCCCTATCAGCTTTCTTATTTTATTTATTTATTTTATTTTTAATTTTTTAAAAGATTTTGTGTTATTTAT
Organism: Ursus maritimus; assembly: GCF_017311325.1. Taxonomy (NCBI): domain Eukaryota; kingdom Metazoa; phylum Chordata; class Mammalia; order Carnivora; family Ursidae; genus Ursus; species Ursus maritimus. The sequence goes on from NW_024424119.1 coordinate 1,464,738, forward strand.
TTGAGACAGACAGAGAAAGAGAGAGAGAACATGAGCAGGGGAAGAAGGGGACAGGGAGAGGAAGACCAAGAGGCAGACCCCCCTGCTGAGCAGGGAGCCTGATGTGGGCCTCGATTCCAGAACCCCGGGATCATGACCTGAGCCAAAGGCAGACACTTAACTGACTGAGCCACCCAGGTACCCCCCTATGAGCTTTCTGTTGTGTGTATCTTTCTTCCTGGCCATTAGGTAGGCATGTACTCCTGCTCCAATGCTACACTCATTTCTTTATACATTCACTTATTAATTATTCTAACAAGCATTCCCCCCCCCCCAAGATTTCACTTATTTATTTGTCAGAGAGAAAGAGAGTGAGAGAGAGATGCAGGCAGAGGGAGAAGCAGGCTCCCTGCTGAGCAGGAAGCCCAATGTGGGGCTCCATCCCAGGACCCTGGGATCATGACCTGAGCAGAAGTCAGATGCTTAACTGACTGAGCCACCCAGCCATCCCTCCCTCCTGAATTTTCCATTCACTAGGCATTGCAGTAGCTGCTGAATTATTTGTATTACTGTCAAGGTGGCATTGCTTGAGTTGATGTAGGTTGCTCTTGCCCCAATTTAGTTATCTAAATTCTATCATCCATCAAGGCCCAATTCTACTTTAAATGCTACCAGGAATTAACCCTCCCACCCCTCCAGCATTCACAGATTGATTCTGACTGCCTATAGGAGTGTGATGCAATTCGAGTTCTTTCAAGTTAAGTGACAGAAACCCAACTGAACTTACTTAAGCCAAAAGGGGTTGTATAGACTCTCGTAGCCAAATTGTGGGAAAGGCAGGAGCTGACACTTGGAGTTACTTGGAGTAAGGAAGTTGAAAGCTCTCAGGCCTCCCTCTGTTTTCCTCTCTTTATTTCTGGCTTTGCCTCTCTCTGCCAACTGTGTTGTTTTTCTTCACTCCTAGAGCACACTAATGGGCCACTGGGTAGAGTTGTAATATGACCTATATAAGCTTTGGACTTATACTCTTATGGCTTTGTAATCAGAGAAGGAAGAGATCCCAAGGAAGGATTTTGATTGGTCCATTCTGATGATCCCAAGACCATCTCTGTGGCCAGTTATTCTAAGAAAGGTGCATGGTATGTGGGTTAAAAAGAAATAGTAGCCACTACAAAGATTATTCTAAAAAAAAAAATAGACCTAGTGTTGTTTTGGGAAGAATAAGAAAGACTCTTGGGTTGGTTATTCTTGTTCCTTCTGTGTTAATTATCACCTGCAGCTCAATGTGCAATCCCTGAGGGAAGCAATCACACCTTGTAGTCTCCTGTTAGATCAGGTCTGGCCTTAATTAATGTGAGGAAAAGCTAGGATAGGATACATTAGACCCACCTCCTCCCAGGAAAGAGACAGATCGCAAAGGGCCACTGAGGTCTTTTTTATTTGAGGACCCAGAGATCTTGGGAGGCACAGTCCCAGGATTCTCAAACGCTGTCAACAGCGGCATATATCCCAGGCATCTGGAAGTTGCTGCAGATCCATTGTAGGGTAAGTTGGAGTCAGAAGCCATCCTTGGCCAGAGAGACAGCCTGAGCTGTGCATGTGGCCTCAACGAACCCTGACTCATGACGGTTGTGTACCAGCATTTCTGCCCAAAGGCCTCCTGAGGGGAGACTGTTCGCTTAACACCTCTCATGGGCATTTCTTCTAGTAGGGTCACCCAAAAGCCAATCTGTTTTAGGACAGTCCATGGAACTAGCCACCAGGGCTGATCAAGGTAGGTAAGGAGGGCAGTTTGGGGGGAGCCTCTCAGTGAGAGTTTTGTGATTGAGGCCATGAGGTATGGTAGCCAAGTCTGAGGTCAGACCACTGAATTCATATCTTTTTCTACAGCTTGTCAGCTTTGAAAGTTCTCATAATTTATCTTTGTGGGTCCCAGTTTCCTGAGAAGTAAGCTGGGGATAATCAAGCATACTGTTAAACTTTAATAATCTTTACAGGTACTGAACTATTAGACCAATCACAGTAGACATTGGCCATAGCTCTGGAGCAAAGATCTGGGGCCCTCTGTTCTGCTAATCCTTTAGTTTCTGAACATGGGGAGTCAAGAGGGTCCTAAGTAATGGGCCCACATGGTCAGAGTGGCTGCAGACCCATGGTTGGTTTTTAAGTTTTTACCACCAGTAAATATTTCAATATTTTAAGCAACCTGTACTGCTATATTTGTGGCTTTGGCTAATTATTAACCCTGGGGATATGAATTGTACTTCACAGGGCTCTTGTCAGGGCCCCAGTTACTGCTGTGTAAGCTGCCATCCATTGGTCAACCCGGGAACATCATTTCCTTGGAGCCACTGCAGATGTGTGGAATTATAATGACAATTTTCTGGCAGACAGCAGTAAAGTATCTCAAGGAAAGAATGCTGTTTCCTAATTTGCAGTATGTTGCTATATGGGTTACTGGTGGGGCTGGTTGCTGTGAAGATGAAATGAGGTGACCCATCCCATGTGCTTAGAATAATGCAGATGTGTAGAGAAACCTCAATTTAAGTTAGTTATTACTCTATAAATGAAGTGATACTGACACACAGAGAGCATGCAAAGAAATAGTTATGCAAAGAAATACCTATTATATAATGAAGTTATCATTAACTTCAAACTTGAGTTACACTGAACTGCAAAATGAGTTCATATTAAAATAAATTCGTGATGTGATGAGCACGGGGTGTAATACGAAACTGATAAATTATTGAACGCTACATCTGAAACTAATGATGAACTATATGTTGGCTAATTGAATTTAAATAAAAAAATGAAAAAAATACTCAGTATCAAAAAAAAAATTCTGCCTTAATCTTTTTTCCCCAGCAGTGAAAAATTTCAAACATTTAGAAAAATTGAATCATACATTGGACATTCATGTGCCCACAATCTAGATTTAAAAATGAACATTTTTTTTGTATTTGTTTTGTCACATATCTATTTACCTACCATTCTATATATCAATTCATTTCAAAATGCATTTCAAAATAGATTTAATGTATCAGTATATTTCGTTCTTAAACGTTAACAGGAATATCATTAACTAGAGTCCACTATTTGTTTATGGTCCTTTTTTTTTTTAAGTGAAATTTACATGCAGTGAAGTATACAAAGTTTAAGTATATCGTTTGGTAAATTTTGACAAATTGTTGGAGGAGGTCATTGAGAGAACAGGACCTCTGGTTGACCTGCCAGCTGGACTTGGGAAATTAGAGGCTCCGTTCCCTTCGTCTTGGAATATTCGCTCCACCCACTCTTTCCACAGTGGGAGCCATGAGAGAGTGAAGGTGTTGCTGAGGCCACCTTGTACAGTGACCATGACTGAACCCAGTTAAGGCCTATATGCAAATTTGTAAGTTTCTAGCAAGTGGGCGAAGAGATCTACTTCTTTTGTGGCAGCCCAAGACAAGACTTGTAAGAAAGTTTCCTTGCTTGTTACAACTGCCGCTTACCTATCTGGAGTGGCTTGCCTCTCTCTTTGGTTTCTCCTGCCCTCCGTGTCTGGGGGCAGTCTGTGAACCAACACAAATGCATACAGCTTGATAACCCAGAACCCCCATCAAGAAACAGAACGTTACCACCACCCAGAGACTTTCTCATGCTCCTCCCTAGTCGATGCCCCATGCCACAACCCAGAGGCAACCACTGTTCTGATTTTGCTTTTTCTGTAGGTTAATTTTTCCTGCTTTGAAACTTAATATAAATATGTTGATGTAGTTTTTATTCTCTTGTACAAGACTTCTTTCACTCAGCATAATGTTTTTGAGATTCATCCATGTTGTTGGGTGTATTAGTAGGTCTGTCCCTTTTCATTTATGACTATTCTTACATTGTATGGCTATAACACTTTGTTTAGCTATTCTCCTGTTGATGGACACCTGCAATGTGTCCAGTCTGGAACTATTGCAAATGAAACTGCTGTGAACATCCCAGTGCAGATCTTCTTGTGGCCATATGCTTTCATTTGGGGGGGATGAATATGTAGGAGTAAAATTACTGGGTGACAGGGTAGGTGTATGTTTTGTTTTATAAAAACTGCAGACCCTTCCCCAAGGGGTTGGGCATGTTTATGCTTTCACCAACACATGTGAGTGCTGTGTGTGCACGTGCTCTGCATCCTTGCCACTGCTGAGCATTACCAGTCCTTATTTTAGTTATTCTCTTGGTTGTGAATTGGTATTGTGGTTTTAATTTGCCTTTTTCTACTGGTAATTACTTGAGCACTTTTTCATCCGCTCTTGGCCATTCATGTATCTTCTTTTGGGAAGTGTCTGTTCAAATCATTTACCCATTTACAAAAAACTTTTTATTTTGAACTAATTTTAGACTTACAGGAAAGTTGCAAAAATAGTACAGAGTTTCTCTATATGTTTCATCTAGCTTCTTTTCCTACTGTTAACATCACATGAAATCACTGTGTAATTATCACAACCAGAAAATGAATGGCACAATACTGTTAACTAAACTACAGACTTTATTCAAATAGATCAGTTTCCCTACTATTGTCATTTTTCTGGTTCAGATTCTATCTAGGATCCCATACTAAATTTAATTTTTATTTCTTATGCTCCCTTCACTTTGAAAATTTGTGTTGTCTTTTTATTATTAAGGTCTAGGTGTACTTCATGACATATGCTCTGAAATGATTTTTTTCCAGTCTGTGGCTTGCCTATTCATTTTCGTAACATTGACTTTGATGAGAAGACATTTTTAATTTGGATGAAGTCTAACATCATTTTTCCCTAATGGTTATTGCTTTCTCTCCTGTTTAAGAAATCTTTGCCTAGCCATGATTTGTGAAGATATTCTCCTGTTTTCTTATAGCAAATTTATAGTTTTAGCATCTGTGTTTAGATTTATCATCTATTTCAAATTAACTTTTATGGATGGTGTGTAGAAGGGGTTGAGGCTACTATATTTTTCTCCCATATGGATATCTAATTGTTCCAGGACCATTTGTTAAAAAAACTTTCTTTCCCCATTGATTATTTGGTTCTTTGGTTGAAAATCAAATGATTTTATAAGTTTCTGTCATTGATCTATTTTTCTATTCATATGCCAGTACTATACTGTCTTAATTCCTATAGCTTTGGAGTAAATCTTGAAGTTGGTGAGTGTAAATACTCTAAAGTTGTTCCTCTTTGCGAGATTGTCTTAGCTACTCTAGGTTTGCATTTCCGTATATAATTTAGAACCAGCTTGTTTTTTTTTTTTTAAGATTTTATTTATTTATTCGACAGAGATAGAGACAGCCAGCGAGAGAGGGAACACAAGCAGGGGGAGTGGGAGAGGAAGAAGCAGGCTCATAGCGGAGGAGCCTGATGTGGGGCTCGATCCCAGAACGCCAGGATCACGCCCTGAGCCGAAGGCAGACGCTTAACGACTGCGCCACCCAGGCGCCCCTAGAACCAGCTTGTTAATTTCTACAGAAAAGACTGGAATTTTTACTGGGATTTTGGAAGAAATGGCACCATAACAATGTAGTCTTCTAATTGATGAACGTGATACATTATTACATGTTTTTCTAAATATTATAAAAATTTCCACATTATTAACGTCTTCTTAGTTTCTTTCAGCAGTAGTTTGCAGTTTTTATGTCTTACACATCTTTTGATACATTTATTCCTCAGTATTTTATGACTTTTGAAGCTAACTTGAGTAGAATTTTAAAACTGCTTATTTTCCATTTGTTTGCTACCAATATGTGAAAATACAATTGATTTTTGTATGTTGACCCTGAAAAATTCACTTAGTAGTTCTGATGTTGATTTGTAGATTCCACTGGGTTTTCTAAGTGAACAATGATGTCATCTGTGATTAGAGGGAGTTTTACTTCTTCCTTTCTGATCATTATGCCTTTCTGCTTTCTTGCCTACTGCACTAGCGAGGACCTCTAGTAAAATACCCGGAAGAAGTAATAAAAATGCCCTTTTCCTGATCATATGGGTAAAGTATTCAATGTTTCATCATTGAGTATAATGATAATGGTGTTTTTTTTTAGATGCCCTTTATTAGATTGAGGTAGTTCCCTTCTGTTCCTAATTTGCTGAAAGATCCTAGTACAATGGACATTGAATTTTATCAAATGTTTTTTGTGTGTCTGTTGAAATGATCAAGGAGTTTTTCTCCCTTAATCTGTTAATATGATGAATTACATTGATTTGCCAATGTTAGACCAACCTTACATATCTGGGATAAACTCCAATTAATCATGATATATATTACTGTTTTATAATATTGCTGTATTTGATTTATTGATATTTCATCAGATATTTTTTTTTGTCTATGCCTATGAGAGATATTATCTTGTAATTTTTTTTGGAATTTCTTTGTCAAACTTTACATCAAGGTTACATAAAACTTATACATGTGTTAGGAAGCAATCTATTACTTTCTATTTTCTTAAAGAGTTTGTGTTAATGTTTATATTAGTTCTTCTATGAATCTTTACTAGAACTCACCAGTAAAATCATTTGGGCCTGGAGGTTTCATTGTGGGAAAGTTTTTGATAATAGATTCAATTTCTTTAATAGATATGTAGGAGACTATTCATATTTCCTATTTTGCATCATTTTAGTAAGTTGTATTTTTCAAGGAATTTGTACTTTCAACTAAGTCATAGAAGATATTTTAACTTGTTCATAATTTCCCTTTTTATGTCTGTAAAATCAGTAATGGTATCCCCTCTTTCACCTTCATTCTTGAAACTAGTAATTTCTGTTTTCTCTCCTTTTCTCTTAATTGGTCAAGTTAGAGATTTATCAATTTTATAATTGTTTTCCAAGCAATCAAGTTTTGGCTTTTTGATTTTTCTGTTGTTTTTTTTTTTTTTCATTTCATTTACAACTGCTCTTACCTTTATTATTTTCTCCTTTCTGCTTCCTTTGAATTTATTTTGCTTTTCTTTTTCAACTTCTTATGATGGAACCTTAGGTCATTGATTTTTGTGACAGATGTATTTTCCCAAAATGGTCATAAAGGTATCTCTTTTCTAGAACTTCACCACACTCCATCAAAAGTGAAGTCTAACTTCCCTCCCCTTGAATTTTGGGGGTTTGTGTTTCACTTGTAGCCAATATAATGCAGCAGAAGGGATGCTTTGCGACTTTTGAGTTAGGTTATGAAAAACAATGCAGCTTCTGTGTTTTAGCTGTAAGTTTTATGCCTGGAATCCAAATCTTCATGTATGTAGGCTATAGCCTTGAGGCCTCAATGCTAAAAGAAAGCCAAGCCATGTAGAGAGGTCATGTGAAGGTGTTCCAGTGAGCAATCCTAGCTTTTGAGTCCTCCCAGCCCAGGAGCCAGAGCAGTGAGTGAAGGAGCATTAAGATAATCCAGGCATTGTGTCCTCCCTAGCCTTCATGTCTTCCCACTTGATGCCTCTTCACTTTTCAGATGCTGTAGTAGCCCCAAATTCAGCACCCCAAGTGGTGCTTATGAGTAAGGGACAGGTGAGGCTAGGTAGGGTGAGAGAGGTAGGGGCTACATGACTAGGCTCACACAGGCTACGAAACCAGGCTCACAGAAATCCCAGATGTGAAGAAATAGATGAGATGTTAACTAGAGAGAAGGGAATACCTTGTTTATTCTAATGATATTTACAAGAACACTTTGTTAATTCTAAATGTAGACAGGATATTCTCATAATACTTAAAAAAATTCATCATGTTATTGACATGAAATTTACCAAGTTCCCTGGTCAGATTTCTATATAAGACCAACCATAAAAGCCCACAGTGGCAACCCATTCAGGACCCCTTTCACTCTAGAGCGTTTTTTTTTTTTCTTTCCTTTCTGTTCTCACCTTCTCTTAATAAACCTTCACTTCACTTCACCCTTTTGTCCAGGAGATTAATTCTTTCTGAGACGAGAACCCTGCAACCCCACAACACTTACTGGGGACCACCGGCCAGCAAAAGACTGTATAAAAAACAAAACTTACCCAGGGCCAGTCCATTCTTCCCAGTGTTAACACCCCTCTAATTTCTGCCAGATTTTGGTGACTGTAACACTTTTGGGTGGTGGGTCTGATGGATGATCCTCAGCCATTCGTTACCAGAAGTGGAAACTCAGCATCTATCATTTTAATTTGTGAAAATGTATTGTCTATCTTAAAAGAGAAATAATCTAATACAAATATTAATACAAATGCATTTGACATAATTTTAGTAAACTTGTTTAGGAATTTTTTTCAACATTTTTGTTCACAGCCCAGGGGGTCTTTTATTTTTTTATGTTCATTATGAATTCATTGGAGGGGGTTCCAGCAGCTCCGGCCTCTCTCTATTAGTTCTCACAAAGTGTAGAGCAGGCTTGAACCAAACATCTTTCTCTTTGGCTTCTTTCTTTTCCTGATCATCTTCCTTCATATGCTGCAGGAAGCTATCTGGGCTTTTAGAGGGCTGAATTTGCTCAATACATTCACTAATTCTCTTGGCAAGAATCTTGCCCTTGTTTGTTTGCAACATGTCAGCAGCATGCTGGGCAACATTGTAGACTCTTCCAGTTTTGCTGTGGTAACATTCGTGGGACATTCCTTTGTGAATAGAGCCCATTTCCTTGATGTGTACAGCATCGCATTTCCTATAGGTTCGCATGTATGTGGCAGAAGGAACAAAGCCATGGTTTCTAAAAGGCCTAGAGAATGCACTGTGGGTGCCTCTCTCTTTCCCTTTCTGTTGGTCCTTTTGGTGAATTAGTGGAAGATGGTGGTTCTGGCTGAAACGGTGAAGTTTCTTCTATGGAGAATCAGACCTCAACTTCAGCTGCTTTCACTTCTGAGTTCATGTTGCAGGTTCACGTGTCCTGTCCTAGATATGGCCTGGAAACCTTAGCAAAGTTACCTTGCCCTGTGGGTGGAATTTTAGGAGAGTAGATATAGCTCAACAAACCCAACAAGCAAAGAAAGAAGAAAAAAGTGAAGACTTCTAGGACTCAAGGGAAAGGAACTCACAGACCCACCTCTAGCAAGAGATCCTCAAAGCCACAGGCTGGAGGGGCTGGGAACAGGAGAAGAAGACCTCTCACCTGGCCCCAGCTCCTACATCAGGACAACATTAACCTCCTCATTCCTATCCCCCTCCAGACTGCCTGGGCTTGTTTCAGCAACACTGAGTTCTGTCTGCTTTTCTGTGATGTCTTGTTTTTGCTTGAATTATTTTTGGCTGGGGTAGAACACTGTGTCCATCTCTCTTGCAGGAGGTGGGAACAAAGATGGCTTTGTGGGAACAAAAAGTGAGTCCTATCCTCAAACTCAATTGGAGCTGATTGTTATAATTTATTAAAAGTGCAATTCTGTTCAGAACATGAAATGGGATAATGACTTAACAGGCACACAAATGAGTGTTAAATCATGCAAAGCTTGAAAAGAGAACCCAAGCAGAGAGAGGACCAAAGTTTCTGGTTAGAGTTGCACCAAATCAGCTCTGGAGGTGAGCACCACGAATTCAGGAAATGGCCTTCTCAGAGGGAGACCTGCAGTGGTAAGCGTGTGTGTGTTTGGGGAAGAGTGGGTGTGGGGCTGTGTCATATAAGAGAACAGGCAAAGTACAGAGGTTGTGGAAAAAACCAGAAGTCTTCCCACTCTGTCACTTTCTTTTCAGTTTTTATACCACTCCTCCTCCTCTTAAACCAAAAGCTCAGATCTAACTTACAGTATATGGCAAATAATCAAGTTTTGGATTCAAGCGGCCTCACCCCTTACTATCTGTTTGGCCTCAATTTTCTGATTTACATAATGGGAAAAGTGATGAGTGAAGCTGAAGTATTTTTGTGATAATGGGTTGAGATAAGCTACCCCAAACATCTAATGCAGTGTCTGGCAACAGTAGCTGCTAAAGGGGGTTGTTTGCTCCCCATTCACCTCTATCTCCTTACCAGGCCAATTTCCTTGATCCCTCCTTCAAGTATTGGCTTGTTCCAGTTGTTATATATCTGTGTTGCACAGAATTACAGAATCATATAATCTTTGATATGGAAGGGATCGAGTTTAAGGGAGTAACTGAATATCTTTCAAATTGTTATTGAGTCAAGTATTTATTTAACACTTTCTGTGTGCCAGTCACTGTGCTAAGAATTGGATATAGCAGTGAAAAATAACGACCCAGTCTTTGCTCTTTGTGCAACTTGCATCCTAGAAGGGGAAGGAGGCTTCCTCTAAGCAAAATATTTCATAGATAACTAATCAGTCAGGTCTGTGCTAAGTGGCAAGAAGAAGACTGGAGAGCTCTTCAGGTGAGTACCGCAGGGGACCTGAAGCTGATGGGAGTATTGGGGAAGGCAGCCCAGAGAAGTGGCCTTGGGTTGAGACCTGCGCATGAGCTAGAATTAGGTTGGTGAAGGAACTGAAAGGCATCTGTGTAGCTGGATAGGAGTGGGATGGGTGAGGAGGAGTTGAGGGAATTGGGTAAGGTGGGTGGTTGAGAGCTGTGGAGAAGAGAAGTTCAAGGGAAGCTGAAAAGGTGAGCTAGGCAGGGGCTAGATTATGCTGTGCAGACATGACTGGGGAATTGACAGAACAACACAAAAGCAAAACAGTGTAAAACATTGGTCTTCCTCTCCATGGGTCTTCTGGATGGTTCTCTTCTCTCCATTGCAATCCAGTGCTGATTGAGCATTTGAAGCTGACACTTCAAAGGAGTCAAGATCATGGAGTCATTTCTCTCCAAATGAATTAATGAAATGTCAAACATGAATAAGTGGTCTTGAGATGTCTTTCTACTTGGGAACTGGCCAGAGTGGAATGTTGACAGCAAATTGTACAGCTTTTAATTTTCTTTAGAAATAATGTACTTAACCTGCTTTAGAGAATGGTCTCAAAGAATGCTTCTTTAGAATCTCTCTACCCAGTTCACTCTTAACTGCAGGGAATCCCTCACAGAAAACTGTAAATAAGCAACTCTGGAATTAAATTAGCTCCCAGCTATCTTAAGCAAATATCCTACAAGGGAAATTGTGTTATCTAACTGGCCAGTTGATTCTTGGCTTTTTTCAGCTTCAAGAAAGAATTTAAATGGGATTCCTGTGTGTTACTCTCATTTCAAATCCTCTGGAGCAGATAAACATTATCATGAAACTGGCCAAGGATGAAATTTAAATAAGTAGTGATTGGAAAGGATGACAGTAAGAGTTTTCAACTCACAAAAACAGACAAATTAGTTTAATTAACTGAAAAATTTGGAGGACAAAGATATGGGGGGAATTATTTATGTCGATGTGTAATGCATGCTCAATATTTTTGTAAACAAACTTATTAGGGGAAAAGAAACACACCAATATAATTATCCCGCAAAAATGCACCACCAAAGAGTAATTTGGAGCCAAGAACTGGTTTTTCTCCTCGTGAGTTACTGTCCCTTTATATGGAAGATGACAGACCTCTCCTCACTAAAGTGGGTCTTCCTCTGTTGTGCCATTATACTGTCAGTCTGACTGTGGTTCATCCATCGTGTGTATTGATGTTGTGATCACAATGGCTGCTGATGTGGTTGAAAAATTATCTGAATGGAGAAAATAGAGGTTGCCTTTAGGCTAGAAGCAGCCGTCTTTTCCTGATGGCTGAGGACTTTGATAGACAGCAGAGCATATTATGGAATGGTGGAAAGACGTTGGCCAATAGTTAGTCAGAGATGCTTCCAAGGCAAAGTGGGTGGCTAAAGTCTCCTGTCTCTCCTCCCCCAACATGAAGCCATATATGTACATACAGGCTCTTCTGTTACTCTGGTTGTGTAGACAAAGACTCATCCTGATATGGTAAATTAGAAGTCAGTGTGTTCTAAATCTGAAGACCTTTAAATCCCTAATTTAAGCTATGGTACTTATAGCCTTCCTTCCTTCCTTCCTTCCTTCCTTCCTTCCTTCCTTCCTTCCTTCCTCTCTCTAGCTTCCCTTCCTTCTTTTTCTTTTTCCTTTCCTTCCTTCCTTTCATTCATTCAACAATTATTATTGAGAATTGATGATGTTAGAGACACTTTTCTAAAGGTGGACAAAATTATGTGGAATAAGACAAAGTCCTTGTTCTTTTGGTTCTTATATACTAGGCAGAAGGAATAAAAACAGATTAGTAAGCAAATAAGTCATCACGATAACTGCAAATAGTATAAGTTGTGTGAAGAAATAACTTTGAAGGTGATGTGATAAAGCCTGACTCAAGGTAGGGGAGATAGCTAATTTTGCCTGAGTGTTCAGGGAGAACCTCACTGAGGGGTGATGCTTGAGTTGATGTCTGAAGGACAAGAAAGAACTAGCCATGTGGAGATCTGGAGAACAAGAAGCCCAGCAGAAGAAACAGCCAGAACAAAACTCCTCATGAGAAAAAGCTTAGGGTGTTAAAAGCAGAAATAAAAGTGATGGTAGAAACAAGGGAAGTAGGAAGGAGAAAGTGGAGTAAGATGAGATTGGAGACTATGCAAGGCTTACAGTCCTTGGCCTGGGGATGAGATTTTATCTAGGTGCTCAGGGAAGATTTTGGAGAGTTTTAAGCATCTGAATGGCATTATTAAACTTGAATTTAGGGGTGCCTGGGAGGCTCAGTTAGTTATCTGCCTTCAGCTCAGGTCATGATCTCAGGGTCCCAGGATCCAGCCTGGTGTCAGGCTTCCTGCTCAGTGAGAAGTCTGCTTCTCCTTCTTTCGCTGCCCCTTCCTTCCCCCACTTGTGGTCTCTCTCTCAAATAAATAAAATCTTTAAAAATTTTGAATTTAAAAAGCACTAGTTTGGCTATTATACAGAGAAGAATTATAGAGAGGAAAGAGTAAAAGTTAGGAAGCCAGTTCAGTGTTTTGCTCTTCTATTAACTGAGATGATTGTAATGATAACAAAGCCAATAAGAATATGATTGTATTATTACTATTATTAAAACAGAAGGGCACCTGGGTGGCTCAGTCAGCTAAGTGTCCAACTCTTGGTTTGGGCTCAGGTCATGATCTCAGGGTTGTGAGATCAAGTCCCATGTTGGGCTCTGTGCTGGGCATGGAGCCTGCTTAAGCTTCTCTCCCTCCTCCTCTGCCCCTACTCCCCACCTATCTCCCTCTCATAAATAAACAAACAAACCAACAAACAAAACAGAACAGTTCCAGAAGGACTCTCCTCACAAATATCAGTCAGGATCCAGGTGGAAAGGTAGAATTTTAGCATGTTATGTTTAGCATATAAACTTGGTTTTTAGGCCACTGTGTTCTTGTTTACCAGATGGCAGCCTCAGTTCCAGGCATCTCAGAGAGCTACCAATGTCTAGACATTGAAGGGTCTGTCCCTGAATGATCTTTTTATTAGCAGGGAGAACCCTTTCCAAACCACTTCCCATCCCAGAGGATTAGATCACATATCAAGGGGGGATAGAATTACCATAACTGTATTAAACCTATAAACCCATTGTGGATCACTCCTTTCCATGAGCACGTGGAAGCGTAAATGTCTGAACAAAGTCTGAATTCACCACTGGGTGTTAGATGCAACTAATGAATAAATGAACACTACTCCAAAACTAATGATGTACGATATGTTGGCTAACTGAACATAATAAAAAAAATAAAAAATAAATAAAACCTTCCTTTAAAAGACTAGAGACAAAAAAAAAAATCTGGACTCACCAACAAGGAGGAAAGGGGGCAACTTACATTGTCATGCATGATTGATTTGATTACTCTGAATTATTCAGATAACTTAAATTCTCCACCCAACCCTGATCTTTGTCCATGTTACTCTATTCATGGACGAGACCTCATGCAGTGATGCTGTTCTAAAGACTTTCATCACAATTTGAGTTGAACTTTGAAAATCACTAGGAACTATAATTCATATTAGGTTTTCCTGAATTTGTCATTTATCAACTCTTTTTGACTAATGAGCTCTCTTTTAGTGTTATTTGGCCTAAAAGGGCCAAAGATGGTGACTGGCAAATCCAGGTAACGTTGTTGTTTGTGGGTTGGTTCTTCTAAGACTGCTATGAGATTAATTCATATCATCACCCTCCTGGCCCATGTCTTTATCCTCTTTGTCATTTTCATCTTGCTCATCAGTGTGCCCATCTTTGTTTTTATATAATGGTGACCTGACAGTTCCTCTTCTGAAATCAGCTGGCATTACTTTCTTCTGATTGCCCTTGCTCTGGATTACTTTCAAGGTTCTGGCCCTGCAACTTCTTCATGATGCACTGTGCATCCCCTGTTGTCTACACTGCTGCTGCTGACCCTCCTCCACTACGGTTTCTCCTCCCCTTCGCTGGAAGAGGGAAATTTCTTCAGAAGTCCCCAGACAGCAGCTCTAGATTCCTCTCCAATGTCAGATTGCTACTTCTACCCTGTGGGCTATCTCACTGTCCTCATAACAGAGCCAATACTGTCATTTTTTACTGAAGTTAGTCTGCTTTTGATTTCTGTCGTTTGTTACCAGTGTTCCTGACTAAATATACTTGCCTCATATAAATTGCATTCTAGATGGGAAGAGGAAGATAAGTATAGATAAGTAAGGCTTAAAAAGGAAGACTGCCTTGTCCTATTTAATCAGCTGAGTCAGGGACAATGCCGGGCAGAATTTTCTTGGCTGTCAGTTTAGTGTTCTTTTCACTTTCTTGAAGCCTGTGAAATTTCCTTCCCTATCCAGCCTCGGTCATTACTGAAAATCATTCAAGTCAATGTCACCAGGCTCTCCCAGGAGAAGCAGGCAATGGCAAAGTCCACTCTTGTATATAACTCCTGCAACACCAGTGTCATGCTTTATTGAGTCTCCCACCAGAAATGCCTTTTAGCTGGATGCTGACCTCATGTACAAATGAGGTAAGTAGCTATCCAAATGGAGTGATTTGAGAAGAAATAATAAGACCTCTTGCTTTTCATCTCTCTGTAAGCAACTGAAGTTAAAACATCCCTAAAGGTAGCAAAATCCAATTGTCATCAGGAGAAGGGATGAAGGACTCTCCCTCCCAACCTCCCTATCTCTCCCTTCTCCTTCCCCTTTCCCTTTTGGAAAGCAGCCAGTTTAGTACCAGCTCCTCAAACTAGAATAAGCTGACCTCTGAGGTATGTGAAGAGGGATGGGAGGCCCAAAGATAAACACAGACCATCTTCCCAGAGTGATACTTTCACTAGTAAATTTGGACAGAAACTTATTTTATTTTTATTTTTTAACAAAAGTTATGTACTTATTTCTTTATTCCAAGGAAAAATCAAAGAAGTGAATTAAAATATTGGGAAGGAATTCAGATACACAGAGATCAGGGCTTTGAAGAATCTCGATCACTGAAGCTCATAAATGACCTGCTTCACATGGTTGAGAAGTAAGTTATAAAGTCAGTACATGAACACACTCATAGTGCAGTTGAATTACCTATAAACCAGAATA
Organism: Ursus maritimus; assembly: GCF_017311325.1. Lineage (NCBI taxonomy): Eukaryota > Metazoa > Chordata > Mammalia > Carnivora > Ursidae > Ursus > Ursus maritimus. The sequence goes on from NW_024424119.1 coordinate 1,480,095, forward strand.
TTTATCTGTAAGAAACTTATTTTAATACTTAGGAAAAACTCTCATATAAAATAATAGAGTAGGCTTGTGAAATTTACATGAATTTGTGAGCTGAAACATGAGGCTTACACTCCTTTGGGGTCTGCCTATTCACCTTGGTACATGATTTCCCTTGTCCTAAGGGATATTAGGGGTACTTTGGCAGAAAAGTTGCAGGGCACCAATGTGTTAAAAAGATATGGATAGTGGAGTAGGGAAGCCTGGGTTCTAAACTGACTTTCACGTCTCATTAAATCTGTGTCCTTGGGAGAATAGTTATAGTTCCTGGAGCCGTCATTTCCTTAGCTATAGAGTGAGGACAATAACCCCACTTCACAGAGTTGTGGACTTCAAGGAAATGAGATCTCAGGGGTAAATGGTACTTTCCCCTCTACTTACACTATGAGCTGAAACCTGCCTCCGGAAAACTGTCTTATTGGTCTCAGTGCTATCTTTTGGGGCATCAGGAGTAAGGAAATCCATCTTTTTTCTTCCTCCATTACAAACCTTCAGTCATATTTTAAAAAAATTGTAGTAAAATATGCATAACATAAAACTTATATTCTAACCATTTTAAAGTGCAAAATTTGGTGGCATTTAGTACCTTCACAATAATGTGCAACTATCACTTTTATTCTAGTACCAGACCTTTCTCATTACCTCAGAGGGAAACCTTGCACCGATCAGGCAGTCCCTCCCCATTCTCCTTTTCCCCCAGGTCCTGGCAAACTATAACCTGCTTTTAGTCACTGTGGATTTGCCTATTGTGGGTAACTCGTATAAATGGAATCACACAATAGCTGGCCTTTTGGTTCTGGCTTCTGTTTTCCTGGAGCTCAGGGCAATGAAGAAGCCAAAGGGAGCTCAGGTGAAGGGAAGGCAGCCAGTGCACTTAGGGATTGGGAAGGGCAAGACAAGAATATTTTGCCTCACCCTGCAGCCCCAGGCCCCACTCCGATACCTGGTAGTCAAAGTCCTGCCATGTTGCTGCAGGCCATAGGCCTGGCATGGGCATCTGCACCAGTCATCTGGAGGATGAGTCTGAGGCCAGGCGCACTGTCAGATCCAAGATCGGCTTGGGCAGCAGGTGCTTGGGAAGCAATCTTTCGAGCTCGCCGAGTCCAGCTGGATGCCATGCGCTGTTTATCCTTACATGGCACAATGGAGGCTCATTATAGGAGCAGCACTTGGCCAAACATTCACAGGAAAGGCAAACCAGACTGGCCCAGCCATGGCCTTTGGAAAGACAGAAAGGCCACTCATGTGTGTAGCCAGCGAGCTGCATGGGCAATTAAATCACTCCCAAGGAAAATCTTGTTTGAGCACTAAAGGTCATGGCCATGATTTGTCTGTGATTCTTTGTCAATACGTTTTTCTAACCAAGTGCCACATAAAGAGTCCATTATATGGGCTTTAGCATTGTCTGCATACCCAGGGATGGGAACGGAAAAATCTGTGGGCAGGCCCTGTTAAACGCACCATTTAACACCACACAATTGCTCTCCATTCTCAAGTCTGCCTTTTGTTTACTCAAGTCCTAATTCATGCAGGGGGGAAATTAGTGTAACTCGAAGTTTAGGGTCTCATAAAAGGCTTTAACTAGTTTCACAAAGATATTCACAGATGGCTGCACAGTAAACATTGAAAAGACCCAGCGCTGGGTGAGAAGCTGGGGGAATTGAGCCCTGAAATGTGTGTGTGTTTTGTTTTAACGGTTCCAGGTTGGTTACCGTAAATCACTGTGTTAGACGCAGAGATTTCTGCTTTCCCCCTGGGTCTTCCCTGTCCTTTCTCATGAAGGGGACCCAGAGAAACCACTGTATCAAGCTCGGGCTTAGAACTTGAGAGCTGTGAGCATTTCCACAGTCTCTTTTAGGAAGCTGGTGTTAGAAAATAGCTCAAGCAATCTGGGTGTCTGTGGGAGTGGGAATGACTCTGAGTTACACAAGCTTGACCATGGCAACCCTAACCCCACAGAAAGAAAGGGGAGTTATCAGTTGCTCAAGAAGCAGCTCAAGTAGGGAAGCATCTCCCCCTATGGAAACTAGCTCAAATCCCACCTCCTCCATGAAGCCCTAAATAATTTAGAAGCTTTATTTTTCTCCAAGTAAAGTAAGACCAGGACAGGTATGTGGCAGCTTAATGTTAGCATGTGAGACCTAGGCCCGTTTGTTCTTTCTGCTTTTCCATTCCTTAGTATTTGGTCCTTGTTTTAGCTGTGGCTACATTTGTTGCTTTTATTTTATTTCATTTATTTTTGAAAGGCTTATTTATATTTGAGAGAGAGAGAGAGAGAGAGAGAGAGAGAGCATGCGCAAACAGGGGGAGGAGTAGAAGGAGAGGGGGAGAGAATCCTCAAACAGACTCCCTGCTGAGCATGGAGCCTAACACGGGGCTTGATCCCAAGACCATGCGATCAGGACCTGAGCCAAAATCAAGAGTCAGATGCTTAACTGACCAAGCTACCCAAGAGCCCCTGCGTTTGTTGCATTTAGTGTAGGAAATGAAAATACGTACTTTGAATTTCTCTTTTACATGAATGAAGTCTGGAGGCAGTGAAATCCAGTTTGGTAATTCCTTGGTGTCTTCAGAGACCAGGCTTCTTCTAGATTTTCCCTCTGCTGTGTCTAGGGTGGGGCCCTCATCCACAGGGTCTAGGATGGCTGTCCCAGCCATCAGATTTGAGTTCCAGGCAATGGAACGAAGTGGGAGGCAGTACATCCTTAACAAGGTTAGGAAAAAAAAAGAGCCCAGAATTTGAAGGCTGGGGAGATGAGGGTGAAGGCCAGTAGTGGAGATCAAGCTGAGACGAAGCAGTAATTTTATTGATTTATTCTAAAATGTATGTAGAAGAATGAGTTCACAATTTGGAGCCAGGGTTCACATCTTCCTTGGTCATGAATGTGACCTTTGGTTTCAATTTCTTCGTTTATGCAACAAAGGGGTTAGACTTTTGAGAAACCAGACTCATGGGCTCTCTTGGTTCAAGGATAGGGAGGTTTTAGAATAAACCAAAGTGGGCTAACTGGCAGGTTAGGAGTCCACTGAGAGGATTTGTCCAGAAGGAAAATGCTGAGTGGAAGCTAGGAAATGGAACAGAGAAGCTGAGGGCCAAAAAGGCAAAACAAATAGCATGTGGGGCTGGAGATAGTAAGCTGCACAGGAAACGGGAGAAATACATTTGGAATTGAGTTAGCTAGCAGTCAAAGTACCCAAGGGTTGAATGAGCTGTATAAGAAGTAATTCAATGCTGTTGGCCTATTTGCCCAACACCCCTCTTCTGTCTGAACTTGATGGGTCTGGGAGAAGTCCTTGAAAGGGTGGAGCCTCTCAGGATAGGGCTAACTGATGTTCCCATCTCCTCTTCTTAAACTCTGGGATTCTAAGTTGAATGAAGAGGTGATAAAAATCCTGAGGAAACAAGTTGGCTTGGGAACTGCTGCTTCCTATCTGTCTAGTCCTACCTGATCTTGGGTTGGGCCACGGACTTCACTGACTCGGGAGTAGGAGCAAACAGTACTGGTTTCAAGGTATACAAAGAAAAAAGTTCTCTGTCAGGTGGAGATGCATGGGTTAGTCGAACCAAAAGACCATGGGGACTTTGCTGGAGTAACTGTGCTCATCTGTGTTTTAAGAGCATGAGCCTTGTGTGGTGTTTCTCTCTGGGTTTTAGGAAAGGAGATTGGGAGGGAATGAGCAAAGGCAAAGACGTCTTGCAGAAGAGTTTAAGTATTGGAATTTAGACTTCCATGCGGGCAAATATCTTTGCTGGGAAAGGCAGATTTTTTTTTATACTTCCTGAGGATACCAAGAATTTTTCAGATACTCTCAAGTAAGTGGCAGAGGTCAAGTGCATCCCTCCAGATAGTGTCTTCAGCTGTCCATAAGTTAGGATTTCAAAACTCTCCAGAAATCACTGTGTTCTTTACCCAAATTCTCAGTAACTACTCTGTATGGAATATGCACTAATTCTTGATACTCCTGTCTTTGATTTGATTGATGACATATGCAACAGAGAGGCAGGAGCAGGAGGATAAAACTGAGGGCTGTGTTTCCTGCAAGAAACGAGCCTAGTCTCTTGGGTAATGGGGGGGAAGTTGGGAAGAAAGGTCTTCTGAAGGGAACACAGGTCAGTGCACCCTGCTGAGCTGAATTGCAGTCAGCTTGGCCAGAGGGAATTTTCTGGTATGATGAGAAAAACTGAGGGTAGTGTTGTGTTTCAGACAAAGTGAAAGGGCATTTTTATTTGCTTCTCTCTTGTATGTATTTTGACTATAAAAAATGGAATCAGGATGTGCTTTGGCAGTTAGACATTTCTATATTTCGAGGTGAACTCAAATAGTTTATTAGAATCCATTTACAACAGGTAGAGCCCCATTTTTTTTCTTGTTAGGAGAAGCCCCCTTGTTGACAAGGTAAATAGCAAATGAGTCAAAGGACCCTGAAAAATATTATTTTTGAAGGGTTTCAATAATATCTTGAAGGTTAAATCATTAAATGTTCATGATTTAAAGTATACGAATCTCACCCAAATCATAGTTTAAAATATGTAGGGAAGCAATAACATAGATTTCCCCTAATCTGCAAAGCTTAAAATAGAGTTTGAGAAAAACATAGCAACCTACAGTTTTGGCAACATTCTCTTTAATGAAGAAAAACTGAAGAGCAGCTTGAGGGATATCTTCCATGGCACATTCTCAGGTATTACAGTGTATACTGGTTATATTCTTTCAGGTTGTAAGGAAGACACATAAATAAATGAATGAATCAAAGGTTATCTTTATTTTCAAGAAGACAAGATATTAAAGAAAAATAGAACACATGGCTGCCTAGGATAAATGTTAAATGACAAGCTTGGTTCTTTTCAGAGCTTCACTATCTGCCTGATAACCCTGGAATGGAAACTTGGGGTCATTTTTCCCTTGTCCCCCCACATGTGTTCTCAATTCTTGACCCTTTTTTTCATACTGATTCCTCTCCCTGAAATTCCGTTTGCCCTGTCCTTCCCATCCCTCAAGGCCAAGGTAAATGCCAACTCCAGCATGGAGGCCTCCTGATGTCCTCAGTACAAAGTAACTTCTGGAGCTTAAACCTACTTGCAAAATGCCAGTGCTCTAGGGTGGAGTGCGTGGTGGCTCTCTTTTGTCTGGGCTAGAGGAAGGAAGAAGCCAGAGATGTTTTACTTTTTGTCTGTAAGATCAAGAGCTGAACTAACTCAGTTGACCTACCAGCAGAGGGATTTTTCAGGCCAGTTGTTGATACCTTCATACTTCAGCTGCTTGGTAGGAAGAATAAGTGGTGAATGTGCATCTCCTCAGAAGAGTCCTGAGCTTCTGGGAGGCTGTGGAGAGAGACGGAGAAAGAGAGGGACAGAAAGACTGGGATGAGCTCTCTCCTGGAAGGGAGCAGGCCCAAACATCCCACTTCTCCATCTTCATGACAGGAACAAATGTGGCTGGAAAATGTAATATTTGAATATATCAACTGCTGTTTCTCCAGTTAACTCTTGTGACCTTTGGCTCTCTCCCATTCAGTCAGTGGCTAAACTTGCTTTAGAACTTTAGCAGATGAGAACCTCAAAAAGAACAAAGAAGCACTACTTGGCTTTTTAAAACTCATGACAAAGATAAGAGCCATGAGCGGTGGAGGTGAGAGAAAGCTTTAGTTTGGATGTGCCAGAAATGAGAGGCTGGGGAGATGGGCCACCTTTGTCCACCTATCTAGACTGGAGAAGCCTCCTGGGCATGAGGTATAGACTTGTAGCGAGTTGGGAGTTGGGTTTTGGGCAATGACCAAGGCAACCACACTTGAGTGGAGGTCCTAGGACAGAGAGGATCTGTGTCTTGCTTCTTAGGAAAGCCCAGGAAGATGTTAAGCCTTGCAGTTCTCTTGCACCATGCAGCTTGGTGAATGGTGTGTCTCTGCAAAGAGAACCTGAAACAGCCTGCTGCCTTTCCCACAGCCACAGGGTGGCATGGGAGAACATCTGGAAGCCCCTGCCCCCCATCGCTACCTTAGAGAAGGCCTTTAACCTATCTGACCAAAGACCAGTGAGCCAAAAGAGGACTCAGATGTGGTGACCACGCAGGGAGCTGTGACATCTCTGGGAATGCTAGGGAAGATAGACACAGGCAACCAGGACTGGAGCTGATGTACAATCATCCCAAGGGACATGAGGTACAGAGGTGATGGTGTTTATAGATAAGTCCTCCTTATCAAAGGAGCTCGATAAGACTCAGTGTAACACAGATAAAGCTCTCTGGACAAAGCCATAGAAAGAAGCTCTGGTTTGCCTGAGCTTACCCTGTCTGAGATGAAGCTTCTGTTACCAACAGGAAAAGGGGTTTGAGACAGAAACACAAAAATAAAGATTCATTTGCTCATCTCAGCTTGTGGCCAAAATAATTTTTATGTGCTATACAAAGTCTAGTAAGAGATACCATATCGTTGAGTGTTGCAAGTGTCTCATTTATTGGCAGAGTAAAGTGCCCCACCTATTAGTTCAACTGCTAATAAAATGTCCTTAAATGTGATCCGCTGTTAGCTCTCTTTGGAGGTGAGCTGGGCAGTGGGGTGGGAAGGAGACTTAAGCTTCCACTAGGGGCCACCAGACACCACAAAGGAGCAGACCCCACTGTCCAATGCAATATTAGCCACTTCTGTAGAGCTCCTAATAAGCCACCAAACAGAAAAAAAGTGTCATACTGAATTCTAGTTTAAACTTGCACCCAGCCTATAGTTGCATTGAAATTTTGGTGTGAGATTAGGAGGGCCTTTGCCTTTAGAGAGCTTTGGTGAAAGATTCTCCTTGCAAGGAGCAAATACTTCATTTTTAAGATCTGTGTTTGTTTGTTTGTTTGTTTTTTGTTGTTTTTTTTTTGTTTGTTTTACAAATTGTTCCTTTCTTACAGAGAAGTTAACAATTTAAATACCACTTGGCACAGTTTCCAGTTCCTTCAGAGATAGGAGATGGCTGGGTTCTGCCTAGGTGCTCAGCACCAGTACCTTTTCATTGGACTTCTGATTGATTGCACAGAACTCTTATCAGTTATCACAAATTCTAGGATTAGCGAACTGCCAAGAAGATGCTTTAGCTTTGCCTGTTTCTGAGACATGGAAACATTTTAAAAGCCGTCTCTTCAGCACTTGGGGATCTAATTAGTTGGCTATCTCAGTTTTGCCTTTTGGATCTGGTCTCTGAGTTGTAGGGATTAGATGCAATGGAAGTAATGAACAGCTTGGAAATACTCTCCTGTCCTGGTCAAGCTAGCAGTCAGCATCCTTTTTGTGGCAGACCCAGGCCTGACACCCTCCTCAACAGTCATCAAATCTTAAAACTAGGTTAAAATCCTTCAGTAGATCCCCACTGAGTCCTAAATCCTTCACATGGCACCCGAGGACTGTCTTAGCCTGACTTTTCCTTGATGTCAGCTCTTACCTCAAATCCCCTCCTTGTGGTTCATGGAACGCACCAACCTTTTTTCACACCTTTGTGTGTTTGTGTATACTGGTACTCAGAATATCCTCTCCCTTTGACCATCTGGTGAATACCACTTGTATTTCAACCCTCACCCCTTCCCTGAATCCTTTCCTGAACTTCTAAGAAATCATAACTCTATATTCCTCATGCTTCTGTTGTACTTGTTTTATCGCCTCTTTAGTGCTTTTTTTGGAGGAATTTAACCACGTGGCTATCACTCCTAGATTGTAAGGACTTTGAAGGCAAGGACTGTGTCGCAGCTAGCTCTGTTCCTAATGTCCGATGTCTAATAGGCCCTCAAGAAATCTTTATTGAGTAAATTAAATCTGTTTTGATTTCTTGCAAAAATCTTATTGTGCTTCTAGTTTAACAATGGTGACTGGAAGCTCTTTTCCAGTTGACTGAATGTAGTTGTGTTGAGAAGAAGGATTCCAGCTCAGGACTGGGAAGAACAGGGCATTATCCAATCCTGACTTTAGGTCGAAGGGACCACTGAATCACAGAAGTATTTCATTAAGCAAGGAATTCACCAACCAAAACTGGGTAAAGGATTTCATTGCAATGGATGGTCTCTTTTATGAGAGTTTATTGCCATTAGGGATTTTGTTGACCAAGACCAGACCCTCATCTGAGAAGCTCCAAAGAAGCTCTTGAAATTAACTCCTGGAGAAGCCTTGCTTAATAGGCAGGTTCTGAGAAAACTATGATGTAGAGGAAATCTGTCTTTACTCCGTAATTTTCCCTCCTGTCTGGTGTTCCCTCTGGTCTCAGATTGTAACTAAGAGATTCAGAGTGCCCCCTTTCACCTATTTTTAAAAATATATAGCAGAAATACAGTTCTCAGTATTAAAAAAAATTTTATTTGAGTATAATAAACACACAGTGTTGTATTAGTTTCAGGTATATAGTACAATGATTCAGTAATTCTATAGGTTTCTCAGTGCTCAACAAGATAAGCATACTCTTAATCTCCTTTTTATTTCCCCCATTCCCTCCCCCACCTCTCCTCTGGCAACCACCAGTTTGTTGTCTATTTTTCATCTGTCTTTTTTTTTCTTTGTTCATTTGTTTTGTTTCTTAAATACACATGTGAGTGAAATCATATGGTATTTGTCTTTCTTTAATTGATTCATTTCACTTAACATTATACCCTCTAGGTCCATTTGTGTTGTTGCAAATGGCAAGATTTCATTCCTATTTTACGGCATATATATATATATGTATATATATATCACATCTTCTTTATTCATTCATCTATCCATGGGCACTAGGGCTGCTTCCATACCTTGGCTATTGTGAATAGTGCTGCTACAAACATAGGGATGCATGTATCTCTTCAAATTCCCTTTCACCAACTGTCTGAACACCTTTGATTACTAATATGCATCACAGTGTATTATAATCACATGTTCGTGTGGTTTTAGCCCCCATAAGACCCTGGGCTTCTGGAGGTCAGGAAAGTGTATTCTATTCACCTTTATATCCTTGGGCTCTAATTAGTACTACAATGGTCAGCACTTGATAAATGTTAGTTGAATGAAAGCATAAATAAAAAGTGTATAGACTTCCTACCTCCTACTATGTTTTTGAGATTTCCTTTAACAGAGGAGCACACATTGTCCTGGAAAAGACAATGCTCCTATAATTTTTAGACTAAATAGATGCACACAAAAACTTAGCATGTATCTCAAGATTGTCCCGGTTCAGTAGTGAAATGGGAAGAGTACATATTCTCAGTCCGTGGAGTACTTGATAGTTTAAAGCAGTTTTACTCTAATTTGACCTTTCTAATGATAACCCTGTGAGATGAATGTTACTCTCAACAGTTTACCAATGAGAAAACTGGTGTTCAGAGAGGTTAGTGACACCCCAGAGTTGCACAGCCAGCAATTTCCTGAGCCAGAGCTAGAACTTCAGTCAAGTTCTTTTGAAGATAACTCAAGTTCTTTTGAAGATAACTTTTGAAGATTTCAGCCAGCCCTTTGAAGATAACTCAATGTTCTTTTCATTATTATACAGAGCCTTTCCAACTAGGTCACCTCTGGATCTAGTGAGGTCTCTGATGGTAATGCAATGTTAATTTTGGATGCAAACTTACTTGAAATGTCTTAAAACATGAGACTAGTGTTAGTGTTTTCCATTGTTCTAAGAATTATGCAGTAAACCATTGAAAAACGTATGCTTTTTTATCAGACATTATGTTAATAGCACACATACTGCAAAACAGAATCACTAATATACTCTTAACTCTCTGCTGGTACAGTATATGCACAATATGCTATACACTCTAAACATTTCGCTTAAGCCGACATAAGAATAGAAAAATTCAGTAAGTGAAGGTATCTGCAGCCTCTTCAATTTGTGTATTTGCTCAATCCACAGTATTAGGTAAATATGAAGCTTAGTCATATCTATGCAGTGTTTCACAATGAAATGCTTGGGAAAATTGCAAACCAAATGCATGTCATGCAGTAAATTTGAAAATTTGGTTTTTTATAACCTTGAGCATTGTTAGATTCCCTACANNNACACAGTGCTTCTAAATCCCTTTGCTTTATGATTTTCATATATCTGAAAAGATAAGTATATGCAAAATTGGATATTTTCCAAGCAATGTGCCTTTCATTTGTAGTTCCTGAAGAGCTCAGCTATATGCAGTAATGTATTTATGTTTTAGAATGCTGACTATGGAATAAAGTACTATACTTAAATATACAATGCCTCTACGAACATTCCCTAAAATATTTGGGTAAATGTGGTTATGATTTTTATATAATTTATTGTGTTCTGTCAAATAATACTTATAACTCCCACTTTGTATTTTAGAAACTTGAAAACATATCTTATTTCTACCACTAGAACATGGGTTCCTTGAGGGCAACATCTATAACACTCAGTATTATGTTCAGTTACCAGTTGAAGAAAGCTTTACTAAGGGACTGAAACGAATAGGAGTAGAACGACTTCATAGAATACGAGTCGAGGCAGGCAGCTGCTGGGGTTGGTTTGGTGGCTTAATGATATCTTAACAAATTTTGTTGCAGTTCTCTGGTCTTTTCCTTATGCTTGAGGCCTCATGTTGCCTCATGATTGCAAAAGGGTTGCTATCTCTCCAGTCACTGAATCAATAGTAGGGGCAGGAAAAAAGAGGAACGCGGTGGCAGTTATTTCTGTCCCTTTTGTTTCTCAGAAACCTGGGACTTTCAGCTTACTGTCTTCTTGGCCAGAGCCATGACTCGGCCACACAACTGTCACAAAGCCTGGGGAAGTGGGTATTTAACTCTACTAGCTTTTATGGGGCAAATAGACAAGGCAGAAGTGGTTGGGAGCAGCCTTTGCCTCAGCCAGATAGCAGTATTTGCCACAGAGTCTTTTTTCATTTCCCTGAATCTCCTGTAGTCCTAACACAGTGCGTAGGTATTTCAAATGGATAAAATCCCTTCAGTATAATCCAATTTTTAAATTATTGCATTAGCCTTACTGATGTAGGTTTTCAAGGGAAAGGTACTAATGTGAGTGCCGATGATGTACTAGTAACACTCCACATGCTCTGAATTATTTACTCCTCAAAACAATCCCCATTCTACAGATGAGAAAACTGGAGCTCACGTAGATTAAGATGCTTGAGGTTGCAGCTAATGAATTGGAAAGATTGTTTTCAAACACAGATCTGTTTCTACTCTACTACCCTATTAAATAATTCAAATCACTTTGATATGAAGATCATTCTAACAGACTGGCATATTCTTGATATTCCTTATAATTGTGAAATGGAAGGTCTGACTCAATACTGTCAATGTTCTTTTGTGATAATAGTTTGTTTTTCATTATGGGCTATGACATCATTAAGTAGATGTTCTAAACTACAGTTGTTTTTGAAAAAGTATGTCTGTTTTAGCAAAGGTTAAGTGGGGGTCCCTGGGGTGGTTGAGTGAGAGGTAAGGCTTGTACTAAGCTCTGCTATGTCTAGGGGTAGAGACAGCATATCACACTTTGGATTTGACTTTATTTGTTCAGGTAAGAGTCATTTGCAGAGGGCCTCATAGCTATGCAAACTGAAGATGAGGAAACACTCCTTGCTCAAGGAGGGCACAAAGACCTTTTGTACCTCCATTTGGACTGCCAGGTATGCAGAGCTGATTACTGGGGAGAGTTTGAGTGAGTCCAGAGTCTTCAGGAAGGAGCGGCTGAGAACTTAACTCCTGCTTCCTGAGATTCACATTAAGGAAACTAATTAGTTCCACTGGTAGAAGACACCAAAGTATCAAAAAGAACCCAACCAAAGGAAGTCTGAGATAGTGAGCAGAGCTGATGCAGCATGTGGCAGATTCAGGAGTCCTCTGCTGGGGAGGGAACAGGAGGGAATAAATGAGTGTAGACTAGGGCACTAGGCATCAGCATAGCATGCAAAGCACTGGTAGAACTGGCTGAACTCATTCTCTTCTGTAACATCCTGAGGCTTTGGAGACAACAGCAGAAGTGGACTATCAAACTCTTCAGTTCCCTGCTGTCCTGGGGTTTGGTCAAAACAACTCCTCTGGGGAATGAGTGAGCCCAGGAGCGGTGTGGTGGGCTGTGAGAATCCAAGAAGGAAATCCCAATTTGCAGCTCGAAAGGGCTTATATCAGGTCTGGAGTCATACTTAGGAGAAGCGAATGACTATATTTTATGGGAAGTACCTGGGTTACCATCTTCATTTCTGTCTTGTCTATCTATATCAGAAATCACGCATTAAAGAGATGTCTTCACTACAAAGATTATAGAAGAACCACCTGGAGGTCATGGTGTATGTACACACAGAGAACCTCAAGTGACTAAATTAATAGGAAACAAAGGATGGGAGAGCTAGTAGCAGAGATTAATAGGGCTAACTATACAATTTGTTTTTGAATAAGTAATATGCTCACACGTTCAAATCCAAAAGTTTTGAAAGTATATAATAAAAGTGCCTCCAGTGCTGTCCCCGTCTACTCAGTTTTCTGCCTTAGAGGCAACCACAGTTATGAGGCCCTGTCCTTACATACTTCTTGAGAGATATTTCACGCATATATAAGCAAGTATGTGTGTGTGTGATTGTATGTGGAACTGCACCTTTTTATACAACTGGTTTTATACCATATGTACACTTTTGCATCTTGCTTTAAAAAAAAACTTGACAATATGATTTGGAGATCATTTCCTATTAATATAGAGAAAGAGTTGCCGTTCGTTTTTCTCATTTTTATAACTGCTAACATCCCATTGCTGGATGCACCATACTTTAACCAGTCCTCTCTTTATGGATGTTTTTGATTGCTTCCTGCGTGTTGCAATGATTAATCTTATATGTACATCATTTGTGTGTGTGTGAGAGAGAGTCCTTCACAAGAAGAAATTTCTAGACATCATGTATTCCTATATGTGAAGATCTATTTATAAGGCTCTGATCATTTGTGCTCTATAGTTACTAAAGAGAACAAGAGGGCTCCAGATTTGGTTAGTAAGTTCAGTTGAATCTAACAATCTCCACCGTAATGAACAAGAAGTTCTGGAAAGCCATGTGTGTTTCCCACCTTGCCCCCATGAGACTGCTGATTGTTCTTCACAGCCTTGGGGATGGATGACGTTATTATTTTCAGACTGTAGTGAGACATCAGCTAAGTAGATCCCTTTAGATCCTTCCCTCTCACTCTCCTGTAGTCTCTGTGGGTAAAGGACATAATGATATGTTTGGTTTTAAATGTTCCTAATCCAAGGCACCCCCTTCATCCTCCTACACCTGGTCTAAGAAAGTTGAGATAGAACCAAAGAAGAGATTTTGGCAACAAAGTGGTTTGGGCTGACAGAGCGTATAATCAGGCCACTGAGGAGCTGAAATTAAGATTTGTTCTGGCAGATCTACTTGTAGATATTTGAGACTTAGCTGTAATTGAATTTTTATTGTTTAATCGGAATGCAATACATCCACTGGCCTTTTAAATTTTTAATTGAGGAGACATATTTAAAGTTTTAAATTACTAGATCTATTTTGCTTTGATTGGCCACTATATAAAACCAGACAGAGTCCTTCTATAGTAGTACCATCAATCAAATTGTGTTTCTCCATTTTATTTCCTGCCTCTACTATTAACTTGTCACTACCAACCTGCTTTTATTCTTTCACATGGTATGTGATGGATTAAACTAGTTAGCTAGCCAGATAGATTATATAGGGTACATTAACACTTAGTGTTTTTGATGGAGCACTGAACAAAACAAAAGCCATTCCTTACAGGAGACAATTAAGCCTTCTGCTTGCTGTGTTTTGGACTGTGTGGTTCTCACTTTCTCTGAGTGGGCAGATAATAGCCATGCAATCATTTTAGTGCCGGAGCATTTAATTAGTTTCTTTCATTAGAGGCTTCTAATATAGCATACTGGTCAGTCCTCTGAGTAGCCAGCACCCTTGAATCTGGCCTCTCTCTCCCCTACCTGTGTGTCTATTTTTGGCTGAATGACTGAGAAACTCCTGAAGTGAACTAACTCCATAGGGTCTTTGTTTCTAAGAAATGGGGTCTTTGAGTTTCTGAGCAGACAGATCAAGAGGTTTACTCTAATTTTCAGTGCTTAGTTGACCCAAGTTCCTAATGTTTTATTTTCTGGTATTTGGAGGCAGGATTGGACCAACCTGGTGGTACTCAGATACCCTGACCCCTGCGCGGTAGGCCTGGGCCTGGCTTGTCTTTGTTTCACCAAGTGAGACAGGTGACCCCATGGTTGGCCCCTAGCCGACCCACCTTGCTGCTCAGGGCCCACACCAAAGCACACCTGATGCTCTTACCCACTTGCTCTTAACAGGTTTGAATTTGTAAATCTCCATGGAAGTGCCCTAAACATTCTCTCAGCATTTCCATGGGAAGGACAGAAAACATCTTTCTCTGACCCTGGGCCTCTGTGGCTCAGTCATTGCTCTTGAGGGCTTCTAACACTATTGGGCAACTTGACCCACATCTTTGGTAATGTTTAATGACTGGGGTCAGGGCTCATTAGTATTTTCTAGTTGTCTCACTTCCATGTCCATTCTAAACTCCTGGGGCAGCTGGGGAGCTTGCTGGTTCACTTGGGCCTAGAAAAACTGAGGAAGGAGCTGAGGGAAGGGTTGGTCTCTGTTTCCTCATTCTCCCTGTATCCCTGCGAAATAGTCCTGCCCAGGGGTCTTAGGCTGTAAAATTCCTGCTGACTCTCCCACTGTAGCAGGTGACAATTGCTTGGATGAAAGCTGATCTCCAGCAAACTCTCCCAGAGGCTGGCTTAGTCCTGATGGTATGCAAGGGGGTGGGAGTGAGCAGTGAGACCTGAAGCTTTTCTTTCTAGCTTGCACCTGTGGGCAGAGGCTGACTCATATCTCTACTTCCCCTCGGAATAGGAACACGGAGCATGGCTTAGGCAGCTGTTCAGCCATTGCTCCACATTACTGTTACTTCTGCTAATAGTACTAACAAGAGTAATGACAATAACAAATGGTATCTTCTGTTGGGGTGAACATGAGGGCTCTTGCCAGGCTTTTAAACACCAGCTGCCTCAGTCCTCCATCTATAACATTATTCATAACTTCCCTGAGAGAGAAGTGATAGGCTCTCACATTATTGATCTCCTGCCTTACGCAGGTACTTTACATACACTATTACTGACCTTCTCTGCATTAAGAGCCTGGCTTTACCAGTCACTACATCCCAGGTGCTGTTTCAGGTTACACACATCATTCAGTCTTCACAATAACCCTGTATTGTAGGGGCTCTTCTCTATCCCATGGAATCATGTCCAAATAATCTTTTTAGATCAAAGATGTCTGCTCAAATACCAACATAAGCTGGTCTCATGTCTTGAGTACTTACTATGTACCAGGCACTGTTCAAAGCCCCTTATATATATATATATTAGCTTATTTAATCACCTCAACAACCCTGTAACTATGACGTAGTTATTATTATTTATCCTCATTTGACAGAGGAGAAAAATGAGGCATGGGGGATTAAATGATTGTTTTAAACTCACTCACTGACAAAGCTTTCTAGCAGTGTTATAAGATGGGAGTCATTATTCCCATTTTAAGTGTTAATAATAAGAAAATCAATGATTGTTTCCAGTTGGCTGACTTTGAATGGATTGACCCAAAAGGAAGGTAAAATTAATTCCTCTTTCAGAACCAGAATTATTATTTTATTTAGGAAAATGCCTTTATGAGCCTGTTTGTTGTTGAAAGCAAGGTGCAATTGAAGAAGTTTAAGCAAACATGGGGAAGTGCTCTGCACAGTAAAATAACTATTGAGATGGTTGAAGAACCTGGAAGAGAGAGAAGGGGGGCTCGGTAACAAGGTGAGAGGTTAGGAACCTTGAAGGATATAGTCAGTGAGAAATTCCCTGTGGAGGGAATGACCATTTCTTGGAATATGAATGGTTGACAGTCAGTGTGTAGTTGTTTCTGAATTTGTCGTTACTGCTCTCTGTTCAATAAAAGGTTGCCACTCGCACAACCTAGTGCTGGTGCATTGTAGGAGTGAAGGGTGAGGACATGGGCCAGAATTTCTAGGCAGTGACTAACAGTAAAACAGTTTAGGTGCTTGGGCCAGAGCTGGGAGTGAGTCTGAGCAGAGAACCAAGCTGAGGCTAGACTCAGTTGGAAGTAGGTGGAAGAGCCCCCCCCACAAACTGCCTTCCCCAAATGTGCTCAAGGGAAGTGAACCTTATAAGGGCATGGGGAAGAGGGAACAATGGGTAACTTGTGTAATAATCAATTATTTTCTAAAGTGGAGGATGTCTATCCTTTAGGGACTCAGCCTCAAGTAACAGAAAGCATGGTTCCAAATGGAAGTAAACAGTAGGAGATTTCTTATGGCACCCAGCAGGAGGTCCAGAGGTAGGGCGACTTCCAGGTTGGTTGATTCATTAGTTCAACCATGTCATCAAGGATATAATTCTTTTCACTCTCTTCTGCTATCTTCAGGGTTTGGGTCATCTCTAGGGTGGTAGCAGGATAGCTGCCAAAGTTGCCTCCCAGCCTTGGAGCATGGATTCCAATGGAATTGACTTCTGTTGGACACAAGTTCTTTTAGTGTCAAACCTACCTACCTATCATCACCACATGGCTGCCAATTCATCCTTGTAGCACTTCCTTGTTCCTTCATCAGGTTCTCTGGTGGAATAAGGAGAAACAGGAGGTGGAGAGAGGTAAAAACATAACCTTTTCTAAAAGAAACAACAACCCCCTCACCCCCACCCCACCCCACCAGGGTAATGTGTAGAAATGGTGAATTCCAGGTTTGGGAGAATAAATATATAAAGTGAGCCTGAAACATCTTTTCATACCAGAGAGCAAGAAAACCATTAAGGACTTTGGGGATTGTGTTAAAAGATTTAGAAGCCAACTTGAAGTACTTTCACTGGCCAAAGATGGGACAATTTGAGAATCACAAAAAAATATAACTGCAAATAGATTGAAGTACATAAGATATATTAATTCACATGACTTATAGTGATAAAAAACATAATTGGTCACCTTTGTGAGATGCTAGGGAACGAATCCGTTATTCTAAAAATAGGTAAATAAAAGCAGAGAACTCAATCTGTCACTTGTTTTTCCTGTATGACCTGTACCTCAGATCAATCAACTATTTGTTGAGAGAAAGTGTTTCCTTATAGAAAAATTCCAGTTTTTATTAACTGGATTGAAATGGAGAATATTAGATTTAAAATATCAACATTTCAATGTTTAATGAGATAATTGATTTAAGCAATTAACATCAATGCCTGCTAAGAGCAGTAGTTGAAAAGCTGATGGGGAACTTGATAATCAATGAATCAGGCTGGCAACACCTGGACTTACTGATCAATAGTAACATCAGGCGTTATGTACCTCCTGATAGGATGTGATAAGAAGTACACAGCACCTCCTATGAAGTGTTCTTGCCAAAAAAATTGAACCTAAACATAATCAAGCCTTCCAGTTTACAGGAGATATTGGGGGATAGGAATAGATATAATATGTGGACTTTTTTTGGATTCTGATTTAAACCAAATACTAAAAAATATATGAGGCAATAGGAAAAATTTGAACACTAACGGAATATTTGAGGATATTGAGGAATTATTAGCTTTTTCAAATGTGATTGTGGTACTATGGTTTTATTTTTTAAAGCTCTATATTATTTATAGATCCATAATGAAAGAGTCACCGTTGAAATAATATAAAGTCTGGGATTTGTTTCACAATAATTTAGTGTATGTGGGGCAAGTGAGTAAGGGTATAGGTGGACAATTTTGGCCATGTATTGATAATTACTGAAGCTGGTGATTCTGGGAGTTACCACAGACCACAAGTCAAAGAAACCATTCTCTTCTACTAGCGGCTGAAACGTGATGTCACGTCACCGCCAAACATAAAGTCTTGGATCCTGTTAAAAGGTAAATCCTATAAAAAATGGCCGACCCTGTAACCTATAAGTTTTCATGTTAAGGTTCCAAGAAAAAGCTCATTCTGTGAGCATTCTGCTACCCATCTGGATATGGCCGTTTTCATCAACTCTAGTAAAACTGTTAACTCAAGGGATGGGATTTTATCAATTGTAAATTTTTCTCCATTTAATTCTTTTTATACTCAGAGTATGCTATGGTTTGTATGTACTAGAATCTAAGATGTATCTGATTTAATATAGAATTGTATGATTGATGTTAATTTTTATATGGCAATTTTTCATGATATTCTGGCACAGACACTATGATTTTCAGGGACTTTGCTACTGGATCAAATTTGAGAACAGAGCACTGAAGTATAATTATTCACATTTTGGTGTGAATGATCTTGTGAGTTTGATGGGATGCAGAATAGCTTTATTCTGGGTGAGAACTGAGAACAGAAAACCCTAACTCAACCCTCGTCTAGTTTAAGAATGTAGTTCCCTACCAGCGCTATTTAGGTGACATGACTTAAGTGAAGATTAAACTCTCTTAGGAGCACCCCCAAGGTTCAGAGAGATATTTAAGTGTATTCCAAGCTCCAAGTTTCCTGGGCGATAGTGACTGAATCTGCCAGGTTATGGATGTGAGATTTATTTCTTGCTTTAAAGGATACAGCTAGTTGTAATGACATAAAAATGGACATTAACCATCAAGCTTTCCTTTCATTCCTTCTCATCTTCATTTAAGTAGTTCAAGATCGTAACCAAGGAACGGAGGCACGTTTTGGCAAGAAAGGAGGCTTTAAGCCTGAGTGTGGATCTTTAGTAAGTCTGAGTGGAAAGGAACACATTTAATTTAATTCACATGCTTAATCTGGCAAATTGGAAGGAGGGCAGGAAGCACTTAGGCCATCAGCTAATTAACTGTGATTGCCTCAGGCCCCTCCCTCAGCTGAAGGTGGCCAGATGTTGCTAGGGGATGTCATGTTAAAATGGAGTAACTAGAACCCTGAAGGTTGTGAATCTTAATAGTAAGTGAGGTCTGTCATTTGCGTACAACTATGCTCAGTAGAATTTGTCATTTATCATTACAAGGGTGAAAGACAACAAGTATAAAAAATACTTTAGATCTGTGTGATTCTTCCCATTTTAGTTGGATCTAATCTTTGTATTATTATCATCCCTCTAAAGTCAGTTTTCTTGCTATCTTACCTCTCTTATGCACCAGTATTGTGCTGTTAAACAGTTACATGTGGCTATTGAACACTGGACATGTGGCCAGTCCAAACTGAGATGTGAGGACTAAATAAATGATCAGATTTGGAAGACTAAGTATGGAGAAAAGGATATAAATTATCTCATCAATAGTTTTTCTTTAATGTTCATTACATGAAGAAGTGAAAATAATTTGGATATATTAGGTGAAATAGAGTATTATAAAGATTAACGTAATGTGCATACATATATATATATATATTATTTTAATTTTTTTTTTTTACTTTTTAGTAGCCATGAGAACAATTAAAATTACCATGTGGCTCACATTATACTTCTGTTGGACAGTGTTGTGCTAGGAAATACTTGTGACATGTCTATTTTGTGATATCTTGAGATCAATGGTGTGAGATCCAGAGCAGGAGTCCTAGGCTGGAATTCTGGTTCTCCACTTTGTATGTGTGGAGACAGGTTCTATTCCTCTCCGAGCCTCAATGACCTAGACTGTAAAATGGGGAGAGTAAGAGTTGCAGCTGCATTGGGTGCTTGTGAGATTGCCTGAGATGTGTCTGGTTCAAAGGAAGCTGCGAATCTTCTTTACCTTCTGCTGATGCCCCTGCTCTGTTGCTCTACGCCAGAGGGGCTAATCCTTTCTCTTGCTGAGGATCATGGACTCTGTGGAAAGGGGGCATAGGCATCAGCCTTCCCAATTCCCTCCCTTCTGCAGTGCAGGCAATCTTTCCCACCATTTTCTCGTTTACACTGCACTCACTTGCACACCTGTGTGCCACTTGAGCATTTGAGGATGGGAATTACACATTCAATTTCCTTGTTTCACCCACAGTGTTCTATATAACAGAAAACACGAGCTAAATAATTGTTTAAATCACCAAAAAGGGGAGAAAATGACTTATCTGGGAAACACAGGTGATTGTATCAAGTTTAAGGGATACTTTTGGAAACATACAGAGACCCCGTGACATATGTAATATCTTTTGTTTCTCATGGCAGCCTGTAGGGCTATCAGACTGACTATGGAGTACCACTTTAAAGTGATCTACAGCAAGAATTCTCTCCCAGAGAGAAAGCCATACTTTTTTTTTTTTTAAACATGAAGAGAATGTGTATTGCCTGAAAATCTTTGTTAAATACCATTTGTTTTCCCAAATTATGCTTGCCTGCTTGCTTCTCTGTTTCTGTTAACAACATGCTCTTTCATGTCTAAATGAGCTAAGATAGTGGTGATAGGATGTCATCCTTCAACCTGCTATGGGGGAGGAAAGGTGTTGCGATGAGGTGGACTGTCAACCCTTAATCCTCACTCTGAGGAAACAGAAGGGAAATGCACACCTTCCTCTGCAGTGCTTATAGAGGCTTAACTGTAGGTACTGGGTGCTTCCTCTTTCAGCTGTTTCCAAAGGTCAAATTAACTGCTTGCAGTCTGGAGTCCAGGCCCATCTGGATAAAATAAAGACCACAACTTCAGATGGGAAGATAGAAACAGAGGAGGGACTGTCCTGTGGCTTGGCCCTGCAGTCTCTAGGGAATGAAAGAACAGTAACTCCCCCTTTGTCAGTCTCTGTCATAACATCCCTCTCTTTAAGATAAATTAATCTGTATGACTGCTGGTCCCAACTGCGGTGGCCTCCCTGATTTGGCAACTTTTAAAACTGGCCATCATAACTTTTATGAAATGTTGTTCATTCAGTATTATGGGGTACAAGAGAACGATGTTTCAATCATATTACCTAGGTATAACTTACATGTATCCTACTGGAGTAAAGTGGACCATCAGAAAGGTCCCAGTCCTAACTCAGAGAAACCTCACCGAATAAGGCATATTCAGAAAATGTATGGATAAACCCTAAATGTTAATTAAGAGATTTCATTTATTTGTGGTGTCTGTACTATTAGGAATTCTGCTTTCTGGATAATGGAGCTAATAAAAATACTCCATTCCTCTTGGCAAAATGCAGAGAACAAATAATTTTACACAAGCCTCAGAAAGCCTTACTGCGCAAAGGAATAGTTGACCAGAAGGCCACTTGCTTCTGACAATTTCCTGAGACAAATTTGTAAAGCAAGTAGCAGCTGATTCAACAATCACAGGCTTTGGTCTTGTTTCAATTCCTTCTCTGGAACTGGCCTTTTGCCTAAGGTTCTCTTTGGACCTGTAGTATTTTGTGTCTCTCTTTTCTTCTTGAGGGTGAAGAACACCCCTTTGCTCTTCAGATAAAAAGTGCTCTTGTGAGAATGAAACTAATAAAGCTTTAGTGACCTTCAGCGGCTTCCTGGCTCCCACCATATCAATTTCAAGCTCCTTTGTCGAGCTTCCAGGACCCTCCACTATTGTCAAGCACACATCCTTTTTCCAATGAGTACACTCTATTCCTTTTGTTCGTCTCATCTAAAATTGCCTTCCCACTCCTAGTGTTCTGGCTGACATTTAAGGCTTCATTTAAGTTCTACCTCCTCTGTGAAGACTTCATTGTTTCTTTCAGCTTTTCTTAGTATGTTTAATCAGTACCCACACCATGGATACACTAGCCCGTACTGTTCACTATTGCTTCAGGTGTGCAAACCATATCCTCCTGCTAGTGGCCAAGAACCACCTGACACTTTACTTTTCACCCCCCAAATCTAGATATTGATGAGGATACGTAGCTCTTACTACAGGGGAGATGTTTCTGACAATGAAAACTGCACCGAATGGAATGAGGTCCCTCAAGGTATAGTGAATTCCTTGTCACTAGAGGGTATCAACTAGAGACTACTTGCAAGGGTTTTCCCTAGGGTGTAGATCCTTGTTGGTGTTTTATACATTTTTGATGAATACATGGGCTTTGGAAAAGATCAAATATACAGACGGGAGGGTCTGACAAAATTCTTAAACACTAAACCTCTGTTACCCTGTAAAATGGTTGCTCACTAAAAAGGAAGCATTTGTTACATGCATGGAAATCTTTTCTCATTTGAAAATAATTTCCTGTTCATTACTGCATTTGATTTTAGGAAATTTATGAGAGGGTTGAACCTCCCCCATTATCTAAGTGTGACACGTGATCCAAATGATGGAAAATAACAAGGACATGGAGAAAGTGAATGAGAGAAGGGGGACACAAAAATAATCAGAACATATTGCTCAGCATGCTTGGGTTTCAGGGCAGTTAGTGGTGGAGGCCTTGGGTAAGGGATAGTAATGGGCAAAGTAATTCATGGTTGAACTTACGGCTCTGGTATGGTTCTGACCTCCCCATTAATGCTTGGGTCTGTTGAACTATTAAATCAGGACTCTATGCAAAAGCTGCTGATTTTACTCTTGGACAGAGGAGTTAGAACTGCAATTTGGGTGAATATTTTAACTGAGTCATAGTTGCTATTTTGTTACCTAGTGGTAGAGTCCAAAAATCTCAGGAAATTCGAAAATATCAAACCATGGGTCTTCCAATGATATATATGGAATTTATGTCCCATGTTGAAAATAATATTTTAACGGAATAGTATTTAATAAGTCATTATACAACAAAGAATGATTATTTTAAGAGTAGAATATGTTAAAGGGCTGAGATAAACCATAGTACTATTTTGCTAATACTGTCTTGTAAATCATACAGTATAATATCAATTCAGCAATAAAGTTATCAATCATATATTATGTGCAAATCATGGTGCTGAGCACCTGTTGAAAGCTTTGGTTATGCTTCCTCTTGAAGAGGGCATCATAAAAAGACTTGGGCAGCACTGTAAGTGGGAATCAAGAGAATGACAAATTGATCAGTGTGTGTGATATGTGGTTACATTTGTTTCCTATTGCTGAATTAGAAATTTTTTCCTATTGCTGAATTAGAAATTATCACAGACTTAGCAGGTTGAAACAACATATATTTATGATCCCACAGTTTCCATGGTTCAGGAGTCTGGGCACATCTTAGCTGGGTCCTCTCCTTGGGATCTGGCAAGACTGTAATAAAAGGATTAGCTGGGTTGTGTTAAGTCCTAGAGCCGGCGCCCTCTTTCCAGCTCCTTATAGGGTGGATTGAAGTCCTATTCTGCTGCTAACACCTGGGGTCTAATCTCAGCCCCTGGGGCCACTCAGTTGTGGTCCTTGCCATGTGGTCCATTCATAGAGCTTCTCCCAACATGGCAGCTTATGTCTTCAGAGCCAGCAGGTGAATTTCGGAATTCCTCTGTCTCTGACTTATAGACCCTCCTTTAAAGGGCCTACTTTATTAGGTCAGGCCTGTCCAGAATAATCTCCCTTTTGATTAACTCAAAATGAACTGATTGGGGATCTTAATTATATTTACAAAAATCCTTTCACTATTGCCACATAGCAAAACTTAATCGCAGAAGTAAAGCCCTAACAAATTCATGGGTCCTGCCCCCACTAAGGAAAGGAATTATACAAGGCATGCCACCAGGGTGAGAATTTTGGCACCATCTTAGAATTGTACCTACTACACTGGGCAGTCAGAAGGCAAAAACATCATTCTGTTAGGTGTTAGGATGGGTCATGGGAGGGCATGTTTTTTATAACATTAATCTCCCACACCAGCTGGTGTCCTATAATTCAGTTCAATTCTGGCATTAATTACCTAGAGTTAGTGTTTAGATCTCATGGGTTAAGGGTTCAGTCTTACAGACTGTCTTCATTTTGGGTGTCAGCTACAAGTCCAGGGGCCACCTACACTTCTGCATGAAAAATTACAAATTTGGGGGTTCCCATGACCGTCCCTCAGGTTCAATAATTTGCTAGAATAACTGACAGGACTCGGAAAAGCACTATATGTACAATTACTGGTTTATTATAAGGGCTACAAATGAACTGCCAAGTGAAGAAAGAAATAGAGTGGCAAGGTCTGGGGAAGTGCAGGCACAGTGCTCCATGTTCTCTTCTTGTGCAGAACCCTCCCAGCTCATCACTGTGGTCACCGACTCTAAAACTTCTTGAACCTTGCTGTTCCAGACCTTTTATATAGGGTTTCATTATGTAGGTATAATGGACCAATTGTTTGTGTCCCTTCCAAATTCATACCACAATGTGATGGTACTTGGAGATGGGGCCTTTGGGAAGTAATCAGGGTTAGATTAGGTCATGATGGTGGGACCCTAATGATGGGATTAATGGCCTTCTAAGAAGAGGAAGAGAGAAAAGATTTTTCTTTCTCTCTCTTTCTCTGTGTGTATGCACCAAGGAAAGGCCATGTGAGGATATATAGAGAGGGTGGACATCTGTCAGCCAGGAAGAGGGCCCTTAGCAGGGATTGAATCATCTGGCACTGAATCAGCTGGCACCTTCATCCTGGGTTTTTAGCCTCCAGAACTGTGAGATTCTGTTCTTTAGGCCACCCACTCTGTGGTTTGGTCTTATGGCAGCCTGAGTAGGCTAAGACAGTGGTATGTTTGATTAAATTATTGGCCTCCTGATTGAACTCAGTCTTTAGCCCCTGTCCCTTCCTGGAGACTTGTTGGTGGAATAGGGCTGAAAGTTCCAGCCATGCAATCAGATGGTGGTTTCCTGTGATGAGCAGCCGGATTCTGAGACTGTCTAGGCCCCTCCTTTATTTGTTGTCTCATTAGTATAAACTCAGGTACAGTCAAGTAGGCTCCTTATGAGTAACAAAAGACACTCCTATTCTTTATATATTGTTTATTCTTTATCACACCACAGAGGTAAATACAAATTTTGTATATCAGAATCTTGATAGAAAGTGTCAGTTAGGCCCAACCAATTCAGGAACTTCCTAGCAATACTAAAAAACAATGTAAACCAATTCATATGTATACATCTATTAATATATATATATATATATATATATATGCTCAACACTAAGCTGCTATATAATATATATGCTATACATAATATCTCAATATCTGTGGATTTTGTTTTAATTCTCATTTTTTCCTACAGGAAATGCTTAACCAATGTTACTAAGGGGATAGCCCTTCCCTTGTTTTGTTCTGGATTTTTTTCCCTCTCAGTAGGTTCATGGTTATTCCCGATATCCTGCCAATCTACCTCTCACATGGATCCATGGCAGCTTGGAAGTCTCATTTAGGCACCAGGACTGATAAAGGATTTCTAGAGAATTGTCAGTCTTCCTGGAGAGATGTGCATTATGTTTAAGCTTTGTGGAGGCTTCGTCACGAGCTGGGTGTCTACAGGTGAGGTTTGTTCTGTTCATACTTGTAATTGTAATTGTGTTCCTTGCCAGTGTTGGAACTCAGGCACATTGCCCTCTGCTGTTGCCTGATACTTAATAAGAGCTGCTTTCCCCCCTGTTATTTTAGTGGGGTTTTGCAATCTATTTTTGCTTTGAAGACAAGAAGAGTAATCTTCATGCAGAGAAATGCTTCCAAAAGTTTTCACCATTTTTCCTCAGATATGTCCAAAATTGCACTCTTAAATGTATCCCTTAGCTATAGCTGTGTGTGTCACCGCTTCATTTCCATGTATGCTCATGCTATAGATATAAACTGCTTTAAACGGTTTCTCATCTGTTCCTTGGTGATTTCACACAACTTTGAACTGTCACTGTGTATAGAATGAAAAGTGTCCTCTTTATCCTGGACTGTCACCAGGCAAATGAGCAATGCCTGTCAAAGAGTGTCAGAGACAGGTCCAGGTAATTGTCAGGAATCAGAAAGGAGAGGAAGAATGGAGAAGAAAAAGGCATGGGAAGAAAAAGATGGAAGAAGGTATAGAGCAAGAGGACAGAAAAAGAAACTATTCTACCTTGTAACAGAGGACCAGAGAAAAACATCCCCCCCAAACAGCCCAAATAAATCCAAAGATACTTTGGGTGACAATAATGAAACATATTTAAAACTAAGATTAAAAAAATTATTTTATTTAAATTTAATTAATTAACATATAGTGTATTATTGATTCCTGAAGTAGAGTTCAGTAATTCATCAGTTGTACATAACACCCAGTGCTCAGCCCATCACCCAGTTACCCCATCCCCCCACCTGCCTCCCCTCCAAAAGTAATTTAGATTTTTGAGGTGTTCTCTTGCAGAAGTAGCTTATACCAGGCTCTGAATGTGCTAAATGAAGAAGAGGAACCTAGATGCAGGACCAAATGGGGCAGAAAAGCGAGGAGTGAGGAGGTGGAGTGTGGGTGAGCCTGGAAGACGTTCCAAGGTGGCGTGCAAGATGATTAGTGTTGTTTATGGGGCAA
The DNA here is from genome assembly GCF_017311325.1 of Ursus maritimus. Lineage (NCBI taxonomy): Eukaryota > Metazoa > Chordata > Mammalia > Carnivora > Ursidae > Ursus > Ursus maritimus. The sequence goes on from NW_024424119.1 coordinate 1,506,403, forward strand.
CTTGCTTCAGGTCTCCGAGTTAGTAGGGGGCAGAGCAGGACCTAGGAGAGGATCTCCTGACCCTACTGTGAAGCACACTGACCTCTGAGGCCCGGACCATGAAGAAGGGCAGCACATCTGATTATGTGACTTTGACAAAATGTCAGAGAAATGAAAACAAATGGCTGAGCAGTCCCTGAAGGGATAAAGAGTTCAGTTATTAAGCTCTTGGACCAGAAACACTGCAATTCAGTCATCTAGGATGATTTTATTTCATCTTCTATTATGGGCTGCACCACATAAATCTGTGTTTTATTGCTGGAGTGAGATGCCGGAGACTTTCAAGATTACTTTTGGCACGGTCTGTGTTGGCTCACTGCTGTGTCGACAAGTGCTTGTGGAAAATTAGCAGCAATGACATTAATCACCGTTTCCAGTGTTTTCCTTCCTACCCTTTGTTTTGTCGTCCTTCTTCCTCTTCTTTTTTTTTTTTTAAGATTTTATTTATTTATTTGACAGAGAGAGACAGCCAGCGAGAGAGGGAACACAGCAGGGGGAGTGGGAGAGGAAGAAGCAGGCTCCTAGTGGAGGATCCTGATGTGGGGCTCGATCCCAGGACTCTGGGATCACGCCCTGAGCCAAAGGCAGACACTTAATGACTGCGCTACCCAGGCGCCCCAGTCCTCCTTCTTTTGAAAACAAAAATCAATGCCCCCTCCAAGTCTTCTAAAAAACAAATGTCTCAAGTGGAGTTAGAGAGTAGAGTGGTTGGGAAAAAGGGGTGGTGGTCTTAACCTGGGGCCCTTACTGGGGGTGTCATGAGGAGTTAGTTGTGATGCTATTGCTATGTCATGTATCTCATGCCTGGAATTCTCTGGGCTGTGGCTGCTGGGAAAGGGAAGGGAAACAAGGAAATGTTTCCGACTGAAAGTATGTCCGATTTTTTTTTGATCAACACATTCAACTGGTGCAATACAGGAACGGCAGGGCAGGTGGGAAGTAGGAGGTGGATGGGTGGACAGGTGAGGGATCTGAAAACCCACAGATACATACACCCATACACATACATGCATTCATGGGGCTATGAGAAAAGCAGTTTATTTGGGGGCCACCGGCCCTAACAATGGATGCCCTCATTCTCTGACCCACAATGTCAAATGCTCTCCCATCAAAAGTAGATCTCATTTCTTCCCTCTGTACTGCTGATTCCTAGTCTTCTTTGCATAGTCCTAATTTTACTTCTGTTTTCTAAATTATCTCCCCAAGTTTTGCCCCTTCCTGCCTCTGCATTTGGGCAACTTCATCTATTCACTTGATTTCCAATGTCATCTCTCTGTTGATAACTTCCAAATTTATATCTCAAGCTTTGCTCTTTCTCAAGCAGAGATAGGGTTGCATGCAATTCAGCCCCAGGTGAGATAAAGGGAGCAAAGACAAAGCATAGCTTGTCCTTGCAATTGCACACCTGCGTCTGTGGGGGCAGGATGCTGTTAGGTGTACGGATGGGAAGGACTTGGAGTGAGGGCCATCTTGGAATCTGTGCTTGGAAAACCAGTTCAATGTAGTGATTACTGAGAGGCTGGAAGCCAGAACGATGGGATTCAAATCCTGACTCCACCCCCTACTCGCTATGTGCTCCTACATCTCTGGTTCCTTGTGTGTGAAAGAAGATAATAATCGGATCTCTCCCCTAGGGTCATCATGAGGATTAAGTGAGATAATGCATATAAAATGCTGAGCCCTGCACATAGTAAGGACTCAGTAAATCTTAACTATCCAAGCCATTTGTCTTGTTTCTCTCCCCAAAGAGAGAAGAATGTCTTTTCCTAGAAGCTTATGACAGAAAAGCAAAAGGCATTAACATGGAAAGCTCTCGCTTTTGTGAAGTAAAATCCTGCACCGAGGTCTGGGGCTTTGTGACAGAGCTTCATTTACTGCTCATTATGAATAGGTTGATGAGAAGTAGGTGGGTTAAAGATGAGCGAAAGCTTTATGACTGAGTTTATCCTGTTTTCTGGGCCCAGCTCTCAGCAAGCTGATTAAACGAGGCTGGGTCTGTGCAGGGCTGCCCTACTTAAGGCTTTTGTCAGCATTTCCTTTGTAGATTCTAAGTTCCAGGGCCTGGAAATGGCTGTGTTGAAAATATTCTCTGAGGGCTTGAGCTTGGTGGAAGATCTTTATCAGGCACCAGATAATCTTGTCACATTTTGAAAGAGGAATAAAGAAAGAAAGAAAAAAATGTTGGAAGGGGACAATGAGCAAAAGAGAGAGAAGAGGAAAGCAGAGAAGTGGAAAGGTGAGGGAGAAGGAGAGAGAAGAATTGTTTTTGGAGTTCCTCAGATGTGCACTTCAAAATAGCTCCTCTATGTCAGGCATTTCTCCAACATCCTTGTCCCGGCCCTGTGCTGTCATAATAACTGGAGGGAGCTATACCAAAGAGCTTCCTGCTGTCTGTCCCTGAGATGTGTTCCCACAGGCTGAGTGCGCTGTTGGTGACCTGCTTTTGTTTTGCCAACATGGAGTTTATTGTTCTCCTTTTCCATGAAACAGTGACACCAACTTGATTTTTGGCATCTTGCAAAGTTTGGGCCAGTGTTGTTGATTCCCTGGAAAGATCTTTGATTTTCATCTTGGAGGGTGCCAAGTGGGCTCAGAACTAAAGACAAGACATGCGCAAGGAGCTACAAAGGAAAATAAGGCCACGGTTAGGTCTTTCTGAATATTCGCCAGAGAAATTCTGGAATGTCAGGTGCCCTTGGCATGAGGAGTCCCAATACCGGTGGCAGAGTCTGTGGTGATGACCCAAGAGATTGTGGGTTCACCACGGTGGGGCAGGCATGCACAAAAGAGATGGGGCTGACAGTGCCTTGGTCCCCATAGGGAAGCAGTGGGTTCTTACCATGTGTTAAAGGAGAGTTACTAGGGATGCCCTCTCCTGTTCTGCTCTGAGAACTCTGGATATGGAAACTGGTAATAAGAGTCACATTCTGGAGCTCCCTGTTCCCTTCAACATTCGGTCTAGTTCTCTCAATACTAATGAGGGACAGAAGAATGTTCACCTTTAGCCCAGAAGGCTGACCTAGAGACTGCATAGTTTCAATAAGGCTCAACTATGTGCTGGTTGCTTTAAGGGTCTCATGACTGACTGTATGTCTCACCAATAGTTAATATTGAGCTGAATGATAAACACCAGTGAAATCTCACAAAAGTAGTTTTATGAGTAGAAATTTGAAGAAAACATTTATGATCTAATACTCCCTGCACGTCCCCTCCCCCTTAAACACTAAGCATATAACCACCAGCTTCACCCAGCAAAAGGGCAGCATTTTCTGCTCATGGGTCTTGTCCCTGTGCTATCATAAAAGCATCTTTTTGCATTGAAAACGTCTCAAGAATTCTTTCTCAACTGTTCGCTTGTGGCCCCACATCAGTAACCATGAAAGAGAAACCTGGAAGGTGGACAGCCATGCGACGATTTTCCTTTTCCTTTCCAAACCCCACTAAGACAATTGTAGAGGAGTACGATGGGTGCAAACTCACAGGTACAGAGAGGAGAGCCAAGGAGACAACTAAAGATGGAAGCTTTCCACAGGTTTAGGAAGCTGGAGAATGGACTGGTAGCTGATTTAATTGTTTGGAGGCTGTGGCAACTTAGTGTCCTCAGAAGGGAGCAGAAATAATCTATTGTGTAGAACTTCAGCAAGTCCGGGAACCTGGAGGTAGGGGTGAAGTATAAAGCTGAAACCAGGGGCATTGCCTGAAAGCCTGAGTGCAGACTTGCTGACGGCCAGGTACCCTCCTCCTCTCACACAGCCAGGCCACCACTCCTCTGAGTATGGGCTATAGAGAAGCAGGGTGGTACTGATGAAACTCAAAGCTGAAAATGGGAGAAATTTAATAAAGGCACATACCTTGAATAGTAAAACACCCTCACCCCCACTGTTTTCTACAGAGGTTCCAGAAATCCTATGTACAGAGGTGTAGTTATAGGCAGGGGATTAGGGGAAACTTCCCCGGAAGAATTTAGGGTCCCACCAAGTAAAAAGAGCCAGGTTATAGATATTTACTCCATGGTGAGAATCACAAGTTGACAAGCCTCATGCACATATTCAGTATTTCCAGTCAGTGTTTAGTAATTTATTTCTAAATATGAACGGCCATGCAAGGAATGCAAGATATTTGAGGAACTCTTCCAATCTCTAATAAAGAAACCCAAACAAAGAACATAGAATCTCCCCTCCCCCCAATAAAAAGAAATATTGCAGGAAGCAAAATAAAATCTAAAATACTTAATTATATTCTAAGAGAGATGGGGTAAATATTGTTGGCTGGCGCTCAGCCTTTAAAGCTGGAGTCAGCTGCAGTGTCAGTGGGCCAGAACCTTGGAGGGGAGGAGGGATGAGCACCTGCATCTAACCCCTAATCTTTAGCTCCAGGGCTTAGGTAGGCCTTAGAGAACTGATAGGGAAGCAGCATTAGAGCAGTAGCTTTCTTAATGGGGGTCCCTTAGTTGCCAAAAACCAGGGAAAACCAGGCCAGAGAATGCAGAGGGGACCTATGGCTCCTTCTGGTTCTGAACAGTGGTTCCCACCTGTGGGTGAGCTGGCATTGCTGAACAGACTCCGACAGCTCCGGACAATGGCTGTAGGCAGGAGCAGAGCCTGCCTCGCAAAGGCTGGGCCTGGCATAGTGGAGGGCAGAGGGAGGACGGGAAGGCAGTGAAGATCTTTTGGGTACTTACCACTTCTGAAAAACCAGAAATTCTTACCTCTGCATGCAGGAGGTCATATGAAAGAGATGGTGGAGGTGGTTTTCCACTCTTGTTTCCTCCCCACATCAGCATGTGATTTGATGGGTTGGGCTCTGCAATGGACAGATACCTTCTCCTATAGGGAGGTGTGGGTGAAGGGAGGAGATAGGAACCATGACAGTTTGTTTGAATATTACTGTCTGCCATGGAGAGGGGTGTATAATTTGGCTCTTATGGAGACCTGGAGATGATGGAAAAAAAGCCTCTCCAAAAAGGAAGGTGGGATATTTTTCCTCTCCTATGGACAGATAATTATATGTAAAGGGAATATTATGACTAATCCTTGGTAGGAGAGCTGGGAAGAGAAGCCTCTGGGGATTTTGATCCCAACAATCTGAGTGAGGAGGCCAACTCTTGGTCTCTTTAGTAAGGCAGGTAACATCAACCATGCCACACCAGTGTTAACAGGATAGACTACCAGACTCAGGAACTAGCAAGTGTTTCTAAAGAGTCACGGGTTCTAAAAAGTCAGAAAAGCCTATTTCTTTTCTTTCCTTTTTTTTAAAAATGTTTTTTTATTATATTATGTCAGTCACCATACAGTACATCCCCGGTTTCCAATGTAAAGTTCGATGATTCATTAGTTGCATATAACACCCAGTGCACCATGCAATACGTGCCCTCCTTACTACCCACCACCAGTCTATCCCATTCCCCCACCCCCCTCCCCTCTGAGGCCCTCAGTTTGTTTCTCATAGTCCATAGACTCTCATGTTTCATTCCCCCTTCTGACTACCCCCCCCCCTTCTTTATCCCTTTCTTCCCCTACCGATCATCCTAGTTCTTATGTTCCATAGATGAGAGAAACCATCTGATAACTGTAGAAAAGCCTATTTCAACTCCCCTCAACCTTAAATAGCTTCATGACTATGAGGAAGTCTATGGCGCTATGGGCCTTAGTTTCCCCAGGTGTAAATTGTTAACTTGGAATTGTCGCAAGAATTAAATGGGAATTTATTCAACCCATTCATTCGACAAGTCTTATTTAAACTTCGGGTTTTTTGGCATCTACCGTGTGTCAGGTGCTATGCTATGGATGTAATTAAAGAACCTGGCACCACGTAGAACTTAACAAATGTTAGCTTCTCCTCTCAGATTCTGTCGGCTCTTTTGGTATTCAGTAGTCCCAGTCAGGTCTTCATGAATTCAGAGCTTTGATGTAGCGGAGTAGGGCTAGCTGTTTGGAAAGCAGGAGAAAGTCACTGTAGACTGTCATTTATGCTCTGGCTAGGCTTGCATTAAGAATGTTCTGGCATTATTTCCATCCATCAGAGCTGTCTGCATTGGTTGAACTGTTCTGAACTCTGAAGCCTTCCACCATGCAACAGCCATTTCCTCTGGGCCTGCCCAGCCCAGGCACCTCTAAGCAGGGCTCAGCTCCATCTTGGGGACACTGTTTATGGTGGCAAGAGGCCCTTTAGTGTCTGTGGCTTTTGCACTGTGGACGGCTGCAGCTGAGGTCACCTCCTTTCCCCAGAGAAGGAAATGGTCTGATGAGGTACTCTGGGTCACGGGGTATGCTGCTGTCTGCTTAGAACTTGACAGAAAGCCGCTGAGTAAGGATGACTAGCCACTTAATGGACATTAATTACTGCTTGCACCATCCCTGTGGGTCAGAGGACAGGAGGATTCTGATGTCAGGGCTGACATGCTGTGGCTGGCGGCAGGCAGGCACTTGTATTTGATCAGGGCTGTGACTAGTTTAGTACAGCCAGAGGGACCCTGATGGAAAGTCTGAGACTTGTCTAACTTCCGGAGGGACAGTTCACATTTACTTTCTTCTTTGATGATATTTCCACAATGGGCTTCAGTCTTTGTTTCCTCTGTCCCACACCTGCATATCCCCTATTGATTTAAACTGGGGGCCCCAGGGGGCAGAGACTGTTTTCTGCGCTCTACCTTCCTTGACTGAATTGGAGCCAGTAGTTCCAGAGGGTGTGGGTTTATCCCAAGTCCTCATTTAGGGAATTCTTGCATTGTAGATTTGCAATGCTTCTGTTTTAGAGGCAGATTAAAGAAACACACAAGTAATTAATGGTGTTACAAATTGGAGAAGCAAACGGCAGTCCTCTTAATGCTAACCTCTGGTTCCTGCAATAAAGCAGAGATTTGTATAGGTTTCTACGCAGTGCATCATTTTAAAACATCATCTCCTAAGCACTCATTAGTTCCGTTTTAGCCTAGGTGACATATGGAAGGTGTCAGTTGTGAATATTTATTGGAATTGAAATGGACTCTTAAGAGGTGAATGCTGAAGGGAAGCATCTTGTGATATTAATAGAGCCCATAGAAGTCACCCAGAGGATGACTGATGGGCTGGCCTTCCCTTCTCTGTAGCTGGGGAACAGTTCCTTCTGGGGGTGGTGCAGAACAATGCGTGTTATAACAGCCCTGCATCATCTCCAGCTGTTTGGACTACAGATACTCGAATTCAAGTGCAGGTTGGGGAAAAGTTACCCGGCAGAAAAAATAAGAGGCGGATTTTCCCTCTCATTTATGTGAACAGTTTAACATGGCAAAGAGAGACTTCAGCTTTGGAAGTGCTCATGGGATATGCTTGGCCTCCATTTCTGTGGTAAATCCATCAAGACAAAGAGGGCTCTTGTCTCAGAAAGAGTGCTCTGGAGGTGAACACAGCAGAGCTGAAGGAAGAGCTTTCACTTTGACTTTATAAATGCACAGAAGCAGCCAAAGACACTGGAGGTGCCTTGGACTTGCTATGAAGTTTAAAAGTATTGTTCAGTGAGAATCTCTGAAGTGGACACGAGTGCAGTTAAAGAGGAATTAATACATACTACACTATATCTGTTGATAAATGTGTATTTCTTCTTTTTATTTAAGATATAATTTGCATACAGTGAAATCCACCCTTGTTAAGTGTAGAGTTCCAATAAGTTTTGACAAATACATATAGTCATGTAACCCACACTCACACCAAATATGCAATAGTCCTATGTCTCCCCCAAATTATGTGACCCTTTGTAGTTAATTCCTCAGCTTCTGACAACCACTGATTTGTTTTCTCTCTATGGTTTTGCCTTCTCCAGAATGTCTTTTAAGTGGAATTATATAATATGTAGCCTTTTTAGTCTGGCTTCTTTCACTCAACATCAGAACCTTCTTTGACTTAATATCGCATATAAGATCCATCTATATTGTTGTATGTATCAATAATTTGTCTCTTTTCTTTTGCTAGGTAATCTATTTTATGCAGATGTACCACAGTTTGTTTATCCATCTCCTGGTAGGGGATTATTTGGATTATTTCCATTTTTTGTTAGTTATGCAAAAAACCATCTGTGTACATGTTTTCAAGTGAACTCTAAGTTTTTATTTCACTTGGGTCAATACTTAGCAGTGGGATAGCTGAGTTGTAGGAAAGTTCATGTTTCACTTTATAGGAAAATGCCACGTGGCTTTCTAAAGTGGGTCCACATTTTGTATTTCCAGTGATTGACATCCTTGATGCCACTTAATATTATCAATTTTTTAACTTAACCATTCTAATAGGCATACAGTGGTATCTCATCATGGTTTTAATTTGCATTTCTGTTATGACTAATGATGTTGAGAATATTTTTACATTTTTATTTGCAATCTGTATATATTCTTTGGTAGAGTGTTTATCTTTTACCCATTTGAAAGCAAATTGTATTTTGTTAGAAAAAAATGGCATTTGGTTTTGTTTAAATTTTTTTTTTTGCTTAGGTTGACATTTTCAAATAGTAGTCTGACTAGATAAATTCACCCCCTACCACCCAGGCTTTCTCCACCAAAAAGACACTGACATCAATGGTTATTGTAGATAGAGCCACATTTTCTCCAAGTGAGACAGCAGAAAACTATATATGGAGCATTTTCCTGGACGGTTTTGGAAATAAAAAATAACTGCTTCCATTTTCTCTAGAGGAGCCCACCCCATCCAGGGACATGGGGTCATTAAGCCAAGTTCCCCTTATAGGAGAAGAAACAACCATAGACAGTTCTTTTAAGAGGATAACTTGTTTTTCCTGGAGCTATAAGTCACCAGAGGATTATAGGATTCTGGTTTTTAAAATAGCCCTGAGATTTCCTCAGGGCAAATATTGATTATTTGTGACTTGAAATCTTAAATCAAGAAAGACAACGTGCTTCAGATGTCACTTTAAAAAAATGAGAAGTTGATGCGTCTGTAAGATTGACAGAGTTCTTTCAGATGTAAGATACAAACACAAGCAACAGCAACATTTATTACCCAATTGAAGAAAACATAAACATGAAAATATTGTATTGTTTTGGTGGAATCTATTTTTAGTGGACTTCTTTTAGGGTTTTTTTCCAGCTACCTTCCTTCTCTCATCGTTTCTCATCTTCCGCAGGTATGGGCCCTCAGCGGCCATGTTTGTAGTCCCTAAACCCACATACCTCCATGGCCAGAACTGATGTGATCAGAGGTAGTTACCTGACTCAATCAGGGCCAACCAGGGCTTCTCTACTGTTGCTGAGTCTGACATGATGAAGGCATCAATGGCATTTTGTCAATTTAGATGGCATGGCATTTCTTGCCATGTGGACTTGGAATTAGGGAAATCTGTTCTATAGAAACAAATAAAAATGAGGCTGATTCTTGGAAAGGTCAAGATTAAAGACAGAGAAAGGACACTCCTGAGATTCCTGATGGTCCAGGCCTTAGGTTCTGCCCCTTCCCTAAGCCCTTCTACGCTTGAAAACTGTGAGATACTTTAATATGCTTGCATTGAATTCCCTCTTACACTGATAGTAGTTTGAGCTGGCTTCTAGTATTACGATCAAGAGAGTCTGAAGTAGCATTGGATGATGTTGGCTAGGAAACACTTCTATCCGAGCTGGCATCCTGCGACACAAATGGTGAGCTTAATAATGCCAGATAAATAACCAGAATTGAGAGTGGACAGTCAAATTGAAGGCAGGTCTCAGTGAAGAATTCAAAATTCTTCTTTATTGTAAACTCTAGTCAGAGTCCTAGGATCTTAGCTTTGGAATGGATCTCAGAGATTTTCAGTTTATTTGTCCAAACTTTCACATAGAGCAGAAGGCCTCTCTCTTGAATTTTACAGATGGCCATGTGACCTCTAATTATGTCAGTTGGCTAAATTCAGGGTCTTATACTGACCTATAAAGATATATATTATTTTGTTTTAAAATTCATATTTCTTTCCCCAGACCCTCTTCCAAATATTTTAAGACAGTTACTGCTCTTAATACTCTCATGGGATTCCTCTTCTCATCCACTTCTAAGGCCATGAGTAGATAATGAAAAATTTTTGCCAGCAGGCGTTCCAATTTGGATTCAGAAACGCTGATCAAACTTACTTTTTGCTTCTTAGTTGTGTGTTGATGACTCATGCTTCCAATCCCTTAGCTCATACCTTGTGCCCTCTAGACCACTCATAGAAAACTCTGTGTGCTTGGGGTGAAGACATTTTTGACAGTATGAAAAAGACTCACCTTTGCTTATATCAAAAGAGCCCCACTACTTGGGGGCTCATACAGACTAATGGTGGGGAAAAGAAGAAGAAGGCACCTATGATGGTGTCTCTGCATAATAGACTCTCAACCTATTTAGTGAACCAAGTGAATTACTGGAGACCAAGTCAAAGCTGCTCCATGTATAGAGGATTTGTTCACACCCCTTTACCTTTTGGTTTACACCCTTTCTTTCTTTCTTTCTTTCTTTCTTTCTTTCTTTCTTTCTTTCTTTCTTTCTTCTTATTTTTATATATTTTTTTATTATATTATGTTAGTCACCATACAGTACATCCCTGGTTTCTGATGTAAAGTTCGATGATTCATTAGCTGCGTATAACACCCAGTGCACCATGCAATACGTGCCCTCCTTACTACCCATCACCAGTCTATCCCATTCCCCCACCCCTCTCCCCTCTGAGGCCCTCAGTTTGTTTCTCAGAGTCCATAGTTTCTCATGCTTCATTCCCCCTTCTGATTACACTCTTGCTTTCTTTGGAAAGAAAGTAACCTTGAAGATTGTGATTAGATTTTTCTCCCCTCACTTCAGAACAATAGCTAATGTAGGGCCTACAAGAACAGCACCCTTTGTGTTTTGTAGCCAGCTTTAAAGTGTCACAGACCAGTTGGGATTGGAAGTTCTTGGAACTCCAGAGGTATTGGGCTGTGTCAGACTGATGAATTATGTAAAACCTGTTTTCCCTGAGTATTATTAATCATCCTCAAGCAAATGAAGACATGCTAATTAATTTGTGGTGGTTTTTACCTGCAAATGCCAAAGGAACTAAACCAAATTAAATCTATTCTCTTCAAGACCAGCACCCTGTTAAATACTCTATGACTTATCCAATTCAATTTGAAAGATGTGGTTCTTTGGAAACTTAGTTTGCTTGTGGTTTCAGAATCCTAAAGGCTCCTTCTTGAAAGTGTAGCCCAAAGTTTTATGCATATGACTTGAAAAATGAATGAATGGAATTCATTGCTGTGATTTACAGAGGACTCAGCCTACACCAGACTGTATGAGCTAGTTTACCTGTGTTATCTCACGGAAAGGGATTACCAAAGCCCAGAGGTAGGTATTATCATTCTAATTGTACAAATAAGGAAACAGACTTAGAGACTTTATATAAATTTTCAAAGTCATACAAGTAATATTGAGCTAAAATGCAAACTCAGGTCTGTCTGAGTCCATAGTCCATGCTTTTTTGGCTATATCATCCTTCTCTCAAGGAGACAACCCACTGTGCTCGTGAACTTTTCATCAGCCAGATGCCTGTGTGCTGTATATTGTATTTGAAGAGTTAGGCCTTCCATTTGATTTCCCCAATTGGAGAAAAGTCTTATGGAAAAGAGTTTTAAGGTCTTTAAATGATTTTTGTTGGAACAGCATCACATGTAATACCACTCCATTCTTGCTCTCAACTCCATGTGTTCTCTCATGCTCCCAAATAGCTCATTTCCTTTTGGTAACAATTTGAATATTATTGCTCAAAAAAGAGATACTTTCCCATCCGTGGCCATGAGTTTGCTATGTGAGACATGTTTAATGTGCTGTGAAAGCAGGTTGTCTCTGAACAGCCCAGTAGGGCTCCGGGAGGGCCAAGAGAAAGCTACTAAAGTCAAAGACCCTGCACCAAACACAGATAGTTTGCAAGGGACGGCACTGGGAGCCATAGGCTCTTATCTAGTTCAGTGTTCCTGGTTCTAGGAAACAAGGTCCTGGCCCACATATCTTGGATCTTTTAGGGGGCTTGGAGCTTCCTTTCTTTCATGCATGTTTGGGTGGTTGCTAACCCTCTTTCAAGGACTCAAGCACACTAGAAGTGCTGTTAAGAGGAGAAGCCCTTGGAACACTTTTCTGAAGATGAAGAGATTGTGTAAACTCATGTGCACTCTGCTGCTTCTCAGGATGATATGAAAACCACCTTCACTCTTAGTTATTTCATTGGTTTTGTCCTCCCCAAATTATAGAAACACTACTGCTTTCAATAAAGATTTCAGACTTGGGCACCTCTCCTCTTCACCATTTTTTTATTAAAGATTTTATTTATTTGACAGAGAGAGACAGCCAGAGAGAGAGGGAACACAAGCAGGGGGAGTGGGAGAGGAAGAAGCAGGCTCATAGCAGAGGAGCCTGATGTGGGGCTCGATCCCAGAACGCTGGGATTACGCCCTGAGCCAAAAGTAGACGCTTAACGACTGCGCCACCCAGGCACCTCTCCTCTTCACCATTTTAAGCAATAGATATCCCTGTTTTGTCAAAGAGTTAGCGAGACATACAAGAATATGAACTCCTGAATCTGTCACTGTGTTATGTAAGGCACATTCTTTCTGAGCCATTTCTTTTCTCCTGTGAAATGGGATGATTATGCCTGCCTTAGAGGGTTGTTTTGAATGAAGATTAAACGTGAATGAAATTAGCTCAGAGTTTGGCATATAGAAGATGCTAAAAAATGTTTATTTCTTTTGCTAAAATGAAGACCATTGATTTTTATTTCTAAGAGTCTCTAGAGCCCTCCCTTATCATTCCTACATATCATATATACATACACACCACTTTCATATGTTTTCCAGGCACACATTTCAATATTATATGGTAGTGCTTGCATATTGCAGTTGGCATTAATAAGTTAAAATTTTCCTCCACAATGAAGAACAAGAGAATATGAATTAAAATTGCATTGTATATTGCTCAATTTTTTCCTGACTCCTATTTAGAACCTGCTTGTATGCCCACATACACATGCACATACTGCTTCCTTACATTCTACGCTCCTCCTACCTTTTCAGATGTCCTCACTGCACATATTTTTCACTGTTGGATGTACTGCTGCTGGAACCAGAAATAGTGAAAGTGTCCACTCTGAAGTGGCACAGTAATGCAGGTGTTGGGTGGCATTGTCAAACACTCATGAAAAAAAATGAAAAATGCTTCTGCTGTCTCATGGGCTAGCCAAATGGGAATGTGGCAGGGTTGGTGGGAGAAGAATGACAAAGGAAAAAAAAAATATTGTTGCTTTCTCCAGAAGTAAGGAGGTGGGTTGCAATGGGTGACTCTTTCTTTTCCTAGAGACTGGATTGAGTATGTCATCTGTCTTGGAAAGAAAATGAAACAAATCCCTCTGAATTTTACCACTCTTCATGGGGAGAGGGTACTAAACTCCCTCACTTTTCGCTAACCCCTTTCCAGAGGTTTCTCTTCTTGGTGAAATAATCTCTTTTTGAAGCCAGTTCTAAAATTCAAGCTTTTGTTCTATCTTTTTTTCCTAACCATTATTTCATCAGTTCTATATGCGCCTGGCTTGAAAGCATCTGGTAATGCCAGCCAGATTCTCTGTGTGTGAGTGAGGTGCTCACCTGACAACAGAAGACAGCCCAAAAGATTCCTGTCTCATGATATTCACACCCTTATGCAGTTGTCTCCCACAGTGTGCTGTGGTTGAACTTTGTATCCAACAAAATATGGCAGAGTGATGGTACATCATTTCTGATATTAGAAAATAAGAGATGCTGCAGTTTCCATTCTGGCCACACTCATTCTCTCTTGGATCATTTGCTCTGGGGGGAACAGCTGCCATGCTTTGAGGATCTTCTGAAAGCTCCGTGGAGAAGCCAGTGTGGTGAGGAGCTGAGGCCTCCGGCCCGCAGCCATATGAATCAGCCTTCTTGATACTTACTGTATCTTTCAGCCCCGATCAAGCCTTCAGATGACTTCAGCAGCCCCTGCTGGTAGCTTCACAGTAATCTCATGAGAGACCCTGAACCAGAATCATCCAGGTAAGCCAATTTCAGATTCCTGACTCTCAGAAACTATGAGAAAATAAATGTTTATTGTTTGAAACCACTGTCAAAACCTGAGAAAGATCTGAGATCTTACCCTATTTGAAAGCTAACAAATTAGTCTACCACAGTTTTATGGACACCAGTAGAAGTCATTGGACTCCTGAGTCAGAGATAAAACACTTGTCTTTTGTCTAATTTATAGCAAAGCAGTCAGTGTGAGCACATGTTTGCATTGTTTCCTCTTACTCCCTAAGTCCTATGGGGGGGGGGGGTGAGGCAGCCATAGGCATGTAGGTGCTGAACACACAGTGGGTTTGCCTCACAGCTAAGAGACCCTCAGCTTAGAAAACCCCAATCTTTTATAAGAGGGCTACAAGAAAATCTGCTCAAGCTTTACCCTGGAGAGCTATGTTATTTTTATTATATTGTACAGCAGACAATTCTGGCCTCTGGCCCAGGGGGATACACTGTCTCCATCTTCCAAGGTTGTTTGCTATACAAATATCCTGGAAAAGAGAATCTGGACCAAAAGCTGTCAGTGCTTCTGCTCACAAGAAACACAAGGGGCCTAATGGAGACTTGTCTGCCAACAGCCACAGAATTTTGGAATAATTTTCTGTGCAGCAGTAGATAACTAATGTAATGGGGACACCTGTATCTGAATCTCACCTGTCAGAGTCACTGCACTGATGGCAGGTGTGGTGGAGTTGTGTCTGTGGACAGACAATAAGTATAGGGTCTTTGACTTTAGTAATACGTGAAGGTGCAAGGAAGGTACAAAATGCTGGTTTGGAAGGTGACAAAGAGTGAGAAGAGGAAAGGGAGATGTAGGGAAGTGGTCAACAGGTGGAATTGATTGGATTTGACACGCTTAGCTTTCTCTAGAAACAAAAGTTTACCGAGGGAATAGTTAGATTTGTTAAAGGGGAGAATTCATTACTTAGCATCTTGCTCTGTTAAAAAATCTCTTTTCATCTTTACTGGTAAACTTTCTTTTTGCAAAGCACGGGGATATTTTTTATTGTTATTTTTCACACTTTTCCTCTCTAGCGAAGGAAAATGAGTTATAGTTAATGTTGAGCCAATCCATAGAGAATCAGACTTAGATAATTATCTTTGAAAGATACAAGAAAGAAATTACTTAAAAGATTCTTTTTTGTTCATTTGTTTTATTCTATGAAAATGAGGCATCAAATAAGATATCTTGGGTTTTCTACCTGTAAGCAATATCTTCATTTTCCTCATGAAATCAGAGGAGACAAAGAATTGTGAGTGGTTTTAATTTTAAATAATATTTAGTCTTATGTTTCATTCAGTTTTAGGAATATAAAGTTTTAGGAATATTAAATGACATCCTTCATGGAGTATCCAAATGTGTGAATGGCCCATAAGAAAGAGGACCTAGATACTCAATAGATGTTACTACTTCAGGCTTCTCCTGGGTACCTACTGATTGGACAGGGCCCAAGGATGTTTTATTAGTTCTGCAATACATAATTCTATAGCTAATTGTGCAGATTTTCATCAGGATCTCTCTATACAGGTATCCAGAGCAAGTTATACCTTTGATTATCACTTGGAAATTTTAACGTGTAGGTTAAATGCCAGTTCTTTAATCTAATTGAAGTCTTAGTTTCTTCATCTTTTACATGAGAACTACAATATTTATCTCTCAATGCTTTTGTGAAGTTTAAAGTGCTAAAGTAGACAAAGGGTTTATTATTGTGTTTGGATTATAATAAATGCTCAATAAATTAAGGCTAGTATTATTAATCTAGAGATATATTTTTAAAATATTTTATTTATTTATTTGTCGGAGAGAGAGAGAGAGAACCAGTGCACACACAAGTAGAAGGAGCAGTGGGCAGAGGGAGAAGCAGGCTCCCTGCTGGGAGCCTGATGTGGGGCTCCATCCCAGGACCCTCAGATCATGACCTGAGCTGAAGGCAGGCGTCCCTTGATGTAGAGATATTAAAAATGCTCCACCATGGGTTACATTATGTCATTCCAAATGCAGTACAGTCCTCTTAGATGACAACTCTCTATCATGTCTTATTTGATTATATTACAGGTCAGTTCATAGTTCTCATTCGTACAAAAGTCTCATTTATATGATGTTAGCTATGTGCTTCCCTTCCCTGGCATATGGTAAAATCTCTCAATAAGTGTTGGTTTTTTGATCCTAGCAAAATAATAAATCCCACCCACTGACCAAACTTAGCAAAGCCTGGCTATTCTCAAAGCATATTGATTTTAACTTTTTCTTAAACAGGAAGGCTGTTAACAGAAAATTTCCCTAGAGACTAGAATTCCTAATGAGTTCAACCTGTTTTGTTTCTAAAACCCACAAACTTGGTCCAAGAGAAGGCCAGGACTGTGAGTTATCCTGCAGGTGTGAGGAGGAATGTAGTGCCCAAAAGAGTCTCTGCTCTTTTGCTGAGATCTTCCCAGTGGGTCCCTAGTAGTGTGGCCAGAGGCATCATTACTCACACACACTATTCCCAGGGGTTGTCACAGTCTGGAGAAAATCATCTTGCAGTTCTGGCAATGAGAGCAGGCCTTCATATCCCAGGGACCTCGGGGTATTGGGTCTGAGACTGAGGGTGAGAGATGCTGTGGTCCAGCCACATTCTCTTGGCACCTCCCATTCCCAAGCATGCCTACTCTATGGCTTCTGCTGCTGGGACCTGCAAATCTTTGCTTAGGGCTCTCTCTGGCCATGAGAGCCCTGTCAGCCCAAGTCTGTGGCAGACTGGATGTATGGGGAAGTTAGCCCTTAGGACTAAGGACTTGATGGATAAATGCCAAGCTCCTTTGCCCCTCAGGTGGGAAAACTCCAGGATGTCCTCTGCATTGTCTTCCACAGTTTCCCCAAGTGAGTGAGGCCCCACTTGCTCATAGTGGTGCTGTGCTTGGTAATATTCTCTTTCCCTGCTTCCTTCTCTCTCCTTTTCACTTCTCTATTCTCTACAGTGTTTGCTAGGATCATCTCCCAGAAAAACTCAAATCCTTGTCTCAGAGGAACCCAGCCTAAAGTAAAGGATCCACTTCCATTGCTTCACATTCTCCATTAGCAACTATAACTCGCCCTGCAGGTGCTCATTCTCCAGAATCCCCTTTCTCTGTATCTCCTAGGAAGGAAGGAAAGAAAGAGGGGACTTGATGTCCTAACCATCCACTATATGGGTGGTTTTAAATCCTTTATCTCATTTATATCTCATTTCAGCGCTATAATGTAGTATTTCCATTTTCCAGGTAATGAAACTGAGGCCAGAGGATTAAGTATTTTGACTGAGGTAATACAGTTTCTAGATGGAAGAGATAGGACTTGATCCCAGGTTTTCTGACTTTTTGTCTAAAATATTCTTGTTTCCAGTTTATTTCTAAAGCTAAGAACTGGTCAGTGAAGGAATACTGTACGTTTCTGCATTCCATGTTACACATTTTTAAAAGAAGCATAAATCATATCAGATCACTCCAAAGGTTTCATATAACAAGCAGAATAAAATCTAACTCCATTGTATGGCCTGCATAGTCTGATTCCTACTTATTTCTCTAATTTCAACTTGTACCACTTGTTCTTCCCCATTGCTGTTCTGGCCGAACTGACCTTGCCGGTGTTCCGTGCGTGCACCAAGCTCAACCTATATGTGGCCTTTGTCCTTGCTGTTTCCTCAGCCTGGAATGTTCTTAGATCTCTGTAAGGCTACTTCCTTGTCAGCATTCTAGTATTTGTGAGTGCGACTTCCTCAGAGAAGTCCCAGACTGTCGTAGCCACCTGCGTCCTGCTCCCCTGTCCTGGCCTTGCCCCAGGCTTCTCTATCCGTTTTTTAAAAATTATAGTTAATGCACTTATTTCCTTCTTGCTTGTTTCCTAACCCTACTGTCATGTCAGCTGACCAAGGGCAGAGACCTCTTGTCTTGTTCATTACCATTTTCCCTGGGTCCTAGAACAGTGCCTGGCACAGTTTTTGTCCATTGAATACATAAATAAATGAAGGTAAGTCAGCAAAGAAGGAAAATTCTGAGCATGTATGAGAAAGGAACTTAAAACAATTTTGTGAAAAACTAAGATTTATTTACCCAGCTCTTTGTAATCAGCAGAATTAATATAACTTGAAAGCAAATGCATCTTGCTGACATTTTGGAACCTGTATGCATGCATTAATACCAATCAATTTAAGTGTGTGTTTCACAGCATGCCATTCGGGTGAGAAATGCTGGAAACGGAGAAGGTGGACAGCTTCTTAGCTTCCTTTTTTCTGGCACATTTAACATCATTCCAGTAAACTGAGCTCTGGGTTTAATTAAAGATTATTCGGGGTGTGGAGTAGTAGGGGTATGGAGAAAGTCTTAACAATCTTTTACATGTGGACTTTACTTAAAAAACAAAGGTATTATTGTGGTTAAAAGGCCCACAGTTTAAGTTTTCCAAAATGTAGTGTTTTTTTTTTGACTTTCTTATCTTTTATTTTGATATTGGTAGCTTTGATCAATGACCTTCTTAGGGGAAGTGAGAGGTAGAAAATGATACGCCTATGCTCATGTATTTGTTTTAATAACATTGCTTGCTTTTCCTGATTATGAGATTTATCTATATTCATTAGAAAATTTTGATAGTAAAGAAAATGTAAAGAAGAAAGTAAAAATTATCCACAAGTTGGTTCAACAATGACTGCTAACATTTCGATGTGCTTCATTCCAGCTGTTTTTCCAGGATTATGGATATCTATGTGTACACTAGTTCTTTAATTCTAAGATACACTGTGATAAAATGCAATTTGGTTCAGTTACTGTATTTCAAGACAAATAATGATACATTTCTTTTTTACTTAAAGATTGGCAATTACATGCCATTTTCTTCTCACAAAATTGAGACCAAGTTTCCTTCTCATTCTGAGTCTAAAGTTAATTTAAAATCACTTTCGGCCAACCACAGCTGTGCAGACCATCCCTATTATGTGCTGCTTCCCATTATATGTGCTTCAAATGTTGACCCCTATGACATCTTTATCTACAGTCTAATGTCAAAATATATGAAAAAATAATGGGATTTTATCTGCATTTCCTATTTGGTTAAACTCATAATTTTTTCTTTATTGAATTACACATCACAAGTTTCTCTTGAAATTCAGCCAGAAGCTTTTACTCATGGATTTTCAGTGCCCAAATAATAGTCCTTCATAATGCACAAATCAGTCACACCAAATTCTCCCAGCTTTAAAGATTGCATGATATATTTGGAGAGACCGGGCACTGTTTCCGTATGCATTGCAAGAAATGACAAGTATGTCACAATTTAATCTATTTGGCAGCTTATAAGTTCTTTTTGATATAAATTATTAAATGCATCCTAATTGTAAAAAATACCAAGCTATGAAAAAACATGCACCATAGAATCAAAGATGTATGGTATATGTGTAACAATATGAATGTCTTTATTTCAGCATGGTGGTTTTCAACTCTGCTGCACCTGGGTATTAAAAATAAATCTATGCCAAAATCACATCTTCAGACTCTCCAGAGAGGCCCAGGGAGTAATATTTATTTAAAAAGCCACACACACAAAATGACACTTCTCAGAAATTCCAAGGAGTAGCCAGGATTGAGAACCACCATTTTAATAGCTGATAGACCAAGATTATTCTTAGGGTGGGAACTGTCCTTATTTGGAAATACCTTGATAAGCAAGCAGCCTGGGATAGGAGGCAGGACCCAGAGAGGACTGTTGTCCAGCACCTTGGCTACAAAGTAGATAGTTAGTGACTTGCATGGAAAATGATAGAATTTATTTTATTGTTCTTGAAGGAGGAGAGGTAGAGAGAAGAGAAAGTGAGGAAAGACGGACCCATGAAATGTGTAGCTTGGTGATCTAACAGGCAAATAGCCAGTGGGCTGGCTAAAAACAATTTTTTAAAAATGGTAATACTTCATGTTCAATTTGAAATGGTTTGCATATTGTTAAATGAACTTCTCCATCTTCCAAATGCTTAATTTTATTATACTCTTGAATGCTTTGTGTAAATTTTTTTTCACCATTGGTGGAAATTTAAGAAGGAGCTAAGCTAAAAGCTTAAACTTTGGGTTGATGCAGGACAGAGTAGAGTAGAATTCTGGAGTTGAGGTGACTGAATCTGTCACCCTTCCGGAAATCTTAGACGGGATTTTGCTTTTTCATAGGGCATGGACTTAGTTGTTTAAGCCAATTTAGTTCAACGTGTAAGTCCGGGGAATCTTCACTTGGCATGCAATTCAATGCACGCAAACATGCCCCTCTATCTCTGTATTCATATTTTAAAATAAATTGGATCATACTGCATACCCAGTTTTGTATCCTGATTTCTTTATGTAATATATTGTCATAAACATTTCCCATATCATTAATAATTCTGAGAGAGTTTGAATTTTAATTAATACTCCATCTTATGATCATACTATGATTTATTTAAACGTTATGTGAAGAGATACAGTGTGGGATAATGTAAGAATTAAGATTCTGCAGCCAGATGCTCTGTCCTCACTATACCCGCTGTGTTGCTTGGGCAGGCATCCCTGCACAACTGCCCCCATTGCTGACACAATATTATCCTTCACAAAAGGTTCTGTAGTTTCAATGACTACAAATTGTGCACAATTGTTTTAAATTTGTTTCTTTGATAATTAGTGAGTTTGAACACCACTTCACCCACTATTAGCATCTTACCAATTTATTCTCAGATCCATTTTTCTGGATTAGAATGTTGATTTGATGGATATATGTTCATGTTGCTCTGTTGACAATGAAAAGTTATGAATCATTGGAGAGAGGGGCGCCTGGGTGGCTCAGTCCTTAAGCATCTGCCTTGGGCTCAGGGTGTGATCCTGGCGTTCTGGGATCGAGCCCCACATCAGGCTCCTCCGCTGGGAGCCTGCCTCTTCCTCTCCCACTCCCCCTGCTTGTGTTCCCTCTCTCGCTGGCTGTCTATCTGTCAAATAAATAAATAAAATCTTTAAAAAAATGAATCACTGGAGAGAAAGCCTATCTGCCTCAAAGAAATGAAGTTGGTTTGCCAAATAAATTACATACCTACTTCTCTGAGAGCAGATATTCCAAAGTTACTTACAAGTGAGATCAAACCTACCTGAAGATATCTCGATGAAAAATCTAGCCAAGAATAAGGTAGAGAAATACTTGTGAGAAGAAAAGCAGAAAACCGGTGACATGCCGGGTGCTCAGAGGGTCATATTAGGATCTTATTAGGGAGTGATTTAGAATAACTGAGCATCATCAGCTTCAAATTAGTGATGAGCACAGAACAGGAGGTGCTGGGTACCCAACCTGCCAGACAATCTGGCCAAGTTTACTGGGCTGTGCGTGGAAACCATAGAAAAATAACTTATACTCAGTCTAATGGCTGCTTCTCAGCAGATCATTTCATTAACAAAATCGTCATAACAATTATAATTGATGTATTTCTGAGTGGAGGAGGGAAGAGTTTATTAAAAAGAAAAGGTTATGCTTCTCACTTTCACTCTTTAAAAGAAACGCAAGATGATATTTTCTAAGTGCTTTGAAAGGTCTTTTACAGAGAAGGTTTGCTGGTCCCTGGCCATCCCAGGATAGCTGTACTCATGTCTGGCTGCAGAATATTCCTGTGGCCCTCTCCCATCCCTCTGTCCTTGAGGCACCTGTTCATCCACACCATGTCTGCAGAGGTGTCCTGATGAGAAAGGGTCACATTTGGTGCTTCTGTGAGCCTGAGAATGAGAAAAGGTTGAGAGGAAAATGGGAATTTACAGCTACATTTAGGTGAGAGGGAGCAATGGAGGAGGGCAATCTGAGGATGGGGAATTTATGAGATGTTCGAAGAAAAATCCTCTCTGACTTAGTTGGCCAGGCAGTCAGAGCTGTGAGCTAAAGGAGGAAAAGATGGTGAATGGACTTTCAGTTCAAAAGGGAGGGCTGAGGCAGAATGGGAACTTTTTAAAGAGGAGGTGGATGGTCCCAGAGAGACCCAGATACCATTTGACTCTGTTAAAGATACTTGGAGAATATAGATTATACTTAAAAATAGCCAAGCTGTACAGGTCAGGCTTCGGGGAGAGGAAAGAGAAGGGCCATGGCAGAGATCAACAGCCTTCGAAACAAATGGTTTCCTCCCAGACAAAAGGCATGATCAGAGAATAAGAAATAAGGAACTGCAAAGGGTGGAACTTCTGAAAGGGAAGAATTGGAGGAATAAGGGGGATGGGTTAGCAAAGCCACAGCATCGAGCAAGAAGTCTGGAGATGGGGGTTGCAGCTCTGCACTATTGGGGTTTAACAAAAAAAATCTATTTTTATTTTGAAATCTTTCAGACCTACAGGAAAGACCCCTTCCTTTCCATTTATACACTTTCACTTTTGACAAAGTATCCAAAAGAAGGTTATAGCCATTATACAAGTTACCTCTAAATATATCAGCATGTACATCCCGGGTACAGGACCAGTTTCTATGAAACTACAGCCCTATCACTGCACCTGAGGGAAAAACATTAATCCATACCATTATCAACAGGGTCCAAGCTCAGATTTCCCCAACTGTCCCTAAAATGTCCTGTAGCTCTTTCTCCCCATCCCCCCAAATCCAGGATCCAATCAGGGTTCACCATAGCATCTAGCTGTACTGTCTTTTTTATTTTTTAGTCTCCCACAGTCTAGGAGGGTTCATTACCTTCCTCTGGTTTGTTGTTGTTGCTATTGTTGTTGCTTTCCTTGTTTCTTAAAGTCAGGCTTACTGAGGTATAATTTACATAATGATCGAAGTATTTTACAAGTTTACTTCTTGTGGTGTACAGCTCTATGAGTTTTGACAAACACGTACATTTATGTTACTACCACCACAGTCTAGATAAAGAATGGTTTCATTCCCTCCAAAATTCCTTCCTGTCCTTTCGCTGTCAGCTCCTCCCCTCCCTGAGTCCCTGACAACTATTCATCTGGTTTTTTTTGTTGCTATCATTTTGCCTTTGCCAGAATTGTGACCATCTTAGATCTCCTTTGTAAAGATTCATTTTTTTTCCTTTGTAAAGAATAAATGAATTTGGATAGGAGGTTACTTTGAGTTCATGTGAATATTTTGTTCTCCAAGAAACTTTCGTTCTATTCACTTTAACATTTACTGATAACTTTGCCCGAATCAGTTCTTATATTGGGTTTCAGAGTGGTGATTTTACATTTTATCATTTGTTCCTCATTTTTTAGCTGGTATTCTTCCTTAGAGGGGAGTTTTTCTCTCTTTTCCCCCTCCACTTTATTTTGAATCTTATGAAGGACTTATATTTTTCCATGTGTTTTAATTCATTACTATCATTGTTCTTTTTAGACTATCAATTATGACCAGTGGCTGTCCCCTTGGGCCAGCTTCCAGGCTCACTAATTTTTAAAAGTACTTCCTTACTTTTTAGTACAAGAGGTTCCAGGATCATCTTGTATTTTATCTGTCTCAGACCTGGAATCAGCCATTTCTCCTAGGAGTACTGGTGACTTTTTCCTGGAGAATAGTACAAGAGCTGAGCACTCATTGTGCCTCATTACTATTGGGATTTATTTCTCCTAGTGCCTTTTCAGTGTAGAGTTCGGATTATTTTTTTGTTGATATGTGAAATTCAAAATCAAATAGACCCTTACCAGCTCCTATTTTATATTTTTTTCTCTTTCCCTTTCTTTAAGCAAATACCCTAGTTCCCAACATAATAAATATATTTTCTAATTTTCTTTATTCTAGAAAACACAAAATGATTTCAGAATTACAACATCATTCCACTATCAAGAGTAACCCTACTAAGTAAAATTTAAGGCTTCATTACATTTTCTTTGTCTTTAGGGAATATCCAGCATAAGAGCTCTTCTTTTAGAGGGCTCAGGTGAACCTCAGTGCAGGTTCCAGATTGTACTGAGTTTATAAGCAGGATAGGACTTGTGAGGATCTCCAGTCTTCTCAGATAGGTAGAGAAGGATCTGTAATTGATTTTATAAATTATCTGTAGATGATTCATTGAAATATATATTTTTTCAAAATTCTGATCAAGTTTTATACTCCAATAAGGTGAATATAATTTGAGACGTTAGTTGCCTATTAATGTTTCTTGTTTTAGAGATTACTTTGATATTAGTATAGCAACACCAGGTTTTATTTTTGCATCCTTTTACTATTAAACTTTCTAACTCTGGCTATTTAATGTGTCTCCTATAAGTGATGGATACATCTATGCTTTGGTGGTGGTGATGGTTTCATGGGTGTATATTTATCTCCAAACTCGTCAAGTTGTATACATTAAATATGTCGAGCTTCTTACATGCCAATAATACCTCAATTAAGTGGCTTAGAAAATGTGCCTTCTATAAGTGGCTTATTTATTTTTAAAAAGATTAATTAATTAATTTATTTATTTGAGAGAGAGAAAGAGCATGTGCAAGTGCACATGGTGGGGAGGAGCAGGCGATGGGAGGGAGAGGATCTCTAGCAGATTCACGTTGAGCAGAGCTGGGTAGGGTGCTCTCTCTCATGACCCTGAGATCTTGACCTGAGCCAAAGGCAAGAGTTGCATGCTTAACTGACTGAGCCCCCCAGGTGCCCCAATATATAGTTATTTTTTAAATCTATTTTCCTCAATCTTTAACCTTTAAGGGTTTAATTCATTTCCATTTAATGCAATTACTAATACATTTGAGCTTAAATCTATCATTTGACTATTTTCTGTCTGTTCAACTGGCTCTAATGTTTTGTTATGGCTGTTTCTGTTGTTTTTTTCTCTTGTCTTTGTTGTGTTGATGTAATGTCTCCTGCGATTCCTAGTTTTTCAGTTGATGTCAGTCATGAATAAAAATTGTAGAGATAATTTGAGGCTCTGAATGATGTTATATTTCTCCAGAGAATTACTTTTGTTTCTGGTAGCAGTTAAAATAGGGACAAATCACCTTACCATAACCAGGAAATGAGCTGATCCAAAGCTGGGCTTTGGTCTTACGAGTGCTGCTCTATTTTTTGTTCACCTTTACTTCAAGGGTATATACCTTGGGGACCCCAAATTAGAACTTAGGTTTTACCAGGACCTCTCTCTTTTTGGTGGATCCTGAACTCCAATTTTTTTGCATTCTTAGCTCCTTGAAATGGCTCTGCCTCTCAGCCTCTCAAATGCAGCTTTCAAATCAACAAATGACTTAAGGGGAAAACTGGTGTCAAGTGTTGGACTCACCCTCCTGCCAAACCTTTGTCTCTTCACTTCCCTTTTACTGAACTGACTCTGCAGTTCTCTGATGTCTTACATTGTTAATACCTCCATGTCCAGATTTTTCAGCTGGAGAGAGAGAGAG
Organism: Ursus maritimus; assembly: GCF_017311325.1. Taxonomy (NCBI): domain Eukaryota; kingdom Metazoa; phylum Chordata; class Mammalia; order Carnivora; family Ursidae; genus Ursus; species Ursus maritimus. The sequence continues at coordinate 1,531,793 of NW_024424119.1, forward strand.
AGAGAGGGATGTGGAGTGTTGATCTGCAGCAAGCTATTTATTTTATTATGGACTAATTACCCAATTTCAGGAATGGAGTGAAAAGTGAGTTTTTTCTTCCATGTAAGTAGTTTGTCATACTCTTGGATGTTTGGCCTGAGAGTATTTTCTTAGCTTTAGACTCTCTTCATCTTATGTGACAGTGTTCACTTTTTTTAAAGTTAGAATTTTGGTTTGTGAGCAGAGGTGATGGAGGCAGAACTGGAGGTCACTATGTAAGTATCTAGAGGAACCACTAGTTATTTCAGCAATAGAGTCCAAAGTCAAATCAGTGGTATCAGCAGGGCAAACATATCAGTGCCCAGCAGTGGTGGTAGTGTTTTGTTTGTTCGTGAGAGCAGCCTTAGAATATATACCTTTGAGGTGTTATTACTGGCTGCAGAGCCTCCAAATCTAATTTTCAGCCTTGTTGATAATTCCTTGAATGATATAAATTGTTTAAACAAATGCCTTTTATATGTAAAGTAGATAGGATTGGTTGTTTGCAACTAAGAATCCTGACTTGATATATGAACTTCAGACAGAAAGACAGACTCACAGGGTATAAACATAAGGAGATTTAATGACACTTACTATCCTCTGACAACCAGAGGCAAAGGAAGGACAGGCTCTCTGGCAAGATGGTGGTTTAGGTTAACAGTTTTTCACCTCTCTAGACAGGAAGTGGGGTATGCTGACATTAAAGAAGTAATGGAGTAATATTAACGTCCCATGGGGCTTCAGGAAAAAACAAGTTTTTCCTTATGTGGCAGGGGAGGAAGATCAATTCCACTGATGAATCTTAGCAGATACAGCAGTGTTACTTTGGGTCCTCCAGGAAGCAGATGGCAAGAAAGAGTTAGAAGTGCATGAAATTTATTGGGGGAAGTGACTGTGAAGGATGAGTGGGAAGACTAGGTGGGAAGAGCCTCAGAATATGACACACATCTGACACCTGTCAAAGGAAAGAAGGAAGGACAATTGGTTAGGAAGTCAGACTGTAGTACAATTCTGAGGAAGTCTCAACTAGAACTCTAATGCAAAGACTGTTCATTAATGGAGTCATCTGTTGGCCAAGCATGGCTGCCTTTCATAACCCATTGTGCACAGTGACTGGCTAGAAGCAACTTAAGAATAGCATGAGCTTGGCATGAACCTTGCAATGGATCCTGATGGTGTGATAGCTGGAGGCTGTCAGCCTACTACTCTTCTAAGAGTAGGTTCTCTCTTAAAGGAAGGTCTGGGTAGTGCAGTCCCATGTGTGTGGCTGTCACACATTACTAACCAAGTTTTGGGGGAGTTTGTTCAATTGCCTTAGATGACCCAGGGGATGTACTGTTCAGACACAAGTAATTCACCAATCCTTTGAAATATGTACGAAAAGGCAATCAAACTCTGGCATTTCTAATATAATTAATTTCAGATTGCTTTATCAAGTTCCTAACCTTCAATTTAGGGCATAAAGCTTCAACTACATTAGAGGACTATTCAGTAATGAAGAAAAGGAAGGGCTATTATAGAATGACTTTACCTTGCAATTACGGTAGAAAGGGAGAACATGTTCCAAACTCTGGAAATGGGCATCCAAAATCTTACTATATGCATTTGATGAGTTTTGACAAATACATGTACCTATGTTTATATCCTCTCCAGCACTTGGAATTGTCAGTGTTTTTAATTTTATTCATTCAAATGAGTAGGCAGTGATGTTTCTTTGTAGGTTTAACTTGCATTTCCCTGATGAATAATAATGATGAGCATTTTTTATGGGTTTATTGCTCTTCATATATCTTCTCTGGTGAAGTGTCTTTTCATATTTTTTCCCCATCTTTTATTGGATTGTCTTCTTATTTAGTTGTAAGAATTATCTATATTTCAGATATAAATCTTTTGTCAGATATATGTTTTGTGAATAATTTCTCCCATTGTGTGATTTCCCGTTTTATGATTTTATCAACTGTGTCTTTGTCTTTCAAGGAGCAAAATTTTTTAGTTATGATAAAGTCCAATTTATCAATATTTTATGGCTCATGTGTTTTACATCCAATCTAAGGAATCTTTGTGTTCGCCCCTAGTCAAAAAGATTTTTGTCCTAAGTTTTCTTTTGGAAGTATTATATTTTTAGTTTTTACATTTAAGCCTAAGATCCATTTTGAGTTAATATTTATATATGTTATAAAATGGGGGTTGATATTTATTTTTTTCTCAAATGGTTATCTATTGTTCCAGCATTAGTTTTTAAATAAACTTTCCTTTCCTCATGGAATTGCCTTAGATTCTTTGTAAAAAATCAATTGACCATGTAAGTTCTGGTTTTTCTTCCCTTCCCTTGATCTATATGTCTGTCCTTATGCCAATACCACCCACGTGGGTTTCTGTTACTTAAAATCAGCTACTGACAATCCTCTTTGTTCTTCTCTTTTAAAATTGCTTACTTTTAAAATCAGCTTTTCAATTTCACAAAAAAAAATTCTGGAATTTTGATTGGGGTGACACTTGGTTCCATTGGTCATACTGGGAAGAACTGATATCTAAACAATATTGTCTTTAAATCCATGTGTGTTGTACATCTCTTCAATTGCTTAGGTCTTCTTTAATATCCCTCAGCAATGTTCTGCAGTTTTCAAAGAAGAGCCTTGCATAATTTTTGTTAAATGTATTCCTAAGTATTCTATTTTATGTGATACTATAAATTATTTACAGATTCCATTTAATGATTATTTGCTGCTATATGTAAAATATAATTTATTTTAAAATATTAATCTTTTATGCTGCATCTTACCAACTTAGTTATTAGTGATAGTGGGTTTTATATAGATTTCTTAAGATTTTCAATGTAAGCAGTTTTGTTACCTCCAAATTGGAGACAATCATTCTCCCTTAATAATCTTTAAGTTCTTATTTCTTTTTGTTGTTTTACTGCTGCCTAGGAAGTGGTAAGAGCATATATCCTTGCATTTTTCCCAATATTAAGGGAAAAGTATTCAATATTTTGTACTAAATGTACTGTTAGCTGTGTTTTTTTGTAGATGTTTTTTGTTAGATTGAGGAAATTCCCTTATATTCCAAATTTGTGAGAGTTTTTAAAAAATCATTTTTGGAAATTGAACATTATCATATGCTTTTAATGAATATTTTAGAATGATCATATGCTTTTTGTACTTTTTCTTTTTAGTATGGTAAATTGTTTTTTAAATGTTTTATCAATGTTTGCATTTTTGGGACAAACACTACTTGAATTACACTACTTGAATTATATAGTCTGTTAGTTGTTTAAGGATTTTATGTGCGACAGATAATGGTCTAAATTTTTCTTTTATAGTGACTTCTTCAGATTTTCATGTTGGGGTTATGCTAGCATTAAAAAAATGAGTTTGGAAGTGCATCCTCCTTTTCAGTGTTATGGAAGATTTTATGTAAAAGTGGTATTTCTTCTTTGAATGTTGTATGGAATTTGCCAGTGAAATCATCTAAGTTTTCTTGGTGGGAAGATTTTTAATGAAGAAGTAAATTTCCTTAATAAAGTAAGTGCATGAGATGTTTTTGCTTCACTTTACATCATTTTGTTAACTTGTATTTTTCAAGGATTTTGTCCACTTCGACTCGATTGTTGAATTTATTGGCGTAAAGTTGATCATAATATTTCTTATATCTTTTTAATATCTGTAGGGTTTGTACTGATAACTCTTTCACTTCCTGATATTTATGATTTATGTTCTTTCTTTTTTTCTTGATCAGTCTAGTGATGACTTTATCAATTTTATTGATATTTTTAAAAAAACAGTTGTTGGGCTTGTAAATTTTCTTTATTGTTTATATGAGTTCTATTTAATTACTTCTGTAGTTCTCTTTATTACATTGTATTAATTTGGCTCTTCTGTTTTTTAGTTTCTTGATTTGGAGCATTAGATAATTAATTTTAGGCCTTATTTCTTTTCTATTATGTGTTTAAATCTGTAATTCTCCCTGTCATAGTTCATCAGCTGCATTTCACAACTTTATGTTATATTTTCATTACTATAGAGTTTGAATTATCCTTTTGATTTTTTCATTGATCTATGGATTATATAGAAATGGGTTGTTTGATTTACAAATATCTGGGCTTTTCCTAGATATCTCATTGTTATTGATTTCTAATTTAACTTCATTTTGTTCAGAGAAAATATTTTGTAAATTCTCTTAAATTTAGTGAGATTTGTTTTACAATCTATCAAGTGGTCTATCTTGGTGAACATAATATATGCACTTGGAAGTAATAATTCCTAAATGATTGGGTGTATAGATCTATAATATCAATTAGGTCAGGTTGTTTGGTAAGTATTTTTCAGGTTTTCTACATTTCTACTAGTATTTTTTGTGTATTCACTTTAGCAATAACAGAGACAGGGGTGTTAAAAGCTCTTATCATTGTGGAATTGTCTATTTCTTCCTTTGATTCTAATAATTTTTCCTTAATATATTTTGAGGTTCTGTTATGAAGCATATACATATTACTGATTATTATGCCTTTTTGATACATTTATCCTTTTATTATTATGAAATGTCTCATTTTATCACTGTAAAACTTAATCTTGAAATTATTTTATACAGCCTTCTATTGCTTATTATTTGTATGACATAATTATTTACATTCATTTACTTTCATGTTATAGACAGCATATAGCTGGTTTTTCTTTTTCTTTTTTTTTAATCCATTCTGATAATCTCTGCCTCTTAAGTGTAGTATTTAGTTTATTAACATTTTATATAATGTTTGATATTGTTGAATTAAGTCTACTGTTTTACTGTTGGTTTTCTTTTTGTCACCTATGTTGTTGATATTCTGTTTCTTGTTTCATGCTTTTTTTTTTTTAAAGATTTTATTTATTTATTTGACAGAGAGAGAGACAGCCAGTGAGAGAGGGAACACAAGCAGGGGAAGTGGGAGAGGAAGAAGCAGGCTTCCAGCGGAGCATGGAGCCCAATGCGGGGCTCCATCCCAGGGATCTGGGATCACGCCCTGAGCAGAAGGCAGAGGCTTAACGACTGAGCCACCCAGATGCCCCTTGTTTCATGCTTTCTTTTGGATTATTTGAATATTTTTAGAATTGTATTTTAATTTATTTGTTAGTTTTTTAAATATGCCTCCTTGCATTGTTTTTTAGTGGTTTTTCTATAAATTACAGTACATATTCTTAAAATTTCATGGTGTATTTAGAATTAATATCATACTACTTTACATAAAACGTAGAAAACTCGAATCCTACAAGTCCATTTAACCATGACCTACCATTCTTTATGGTTTAACTGCCACACTATATATCTAAATATATATTTTAAGCACCACAAGATAATATTATATTTTTGCTTCAACCATACATATTAGAAAGAAATTAATGGGAAAAACTGTGCTTTCTTATTTGCCCAGATATTCACCGTACATGATGCTCTTCATTCTCTCTTGAAGATCTGATTTTCCTTTTGGTACCACTTTCATTCAAATTTAAGAACACCTTTTTTTTGTTTTATTTCTTACAGTGGGGTTCTGATGATGACTAATTCTTTTACCTTTGTTATCTAAAAATGTCGTTATTTCACCTTAGTTCTTGAAGGGTATTTTCACAGTTTGTAGAATTCTGGATTAACAGACTTTAGTCTTTCATTGATTACTAGGGTTTTACTTGTTTTCTGGCCTTCCTACTTTCTGGTGAGACATTGGTAGTCATTTGAATAATTGTTCCCCTGTATATATATAATGTGTCATTTTTTTCCTCTGGATATTTTTGAAGTGCTTGTTTTTTGCTCTGACTTACAGCAACTTGATTATGCCTAGGCATGATTTTCTTTGTATCTATTCAGTGTGGAGTTTGTTCATCTATCAATCTCTATCTGTAAGTCTTTGCTAAATTTAGGAAGATTTTGTCCATTTTTTCAGATATATGTTCTAACTTATTTCTCTCTCTCTCTTCAAGCTGGGTTTCCAGTTATACATATGGTAAACTTTTTGATAGTCCACAGATCTTTAACACTTTAACTTTTTTCAATTTCATTTTTCTGTTTTTTTTTCAGATTGTATAATTTCTATTTATCTATCTTTGAGTTCACTGATTCTTCCCATTGTCATCTCCAGTCTGCAATTGTGTCCATTCATCGAATTTTTAATTTCAGGTATTGTACATTTCAGTAATTTTTAGTTTGTTCTTTTGTATGTTTTCTCTTTCACAGATTTCATTATTGTATTTTCTTTTTTTTTTTTTTAAAGATTTTATTTATTTATTCAACAGAGATAGAGACAGCCAGAGAGAGGGGGAACACAAGCAGGGGGAGTGGGAGAGGAAGAAGCAGGCTCATAGCAGAGGAGCCTGATGTGGGGCTCGATCCCATAACGCCGGGATCACGCCCTGAGCCGAAGGCAGACGCCCAACCGCTGTGCCATCCAGGCGCCCCTGTATTTTCCTTTATTTAGAACAGTTATAGTAAGTGCATTAAAGCCGTTGCCTCTTAATTGTAACATCTGGATCATCTTAGTGTTGGCCTCTGTAAATTGTCTTTTCTCACAAACATGGATCACACTTTCTTGGTTCTTTTCTGTTTTTTAATGAATGGTTATGGATTATATCCAAAATTGGGAATTTTGGAATATTATATTAGGAACATTCCAGATTCTGCTACATTCCTCCAAAGAATATTGATGCTTTTGTTTTAGCAGGCAATTAATTTGTCTTGACTCAAGTTGCAAGATCTCTCTTATGTTGTGACAACTTATATGTCAGTTCAGTTCCTTTAGCTTTAACAACAAACTTCCCAAGTATGCATAATTGAAATGTCCTCCAGAGACTTGGGCAGAGTTTATACCCACAATTTGTGGTTTCTTGGTTTATATTTTCTGACTTACTTTATTTCCCTGAGATTTTCCTTCACTTTCTGGTAGCTGTAGTTCCCTTTGCTCTGTCTTGTGATTTTTTGGTTTTCTGTTGAGTTTGGTTCTCTACATTGCATACTGTGATCTGCTTTCAATATAAAGCCAAAAAATGGAAAACTCATCATATTCTAGTCTCTTCTCCCAAGTTTTGACTCATCTGTAAAATCTTTCTGGTTGTGTCTTCTCTACAGAGCCTTTAAACAGATGTTGTTTGTGTGAAGGTTGGTCTGTCAGTTTACTCCATCATGTCAGAATGGGAACTCTGCCTTATCTTAAAAGAATTATAGTATCCTGAAAACCTGGCCTAAAAATAGTGCTACTAATATTTTAAAATCTCAGAGTTAGAGATTTTGTATTGATCTAGTGTAACTTTCCTACTTATTAATGAAGAAATGGAGATTCCCTGAGATTGAATTCTTTATTCCTTCATCAACACTTTTTGAGCATTTACTATGTGCCATTCACTGTGCTGGGTGCTGAGACAATAGAGACAACGTCCTCAAGGGCACGGAGCCCTTGGCACAGCTGGAACTAGGACTCATGGCTTCTATTTTCTAGTTTATTGCTTTCTCTGCTACTATTGAGGAGAATGAGAGAGGGAGGAGAGGAGAAGCCACCAGGGCATAGACTGTGGTTATCAAAATGACCAAATTTTGGCAGCTTGAACCAGATACTGCACTACAATAGCCTGAAGTTCTTAAAAATTTTTTCTGTCAGAATCATGAGATCTCAAGTTATGTATATAGAAAAGCTCTCTCTATGCTCATTGTTGCTGGACTGAGCATGTGAGTTGTATTGCTAAACTATAAGTGCATCCTTCACTTGGCATAGTATCCTCCAGGTTCACCCATGTTGTTGCATGTGGAAAGATTTTCTCCTTTTCTTTTTTTTTTTTTTTAAAGCTGAATAACATTCCATTGCATATATATACCACATTTGCTTTTTCCATTCATCCATTGATGGACAAGCCAAATGAAATAAGCTAGAAACAGAAGAACAGATACTGCATGATTCATTTATATCAGGTGTCTAAAATAAAGTCATAGAAACAGAGGATTGAATGGTGGTTGCCAGAGGAGCTAAGGGGAGGGAGAAATGAGGAGTTGCTTTTCAACAAGTATAAAGTTTCAGTTATGCAAGATGAATGCATTCTAGAGATCTTTTGTACAGTATTATGCTTAGAGTTAACAATACTCTATTGTGTACTTAACAGTTTGTTAAGAGGGTAGATCTCATGTGTTTTTACCATAATAATAAAAATATACGTATGGAACAAATAATGGCAACAACAAAAGTGTGCATTAAAGTTCACCTCAGGCAACATCCCTTGAGGAACAGCAGGTTTGAGATTTTGAGGATAACAAAATTATTATAATTTGCAAAAAGAAAGAATTACCTAGCTTTATACATGTATATCTTCAGCCTTGGATCTTGGCTAATGAGTCACTGCTAGGCTCCCATCCCCTAAGGCTTGTGGATCACTTTAGGCATCCAGGAGCTTCTGCCTTCTTCCTGAGTGCTTATTGCCACATGGCTGGCTGTGGCTCTCCATTGCAGGCAATAAATAAACCCTCCTGGTCCTGGGGGTGGTTGACTTGGATGGGTTTGATTTCTTTCCATGTGGAGACTTAGGAATTGGCTCTATAAAAAATATAGAGAAATAGAGGGGCAGAGACAGGAGGGTTTAAACTTCTTTGTTGGACCTTTTCAATTATTCATGGAAAATCTATATTCTCTGTTATTGGCTTTAAGTAAAGCAACTTTGTTGTTTCTATTGATCATGCAATTTATTATCTTTATTTAAACTCTTCAGGCAATAAATAAATAAAAAGCAGTTGGAGGGAAAGAAGCTTTTCAGAGAAAGCAATTTCCTAGGCAAGTAGTTTAATCCTTTTAAAATTAGGCTTATAAACTTAAAGATGGTATCTGATTATTCTATTTGATTCCCTTTTAAAAGGACTCTGGTCTTGGTTTCTCTGTTTTAGCTGAGATCTTTCAGTTTTCACTTCTGTTTTCACCAGACTATCTTTCCATTATGCTCATAAATTAATCTACAAAGAAAAAAATAGCAAATGTATTGCAGCTAGAAATAAGAAAGCTTCTATCTGAGTAACAGTCTCATTTCTCTATCACTTGCCGGTGAATACAGTTTACTTAACTTCTTTAAACCTTGTTTCTATCATTGGCAAAATTGGGACACTAACACTTGCCCTTTCTTCTTCATGGTCAAATGAAGATTGCGCAAGATAACCATGGTGATGAAAACACTTTTGTATAGTAATTCACTGTTTATTAAATTGTTTAACATTTTTATTTTCTCTAGGTCTTCTGATACCAAATCTAGTGGCTTTTTTTTTTTTTTACAATATAGAATGTACACTATTATAAAAGTAAAGGGTTTATGAGATGTTCTTGAAGTTCTTTTTCTGATTTAAAATTCTGTGATTTTATTATAGCTTTTCATATAGAATTTCTTTCAAGCCAGAGACTCTCCATAATTTCTGTTGTGTTTTCCCCTTGAACCCTGGGTAAAATTGTCATTGATTGAGTCTACTTCTTGGGCAAGTAAACATTTTATCATCTTCACGTGTTCTCTTCCATTCTCCACAAGTCTCCTTCATCTGCCTTTAGGTCCCTGACTGCGTTTATTGGGGAAGTGCTTTCCTTTTCTCATGGGACTCAGTCCTGCCAAGATGAACAGCCTTTCCTGTGCTCTGTGTTATATTAGTGCACCTCATTTGGAGCCATGTTGATATACTCCTTGTTCATTTCATCTGTGCCTCTTGGCCTCACTGTCCATGGCTATACTATGGTGGAGTTCCTTAGGTTTATTCTGTCCTTTGCACTTGCTGGGTAAGTGTCTCCAAGTCATCTTTATCAGTGAGAAATTCTCATTTTCTGGATTTAACCTCTTTTACTTAAAAATAAAAACAACCAAAATGTGTCTCTTCTTGAAGACAAACATTGGTTTACTCCTGTATAGTAATTTACAGTAACTTTAATAGGCTCTACGTGGGCTTGAAAAATCAACAGATGAAGATCTGGTTCTTTTCTTGGGGTGTGTTTATAATCATAATTATGTTCTTTACTCTTAGGAATGTAACATAATATCCCCCAATATAGGTTTAATATCCTCTAGAAAATCCCTGCTTATTATTCTAAAACAGCACAGGTGCTTTTGAATTTAAATGCATCTTAAACCAAATCCTCTGAAGAGTATTGTAAATGATACTACTAAGCCACAAAGAGACCATGGTTCTGTTTCTTGCAACAGCCGCATGGTACTGGTGAATGATAACAGGTTAGTGAATGATAATAGGCTCAGGTTTGCATCTTGCCTCAGCAACTTACTAGCTTTATGAGCTTGGGAATGTTATTTGGCCTCTGTGATTTAATGTCCTTATCTCTAAAATTGGGTGATGATATCTCATTGCTTTGTTACGATGGCCAAGAGACTGTGCCCATGAGTGAGCAATCCCAGCTAGACTCATGGAGGAGGAGAATTAATTGCCATAAGATCAATTATAGCTGCCTAAGTAGATAGCAAACAAGAGGAAGAGAGGAAAGGGGTGGGGAGATGAATGACAAAGAAAGTGAAATTACCAAGCCTTACAGAATTTAGCAAAGAACAACAGCAGGGACAGCTCAGGAAGAATAGATAATGGTGATTTTTTACTCTGAGCATTGGGCCAGCTCATAGGAAGAGAACTTTGAAGGAGAGGAAAGAGAGGGACAAGCTGAAAAGGACAGACTAAGGAGAAAAAGGGAGAAAACAATGAAAACAGGTGAGCAGAGAAGAAAGAGGAGCTAAGAAATTCTCTGTTGCCTTTTGGGTCCTGAAGAGGGAGCTGGAGGCAGAAAAAAATGGGATATTTATTGAAATCAGGAGGTTGTTTCACAGTTTTTCAGGAAGAGACTGTGGTGAATCCAAGGAATATCAATGCATGAATCAAATATTGAAGAAATCGGGAGTTTAGGTGAGTGTCAGTTTAGCAGAAAAACAGCTTATTTTTAGAATATCTCAATGAGAAAGATTGACTGTTGAGGGGATAGTATGAAAATGTGACTTGGGCTAATGGCCTCATCAGCCTGTGTAATATCTTCAGGGACGTCACAACGACCTGCTCATTCTTTTTTAAGAATGGAGGGTAGATGTAGGAGATGATGTGACCTGATTACTGTTGTAATAAACGCAGTGCATAGGTTTCTCATTCCCTCTAAGAAGTGTGAAAGAGGGTTTTGATAAGTGAAGGGTGAGAATGATCTCTGCTAAGTGTCCTTCATTTATGAATAGCACAGAGTTTTAACCAGTACAAGGAACAGCCAAAAACCTCTCACCCATATGGATTATGTTATTTCCTATACATGGTGTGTAGTTGAGAGAGTTCTTCTGCAAAGTGAACTAGAATGCCTGCCTGGGGTCTCTGGTGGATAAGGGTCTCAAATTACTAATGTGAATATTCTTTTGGCCTCAAGCAAGATTGTAAAATATCCCTCTGTTGTATGTACGTATTTTTTCCTTCAGCCACAGGAAAGAATATAGAGTACAAAATAAGGTTGCTTTAAAATCAGTATGTTTAGTTATATTAGGCATTCTACTAATTCTGTCTTTGGAAGAAATTTCTTCTGAAGACCTGAACCTATTCTAAATTGGAATGTATTCTCTGCTGACATTTATCTTCATTATCATACCGTGGATTTCCTTCATCTTTCTCTTGGCTGATCCTAGATGTTGTAATGGCATTTCCTTTCTTTTCTGACTTATGTTCTGTTTTTGGTGGCACACATGCCCCAGTAGGGTCCTGAAGAATGGTACTTAGAAGGAAAATTTTTTGAGACCCTACATGTCCCCAAATATCTTTTTTCCTGATAGCTTAATTGATAGTTGGCTGAGTGTAAAGTTCTGGTTTGAAAATAATTTTCCTTCAGATTTTTGAATGTGTTGCTCCTTCGTCAGTTGGCTGCAGTGTTGCTGTTGAGTACGCTAGAGTCAGCGGACTCTAGCCCTGTGGCTTGTTTTGTATGTCCCATGAACTGAGAATAGGTTTTAGTTTTACTAAGTGTTGTAAAAATCAACCAACCAGCCATGTCTTGGGATATGTAGAGTCTTCAGACAAAATTCTCTCAAGGTATTGTCTAGAGAGTAATAGACTTATTACCACTGTTCTGGGAACAGTGGGGGAAAAGAATGTGGGTTTGAAAATTCAACATATAAAAATTCCCTTAGCCCTGTTTCCAATATGATTCCTCCTATGCTGGATGTCTCCTAGTCGAAGGACCCTTTGTTTTGCCTTTTTCAGGGAATTAACTTACAGTTCTCAAGTGAGGTGAGAAGGGCATTCACTAAGCTCCTCAGAGAGGGACAGGAATCTGAGGCTCTACCTGCCTTTAAAACAGACTTTCAGCCCATCATCCTACTTTAGGTCCACTTTGACCTGCACTTCCAGTACTTTCTGTTGCCAGTGTTTGAACTTTTTAGGGGGCTTATAGGGAAAATCAAATTGTTTTTCTGCTTCCCTACTGTCAGCATAGGATTCCCCTTTCTCAGCTCTTTGAAGTCAGTATCCCACCTGCTTTCCAGCTTCCAAAATTTGTTTTTATCGTCTTCTTTCATATTCTTTTTATCCATTTAGATTTATGCCTCAAAAATACATTTATTATCATTTTTGTGGACTTCAGAAGGGAAAGAAAGTAAAAGTATGTTCTTAATCTGCCATCACCCAGTTTAAACAAACCTTAACATTTTGCCACGGTTGCCTAAGTTTTCTCTTTCTTAAAAAACAAAACATCACACAATCAGTTCAAACTCCTTTTTGCCCCTTTCCAGTCTCATTTCTCTCCTTCCTTCCACCAAGAAAACCATGATCTTGAAGTCAGTTTCTATCCTTCTCTTCCTTAGTTGTCTACCTTTATTGTATCCGTTGAAATGTAGGCTGTTCCAATATCTTAAAGTTTGGATAATTGGTGTTATATTATGTGTAACTTTATGCAGTTTTCTTCACTCAATATTAACTGAGATATAAGCATGGTGATAGATATAGCTGTAGTTCATTCATTTTTACTGTTTAAGGATATTCCTTGGGTAAATACTGTCAAATTGCACTCCTGTGTTGCTACTAATTTATATCCCCACTAGCTGTATATACGAGCTCCCATTTCTCCACATCTCCCAATACTTGGTATTATAATATGTTCTTCAAACATTAGGTGGTGATAACATGGGTTGTGTTACCTATGAAAACATAACAGAACTCTGTATCTTTTCAAGAGACACACAGACTAAAGCAAAAGGTAATATGAGGTCTGGGGACACCTGAATTCTATTTGGCCTGACTTCTCTGTACCTTAATTTCCTACAATTCTCTTTGATCATGACTGCTGCTATTCATGAGAATACTATGCTTTTACTTAAACGAACAGAGTTTGAGATGTGATAATTTTGGGATTTGAGTACATAATGTAAGGGAAGTGTAAAAGTAGTCTTCAGACAGATGGTGATGCTGGTTCTAGCAGTTCTACTGTCTCTTATTATCTTTCAACTTTCAGATTCTGATGCCAAGGTACTCATTAATCAGTGAGACAGGACTAGGAGACTAGCTCTTAAGAAGAGGTTCCCTGTTTGACTTGTGTGCTTCCTGGTATGAGCACGTCTCCAGAGAGACAGCACAATCTGGCTGCTGTGATAGCAAAGTCTGTGTGTAACCTTTATTAATACAATCTACTCACTGCTGCTAAGGGGGAAATACCTTCCCTCACAGAGATTTTCCTTCACTTTCCTCATCTTAGGCAGGGCTCTGCCAGCAGAATGTAACAGAAAGTTTGACATGGCTCACCCACACTTTAGCCCTTTCCTTGCTAATAAAAATGAAGTCTCAAGGCCTCTGGGTATTTTGCTAATTTGTTTTTTCTTTTCCAGAGATCACTGAAAAATATCTTTTGAATTTAACATATGCCTGAAAACATGTAAGAAAGTGAAATATATGGAACTTAAATGGCAGACACACCTTATAATGGAATCACAGTCTTTAAGCAAAAAATACTTTCAAACTTCCCAATTACATCTTTCCTTTTTAATATGATCTTCAATATTACATTTCCAGCATTATTTATTTACATGTTCTTTCTTTTTTGTTATTTTCTTTTGCAACTGAACAATCAGCTGGCTCATGTCCAGCAAGAATGCAATTCAGGTAAATGATTTTCTGCCATTGACATGCCCCCTTTGTCTCAACTGAATTAAGTTTATGAGACCTATAGCTTTTATAGCTAGTGTCAGTTATTTAATTTTTTTGTTTGTCCTTACTTATAAAACAATACGGAAAGATACACACATTTTTTAAAAAAAGATTTTATTCATTTATTTGAGAGAGGGAGAGAGAGAGAGAGTGAGCACAGAGGAAGAAGAACCAGACTCCTTGCTGAGCAGAGAGCCCGACGTGGGGCTCAATCCCAGGACCCCGAGATCATGACCTGAGCTGAAGGCATATGCTTAACCAACAGAGCTCCCCAGGTATCCCCACAAATTTTTGAACAATTGCATTAATAGTGTTGCATACAAAAATATTACAAGGCTTCTGAAATGGAACCGTTAGCTGAGAGGTGACTTGGAGAAGTTATTCATCACCTGAGATTTGAACATCCGTTTGGCACAGAAATATATTAGGATTAATACACACACACACACACACACACACACACACACACACGTTGAGTTGGTTGAAAACTGAATGCATGAATGTTGAGACCATTGGGACTACCTCTCTTTTATACTTTTGTTCCCTTTTGATCTTCTTAAACCCCAAATCTTTCCCTTTCCAATCATTGATATCCACTCTCATCCATTTCATTTCCATGAAAAAATTTATTTTTGTCTCTGCTATTCCAGATGTCTTTTACATAGAACCCCATTTGACTATCCCATGTTTGTCATCCCAAAGGGTCATCCCCCTTGTGAACTTCAGGAAAAGTGAGGGACTCACAAATAAGCATGTGAGATCATCAGAGCACCTTGCATCAAAGGCTGGGACAGGCTGTTGATCTTAATTTTCTCTGACTCTTAGCTGCAGAACATCAAGCATAGGGAGCCTGAAAGATGACATCAAGGGTCTTAAATGCCCCAAATAGCACAAACAGATAGCATTTGAAGTTCCTGTATGTATAAGGCATCCTCCAAGAATCTGGAAATAAGAGAAATAAGATTGCTGTCTGAGAGTTAAACATTTAAGAGAAACAGGTAATGAATTTTCCTATAAGAAAGAGAATGTCTCCTTTGTCTATAAGACCAGACAGAAAACTTACTGAAACTACTAACATATCAAAAGAAAGTCTATATCAAGGTGTGAAGATGACTAAAACTATTTTGAAAGAGATGGAGAGAGAGAGAGAGAGAGAGAGTGCATGTGCACACAGGTGAGGAGGAGGGAGGGGGAGGAGGTTGAGAGAGAGGGAGAGAGAGAATCTGCCCAGTGATTTGATATATCTGGTCTCATGATCTTCCTATTATAGAGATAAAAACATGTCATTTCAACCTGATGCTGTGAAGCATCCAACTCATAAAACTAACTCTCCTTGTTCTGAGTCTATGTTCACCAAGTTACCTTGTTACTACTATTTGGTTCCCTGGGTAGTTTGTGTATCTACAGGAAGAGAACACCTCCACCAGTGGGCTGAGTGTATGAGACTTTGGCATTTCACTCCAAATCAACAAATAAATTGGTACTCTGGTTTCAGATATTAGATTTAGAGTTCAGTCAATGTAAACCCAGCTCTAAGTAGTGGATTTTAGAAAATTCATTAAGACAATGTCACTCTTTGAGGCCACTTCTCAGATCATGGTTATAGTTGAGCAAGCATACCTATTGAGCACATACCTTCAACCCTAAAGGAACAAAACACAAGGGAAACAAATTGCCTTTGAGGGATTAGACAAATCAAGATTTAGCTCTTTTTTACAGGACCAAGACGTGCTGTATATATATATATGTAGTCTCATTGTCACACCTCCATTCTTCATTCTACTCCATGTTTTCCTTGTTCTCATTTTGGTTATTGTAGTCATTTCCATGTGACAAGTTCTCTTGATCTTGTCTCCTTTTCCTTCCCTGAAAGCAGTTGTCAATGTAACCACCAATTTCCATGAAGAACCTCTATTCAAAGGGCAAATATCAACTCCAAGAATTTCTAGCTTTCCCTGTCACAGAAATTAAGGCTTCATGGGATTCAAGGAAGCCAAGTTCCTTTTCTGAGGCAGGGTGTAAAGGGGCAAAGTTCCGCTGTTGAGGGGATTTTCTGGAGCAAAAGAGAAAGCTGGAGGCAGTGAGAACCTCTGGGCAGCCTAAGGCAACAGCTGCTCCCTTCTAACCAGGTTTTGGGGAGAACCATGCATGTGGGGCCAGATCAGTGAGAAGGATTCTTTCAAGACGAATGAATACTTACTGATTTCTTCCTACCTTGATTCTAACATCATTAGTATCCCTACAGATATTTTTAAAAACCTAAACAAAGGGGGAAAAAAAGAAAGGAAAGAGTTTCCAGGATAATAACAATAATCATTCAAGCAAATCAGAAAACACAATCTTCCCCGAATAATAAGAGAAAACAAATTACGTGTCAAAAATATGCCAGACGTTAAAATTAGGCACTTTTTACCCTGACTGTTGAAAATAGCCAATCTTCTTAGGCTCTATGTCTACCAGAGTTTTAGTGTGTTTTTCTTTGGTCTTTTAGGGAAGATCACGAAAGTGGAAAGCCGGAACGGAAAGTCTGTGTGTCAGACCCAGGTGACCAATCGCAAGGGCAGTTGTGATGCTGGTTCTGGGGCAAAGTGCTGACCCCTGGGTTTGGGGGCTGTGACTGCATATTCTCATTACATGAGGTGTACTCTAATCTTCACTGGCAAAATCTCAGAATCTTTTACTAATAAAGCAAAAGCTTTTGTGTCTTGGTTTATAAGTAATTGAAACAGCAAAACTGTATGGATGCTGCTCTTACAGATGCCACCATTCATTCAAAGGGTATGTTCTTAGAAGAATGCAATGACAGCCACGTTTGATGCCTAAAACTTATCGCCACTGTGAGCAACGGCCCATCCTCAGGAAGTCGTCTAAACATACAGTCATTTGCTTGTGTCTCAAGCTCTGCATCTGGGTTGTGTGAGCGGCTGGGCAGAGAAAGCAGCTTTGAATTTAGCTTGTGGGACAGACGGCCCAGACTGTGAGCCGCTCTCTCCTTCCTGAGATTACATTTCTCTGCCTCACTGCATTTGCATGGTAGGTCCCTAGAACCATATCTTTATATGTGGTCCAACCTCTCCTACTCCCCTCCCCTCTGAGATATAGGGGACATTTGACTCAAGTTAGACAACAAAATCTCTTTCCTGGGAATGGGGGTATTTGAACCTAGAGAAGTAAACTTTAGTGGTGGTCCAATACTGAACATGGATGAGAAAGAAAAAAGCCTGTCTTCAGAGAAAGGCAAGAATAAAGCAGCTCCACAAGAAAGGGCAGACACAAGAAATGCAGAGAGGGTACTTCCTCAGATTCTGCAATTTTCCAGTTGCTAGCTTCTGTCTCATTAAGATCTGGCTAT
This sequence comes from Ursus maritimus, assembly GCF_017311325.1. NCBI lineage: Eukaryota > Metazoa > Chordata > Mammalia > Carnivora > Ursidae > Ursus > Ursus maritimus. The sequence continues at coordinate 1,549,299 of NW_024424119.1, forward strand.
GTTTTTGCCTTTGGATTTAATGAGACACCTCTATATATCCTTATAATAAAATCCTCCTTTGGTTTAATACTTGAATTAGTTACTTGTAACTCAAAGAGTCTTAATTAATAAAAAAAGAATAAACAGAAAATGACAGACTATCAATGTTTTAGCCTTTCTCAGTAAAAGTCATTTGGCTTGAATCTAAGAGAAGTTTTTTTTTTTTCTTAATGTTTTAACTTCAGGAAATTGGGGTCCATCTTAAAAGCAACATGTTCATTTGAAATGTTTCTTTTGTTTGTGTCTCTGAGAAGCTGTTAATAACCCCAAGAGGCATCTGATAAGCAATGATATCTCAGAATCAAGGAAATGCTGCATATTATTGCAACATACTTGTGTCTCTCTTTTTCACACTAACATTCCTGGATTTCCAGATTCTCAGACTGTAAGAAATGGCTGACCTACTTTGAGGACCCCTGTTAAAATAATTGAGCCTGTGGAATGGTTGGTTTTATTTCCCCAAGACATCTTATTTGACCTGGGCAAAGTTTTCTTGTTGTATTATTTTCTTCTTGCAAAGTGAAGGAAATAAAAATGAAGACACCTGGCTTGGGAATCTTCACCCATCCTGGAGACACTGCCACTGAGAGAGAGCCAGTTGCCTTCCTGGACCTCTGGTAAGGCTTTCCACTTAGTGACTCCCTTCTTATGTAATACACCTGCGTTTTCGTTTTTGTCTGGCCCATAGATGGTAACAAAAGCACTTGCGATTTTTTAGGGTCACTTTCCTTAAAATAAAAGAAAAAATCAGGAAACTTCAAATATGATATTGTTTAACAAATACAATGACAATTCTTTGAAATCTGACTGCTTTGGTCTTTAAATAGATACCACTTACATTTCATTACTTAGAACTGCCTCTGAAGATGGTTTGCAATTTAAATACATAAAACCACTAGAATGAGTAATAGGAAAATCAATCTTTATTCTTTCAGATTAAATAAACTTGTTCATGAAAAATATCTTATGTGGACACCAAAATGTATCAAGAGCTGTTTTTTTAGAGGTCATTAGACATCAGTGGATAAATCTTTTAAAGTGGGTGATTCCTTTTTGTGGGAAGGCTGATCCTCAGGAGCCTGGAAATTCTTGGGTCCAAGTCCACAGTCTATTTCAAAGTGTTGTGGCGGGGAGATGGTGGGCTTTGGAAGCAGAGAGGCTTTTTATGAAGCTTGGCTTCTGTGCTAACTGGCTGCATGTTTTTACACAATTCACTTAACCTCTGAACTTCAGATTTCTCAGCTGTAGAATGGTGGTAATATTACTTATTTTTCAGGGTGCCCATAGAGAATAGAGAAAATGAGAAAAACTGACCAGGGTACCACCTGTCCTGTGATGTATCTCCTCCGAATCAGTCTCCTATGGGTGGGTCTGTGTGGTGGGACCTAAACCCTAAGTCTCTTCTCTGAGAGCAAAGGATACTAGGATTAGATTTTTTAAAATTCTATGTTGAGAAGGTAGGATTCATCATGTGGAGAATTATCAAGACTTTGGCAGCCACAGAGAGATGTCCACTATCTCAGGTATGTTAGGAGAATCTTACTCCTATCTCACCAAGCTGTCAGGGCAAGAAGGCAATCCTTATAATCACAGTAATGGCCAGTGTCTTCAAGATTTCTGGGGTCTATTTTCATCATGTTGCCACCCAAATTACCAAGACATAAATTGAAAATATAACTCAGTTTTACATGTTTTATGATCTACGAAAGTCTTTTCACATTATTGCACTTTTTTCCCCTCACAAAACTCTGGAAAATGGTCATTATTAGTTCCGTTTTCATGTAAGGAAGTTGATCATCAATGAAAGTATATTTTGCCAAAGGTCATTCATCTAATAATTATTAGATCTAAGGGTGCTCCAGAGGTTTTATCTAAATTTTTGTTTCTAACACAAAATCTACAAATGGTTAAGAAAACAGACTTTTGGGTCTGACCCATGTGGGGTTCAGATCCTAGCCCTGCTATTTATAAGTTTGCCACTTACCTTTCTTGAGCTCAGGTTTTCTCATCTGTGATTGATGGTAGTATCTACCTTGTAAGGTTATTGTGATGATTAGATAAGATACCATAACCAGCGCATCTAGTACAGTGTCGTGGTAGGAAGTGACTGACTCCTGTGTGGTATCATTTCTGTCATCAGGGTAATCACCGTTTGTATTACATCACACCACCTCAAGAGAATCGTACATGTATATCTCTCATATCCCCATGAATGTGTGCTCTAAACAATCCTAGATAGAGGGAGAAAGCTTGTTTATAAAGTGTCCAGGCATACAGGACTGTAACTCTATTTACTGACTTTTATGTAACTGTCATTTCAGAGTTGTAAGCAGTGAAAATTTGCTCACTCTTGTGCAGACTCACTTAGTTCTGGGATGGGCCGCCAGGTGACTCCTTTAAGGTATTTAGATATCTGGCAAAACCCCACTCTATTTGTGTGTCTCCAACAATTTACAAGGTGTCCAAGGAGACTTTGAAGTTCTGATGGACTGGGGCAAAGCCTTCCTAGGTTAGAGCTCCAGAAATGTTGGCAGGAGCTCTGAGAAGAAATTGCCCTATGGGAGGGAGAAATGTGAATGCACAGTGCCAAATCAGCGTGAGGGCTGTGGCTGTTGGTAAGTGAACTCCTGGGTACAGTTCCCGGCTCATGTTGGAAACTCTGCTCCAGGATACAGTCTGCACTGAGGAAAAGATGAGATGAGAGAACTAGGAATATAATAATTGAAACTCCCAGTTGAGTTTGGGTGGGGGCATCCATGGTTGAACCTGGTAGTGAGGTCTAGGGAGACACTGCAGTGGATGGCACTGGGGCTATCAGCTTTGAGAACCTCTCTGATTTGGGTGATGACATAGTACTCCAGTAACAACAGTGACAGTGGAAGCAAATGGGCATTGCTTCTAATTCCCAAGTTTTTCTAGTGCCAGTTCAAAGAACAAAGCTTTTGTTTCCTGGTAGTGCCTTCCTGGTTCTGTATAGTGTCAACATTGGCAGTGAACAAGGCATTTCTTTGGTTTGATTAGACCATTGCCTTCACTCTTACAGCAAGAGAATCCAGACTGAATCTAAGGACTTGGTAAGCATATTTGGGAATTCTGACCATTCACAGGAGGGAGCTTCTTTGTATGAGTGTAGAAAACTCAGATTTTCTGCTAATCTAGGTATATGGAGATTCAGTGGCCCTGTAATTTGTATATGAAAGAAAAATGTAATTTTTGGTTTTGAGCCTACTCTAGTAAAGTCCGGGTTACATATATGAATAACGATTGTGACTGTGCTAGGGAAACAATCAAGTGCTATTGATATTGAAGATGGTGGTGTATCAAATACCAAGGAAAGTTCACAGACACACATTGAACAGTGAAAGTGGTGATTTTCAACACACACAGGCTAAGTGCCACTTGGAATTCAGAAAGTGGCTAAATTGCCTTTTTAAGGCTCAGCTGCCAAAGGGAAGGCTCCCAAGAGGGAAAGAACCATACTGCCCTACCTCTCTGCATTCCTGGAGGAACCCACACCTTGAGGGGTCTAATGAAGGAGCATGGAACTGGATTCTACCTAACTTTTCGGAGGCCCACATAACCTTTCTTAGTCCCATCTGCAAAATGGTAATAAACATACTTTTTTTTTTAAGAGAGGGAGAGAAAGAGTCAAAGGAGGAATGGAGTCAAGAGTCAAGGGGTGGAGGGGCAGAGGGAGAGAGAGAGAGAAAATCTTAAGCACACTCTACGCCCAGCATGGAGCCTGAGGCAGGGCTTGGTCTCATGATCTTGAGATCATGACCTGAGCTGAAATCAAGAGTCAGACACTTAACCAACTGAGCCACCCAGACACCCCTCAATATGCATATTTTATGGTGCTGTTATGGCCCTGGTGTGGCATAACACAGGAAGGGAGTCTAGTATGGTATCTAGCACATGTTGATTTCTTTCATCCTTTTCCCCTTTACTGTGGTCAGTGGGTGTGAGGTCATGCCACTGGCAGACCTCTGACAGACTTTTCTGTTGATGATTTGATAGTTTTCCCCAACTTTAAAAAAGTACCTACTCCTTTGAGAGTTGTATCATTTGAAAATAGCTAGTGGAATTTTGGTAATTTGGACTAATTTATTGTTGTGTTATAGGACACGGTTAATCTGATCACGGGCTCCATGTCCACATTGGCAGTTTGCTTATCATAAACAAACTTTGTTTCAGTCCATTGTCTGCCTTCTTCATTCTTGACAGCTGTGGGCCTAGAGTCAGTTGTTGAGGGCACTGCAGTGAACTTGCTGCATGCAGTAAAATTGCATTTACCTTGAAGGGGAGGCCTGGGGAGCAGTGAGGCCGCATAGCGAAGCCAGGCATGGGGCAGCCTGCCACTACCAACAGACAAAGTGAACCATGACAGGCCCTCCAAACTTGTCATTAAATGCCAATCCAGGAGGACGTTTTTTTCAGCTCCATTTTATAAAAGAAAAAGCTGAAGCCCAGTGTGGTTAAATGACCTGTTGAAGAAAATCAGGAGCAGAAATAGATATAATTCCATGGCTTTGGATTCAGAGAGTTATCTACAAGGCAAGAGCCCAAGGCCACACCTTCCTCTTTTCTATTGAGGCAGACTCTTTCACTGCTAAATTTGTCTTACTTCTTTAGACTTGCACCGAAATTAATAAAGGTCTACTTTCCTAATTGCACAATCAAAATAAATTATGTCCACAAATTAGAAGGCAAGGAAATTGCATGTGCATTTTGGATGCTCTGATAATGTCCTGCAGTAAATTGTTTTCATATAAATTGCATGCTTAATTAATCGCTTTCAAAAATGCCCATGTATTTTCCTGCAAATACATCTCTGCCTGCAATTCATAAAATACAAAGACAAATTAAATTGCCGATCCCCATATAAAAGTGTCGCCCTTGGTGTATCCTGGCTGCGCTCAGTCATTCTGCCCTCTTTCCAGGGAATGCAATAAACCTGGTGAGCCTCTTCCTTTCTGAGTTGCCCCTGGGTATCTGATTCAACAGATTTGAGGTCTCTCTTAAATTACAGCCAGACAAGGCAATAAAGCTAATGTGTGCTCCATAACTGGTTGCATTGAAAATCTGGCTGGCTCAGGTGACTCTTGAGACCTCTCTCAGCCTGAAAGAGAGCTCAAGACAGTGAGCTTTGGGAAAGCTAGCCACACTAAAAATAAAAATAAATAAAATACCCCCCAACATCCAAAATTAAAAAAAAAACTTTCTACAAAAACGCGTGCACCCTTTTGTTTTGATTAAATTATAGAAAAGTATGAAAAAAAGTTGTCTTCCATAATCCAACACCCAGATATAATCACAGATCATCATGTCCTCTTTGAACAGAATACTAAATGTTAGAAAAATGAAAATGATCATTGGCTGATTTAGTTGATTTGTCTGGGAAATTATTTTTAGGGTTGAGTTTGGGCTTGCACAATTTTCATTAGTTAGAGAATATGTCCTCTATTTCGAACTCCCACATACAGTATGCCTCAGTAGGCAAAAGTTAATGTTTAGAAACGACCCTAGTGTAGCCTGCCTGCTGCAAATCCTGCTCTGATTTCTAGAAAGGAATTATGCTAACAGAAAGTGAAGGGAATGCTTTGCTAGATATTAGAATTTATTTCCCAAAAAGAATACAATGCTGGAAAACTTTGTTGTTAAAAATATTTCACCCCATGTTTTTGATACAGAAACCCTTCCTCTGGCTTGCCCTTCAGGTGACTGCTCAGCCAGTGTCATCCGAGATGAGAGGTGGCCCTGCAGATCCACCCTCATCAGCCAGCACCGCTTGCCTTTAGCTGATAATTCTTGCAGTTGGAGCTGAAGGTCTTGTCTTGGGAAAGCAAAGAAAACACAAGTCAGAAGTTGCTGCGATGGTTTAGTTTGTGGGGCATTTGGGCTTAGGTGCCCATTCACTCTTATGGAGTCACGACCTGTTAAGCGAAATTGTAATGGAAGAGTCAAAATGAAGGTTGAGATCCATTGAAGTGTTATTTCCAGTGATAGCTAAAAACAACAATCAAAACAGAACTGAACACCGTCCCCTGTTGTAGTCTGGTAGATGGTGTGCACTTAGCTTTGCTTCTGGCTCCAGGGCTAATTCTGGATGCATGATGGGAAGCTCGGCTTCTACAGGGGCCAGCTCCTCCCTCAAAAGGCAGCGTCTGGGCTGCGGTCTGGAGTTAGGAAGCTGCCATACCCCACACCAGGCCAGGGACTGTACACAGTGGCTGACTCGAGCACCTGTGGAGGTAGAGGTCCTCTCAGGCTCTACTAAGGCCTGAAAGGGAAATTGTTTTCAAGCTAATTTTGCTGTGGGCCCTATAAACGTACCAAAGTGAGGAAAGAGGTGACCAGAGGAAATTTGAGACCAAATTACATATAACTCTCATTCCTTCTCATGGTTGCATAACAGAAAAAGAACAAAATGAAAAACCAAATCATTAAGTACTACCTCAATAAATTATGTTGCCAATGAATGTTCAACAGTGTAAATATTTACTCATTTGAGGTTTATGCCTGTGGCATGTGCTTGAGCATGTGAGTACACACACACTGAATGGAATGTTGATTCTTAAAAATTTTTAAATTGAAGTGTAGTTGACACACAATGTTACTTTAGTTTCAGGTGTACAGTGACGTGACAACTCTGTATGCAATGCTATGCTCACAAGTGTAGCTACCATCTGTCAACAGACGTGTTAATTCTTGATAAGCTTATGAATTCAGCAAAATTTGTATTGGGTATTTTTTTCTAAGCAATCTTTTTTGGTCATTTCTTGTCTTTCTTGGCCTGTTTAGCCCCATAACCCCATTTCCTTCTCCAACCATCATTTTCCACTGAGGCTTCCTTTTTGTTTGATGTCAGTGAGTACCCTGTAGATGAAATGGGTGTTGAGTGCAAATGTGCTCTTCTTTGGAAATTTAAAATCTGTAGACATGATGTTTTATAAATAATCTGTGTAAAATATCCAGCACAGAAGCACACTACTGCTTGTATAAACCCAGTGATTTCCAACTTGGTAGTATAGGTTCTTTTTACAATCTGGACCTCAGGCCTCGTAAGGGTAAAATGATGAAATTTTCTTTGAGGAGACAGGTGACTCTCTTTCCATTCTCCCTTTCTTAGGGTGTCTCCTTGAAAACATGATCAGCTCAATAAGAGGCCTGACCTTTCAATTTTACAATGCAAAATCATGGGCCTTCTGACCTCTGGAACTGTAAATACCTACCTCAGAAATTACTCCCTCCCAAGGTGCACAGGAGAAAATGACAAGGTGCATCCATTTATCTCTCAATGAGAGAGGAGAAATTGTTATTGTTTTTTCCTTTCCCTTCACTGCATAAATTTGTATGCAACTCTATCTATACTTTATAGTCACTTTTATCCTATTTTACATGTGTGTAAATCTGATAATGCCTACTTTTTAATAATTGTGCCTATTCTCTTTTATATTGATATGGATGAGTCTTTTGTTGGCAAGATTGTTTTTCTTCCCCCAAAGCCTATAGCAGCTTTCTAAGTATAGCTATGCCTGTGGTACTTCTTTAGAAAAGAGATCTTTGAGTGTGGAATGATTAATATTACATGCATTCAGATGGTGATAGAGCTGGAAATACATCCCTTTGGTTACCCGTGACTGCTGGCAGGCTCTTACATTTTGGAAAGGGGGAATATGCCTAGGATTTATAGAGGGTCTAAAGAGAACCAGTGCTTTAGAAAGCTGAATTTCAGTTATCTTTGGTGCATAGTAGGTACTCAGGAAGGATTTATCGAATGAATGAATGAGTGTGAGGTGGTTTATCAGAAGTCTGTCTTTTCAATGTACTGAGGGACCTCTTGGGGAAAAGGCACTGGTGTGTGGAGCTTGGCTTTATTGTAATCAAGCCGTGGTTGTCAGAGGAAAGGGATGTTCCAGGTAAAGTCTGAAGGCTGCCAACTCAAATCTATCTCTTTCTGGCCCAATTTCAGGAATTCATTTCTGGTTCAATGGAGATAAAGGGATGTGGGTAAAATATGACAAATTTATTCCCCTAAAAACACCACAAAGCAGAAGAGCAGGAGAGATACTGTTTTCTGGCTCCTCTGAGTGGGTCTTGCATGCAGAGAGGTGAGTGTCATCTTTTCCTTCAGTTACCATAGGCTTAGCACACATTGAGGGCTCTGGTGCAGTGGCAGAGGTGACCCAGCTGCCTGGTGGGAGTGCCCTGACTTGTGAGCACCTCTAAGACCTTCCCTGGGACTCCTAGAGATAGACAGGAGAATAAGGGGTTCTTGCATAGAGGACTCTGGTTCTGCAGCAACAAGTGAAGTCTGTGTGACTTGAGTGGTCATTTCACAGGAACTGTTACCATACTTTCAGATGGATAAGCCCTAGGTGAATTTGTAGTTAAAAATAAATATCACATTTCTTTTGTTATTCTCTATTAGACAGAAAACCTTAGCACTTTAACTCAGATTCCCCCATATCTGTTTAGAACAGTTATAACAAGATAAAAATTCAGGTTTTTCTCAATCCCAATCCCATTATGAGCACAACAGTGCAGTCTGCCTGGTACCAATGAAAAATAATGTCTGTATACCCTTTTCCTTAGACTTTAAAATTTCACTGTTTTTAACAGGGACAAAGGAACATGATATCACCATGATTTCTCTAACTACTGCTTCCAAACCAGGATTTCAAGGCAGCTAGTTCATGGCCTTTACCTCTATCTCTCCTGCTCCTACTCCCCACTCTCATCCCTTGTTAAAATTTTTAACTTCACTACCAGACACCATATGAAACTGAGCTCCATGCATCTGTTTTTTGTCATCCCAGTTGACAGTATATTTTCAGAACTCTGGAATTTCTGCCATTGCTTAATCTTATATCTGGAAGCAGAATCTATGAAGCCAGGGCAGGAAGCAAAGTCTGTACAGTCTCTGGGATCCTGTCCTAAATTTTGCCTTTTGGAGGGGTGGGGGCAGCTGTCAAGTTTCTGTCTGTCAGACTATGTGCCTGGGTCTTCCAGCAATAATGGAACAATGACTTGTTAGGTCTCTGAAGGTGGCTGAGAGTGGAGAGCTGGGTGGAAACTACAAAGAAGGTGCCTGGTTTTGAGTGAGTCCCAGTTTTGGAACGGGATGTAGAAAATCAGAACCAGACAATAGTGGAAATGCAGGAAGCATGGCACAAGTGTAAAATTAATTGCAGGAGTTTTAGTTGCTTGGTTGTGTAAGTCAGCTTTCTGAGGCCCATAAATTATTGCTCAGAGAACACAGAAGAGAAGGCACATTATTATCAGGCAGGCATGTAGCTCTTCAGACACATAATCAATTTAAGTTGGATTTTCTGAACAATATGCAGTGCTGTCCTTCATTCTCCAAAAGGGTGTTTCTTACTGGGAGTGGGAGTAGTGTGTAGGGTGCAAAGCATAGGCTTCAGTGCCAGGAGATCCAGGTTTTGTCATGATTATGCTGGTTCAGGGCAAAATCTTAATTTTTCCTGGCCTCGGCTTCCTGACCTACAAGATGGAATTGAAAACCACCATATTATCTATCTCTCAGGATTGCCGTGAAGATCAAATAAATTCTCATGTGAAGGAGACATATGGCAGCAAAATAGCTGACCTGCCAGACCTGGTCAGGTTCCATCTAGCTCCCCACCCTTAACCACCTTAGGAGGCCTAAGAAAGCATTGTTTCATTATTACCAGGAAGTTCCAGGGAGCCTGGTGCATGACAGACTGAGACTTGACAATTGCTCCCCCCCTTGTGCAAAGCCAAATTTAGGATGGGACTGCAGAGAGTTCACAGACTTTGCTTCCTGTTCTGATTTCATAGATTCTGCTCCCAGATGTCAGATTAAACAATAGCAAAAGTAGTAAAATGCTCCTCTAAAGGTGGTTCTGTGATATGTTGTGCTCCTGGATGGAGCCCAAATAGTACTCTGATGCCATTCCACTCTTCCTTTCCCAAGTGGAAGAGGTTCTACTCCCTCGTGATATCTACTGCTTCTTGAAGAACCTGGTACCATTGGTGGCTTTGCTCCTTTCAGGCCTTTGACCAAATGAAGAACAATTTTGTAGCACATGTCAACTTGTCATCAAATAAATTGTCCATGAAGTTGTTTAATGTTCAGGTCACTCTACTTCTCAGAGCCTGTTTCCTCATCTGTAAAATGGGCGGGGTAATGACCATGTGGCAGGCTTACCAGGAGTATTAAATGAGATGCCTGGCATGTAAGTATGTTCTGTCAGTACTGGTTTCAGTTTGAATCTCTACGTAACTTTTTTTTCTCAGCATTAAATTTTTGTTATTCTTTATTTTCAGTAGTTAATGAGTGTTTGCAACTCCTTTTGTGTGTAGCTCAAAGCTAGATTATAGGTTAGTTGTGATAAATATACTTACCCTAGATTTTCTGCTACAGTGATCTCTCCTCCCAATATTGTCTCTTCATTCCACATCTCTTGCTCTTTTTATCCTTATTTTAATGATTCTATTGTATGTGCCATGGGGGTTTGTTTTTTCCTTAGAAGCAAACACAAACTTCAATGGAACCAGGGACATAAAAGTACTAAGTCAAATGAAGGAAGGAAAAAAGGAAGGACAGAAAGGAAGGGGGGAGAGGAAGAAAGGAAGAAAGGAGGGAAGGCGGGACAGAAGGAAGGAAGGAAGATAGATTGATCTGTCTTTTTGGCTCCCTGTGATCCTGAAATCTTTCTTTATGAATACTTTTCAGTGAATGTTTGTACTTGAAATCAGCTGCTGGGCCCCTTGACAGCTGCTTCTGACTGCACGTGTGGCTGTTCCCTGGACAGTTTGTTGGAAGGTGGGCTTTCATGTCTCACCAATAGGGTTTCTCCTTTCCTTCTACCTCAGGCTCCTTTCTTTTCAGCCAGGCAGGCTTCTCCATCAGTTGCTTTGCTGGCAATCTTTCCTGGTGCTTGTCCAGACTAGCAAGTCCAAGTTAAGCTTAGCAATCCCCCCATCTCCCTGGCCCCACACACTGTTTGTTGATGGACAGGTGGACTGATTGATACAAAATTAGACTTGAATACAGCCTTAAGTACAGATTAATATATGAGATCAGATATTCCCTGCTGAAGGTTAATGACTCTCTTTAGCCAAAATGTGTCTGTTATTTTGTTCTTAAGGTGGGATGTCTGTCCTTGAGAGAGGGATAGGAACAAGTGTTTGGCTTTGTTGTAAGCTAGTGAACTCAGAGAGGGAGCCTTCTCAAACTCAAATAAGGTGAATGTGAGAGGAAAGTTTAATGCCCTTTTCCTTATATGGATACATGACTCATTCTACAGTTTGTAAATGCTGTAATCATTTCTCTTATTTTTTTTTCAGTATAAATATTGAATGGATGGGTCTTGGCAGGAAGAGGGAACCAGGGTGGCAGATCTTTCTGGCTGCCAGTATCAGGCTTCTTAATGATGGAAAATGGATTAGGGAGAAAACATATCAATACACAAATGCTGAGTCTAATATAGAAACTGGAGCAAGTTGCCAGAGCGCCCTGGGTTGTGTACTCTTGGAACAGAGCAGCCAAGCCCTGAGGGGCCTCCTAAAGGAAGAGTCAGAAATAGAAGCAGACACGCTTGCTGTCGGAAGGCACAGAGTTCTCTAGGGAATGCTGAAAGCAGCAGGGTGACCTATTTTTTCCATTTTGTTTCAGGTCTCCTGGTAAGGGTCCTGGATTTCTGTCCTAAATCCACTTGTCATTTGATTGTAAGTGGGCAGGGGTGGAGTGGTGTGTGTGCGTGTGGAGAGAGAGAGAGATTTGTGTTCTATATCCTTAGTGACTGTTAATGTTTCACATTCTTCATTTTGCCTTTAGGATACTATGTGTTTGCAGGAAGACCATAACTACCCAAGGACCATCTCCATTAATCTCCCTATGAAAGTATGGCTAGCAGGAAGTACCACCTTTACAAAGCACATGGTATCGTAAAGGCAAATGAAGAATGTGAAAAATAACAGCCATTAGGGAAGTAGAGCACACAAATCTCCCTGTGCCACACACACACACACACACACACACACACACACACACACACACACTCATCCCCTCTACCCCACTCCCCTGCCCACTTACAATCAAATGGCAAGTGGATTTAGGACAGAATTTCAGGACCCTCATCAGAAGACCTCAAACAGAATGAGAAAAAAATTATTGTTATATAATCACATAATTTATATAATATACAAATATATAGTGTATTGTGTATACATGCACACATATATTTTGTATAAAGTAGCTGCTGTTGTCACATTTAGTGTCTATTTATATGTATTATTTCATTGTGAAATAACTGGCGGCTGTGTACTGACTCGAGCTTGACCACAGCATGTCCTGCCTATTATTCTACCTGTGGGCTCCTCTGGGATTGGCCTCACTAGTAGCCATATTATGCTCTCAGTCAAAGGAGATCACTAACCGTCCATTACATATTATCACATACAGGCACACACACATACACACTTAGCCAGTCACATTATCACCTGCTCATTCATGTCAGAAATTCCTTTAATAAGACACAAAACCTGAAGGGGCTATGCATTAGCTTCTATCTACCTTGTGTGAATGTGAGAAGTAGGCTTTCCCGAGAGCAGTTTCTAATGGGGAGATGGCATTGGATATTTGAGTAATAATAATGCCTTCCATTCGAGTAGCATTTTACAATGTACAGAATATGTTCACATTTCTCACTTACGCTCACCTGCTAAGATTGGGTCTTTTTGGAGGCTCCTCCCATCTTCCACTAGATTCACAGAAGCTCTCTAGGAATTGCTGTGATTCCTGGAGGGTCCTCCATCTTGGAAGGGGACTTCGTTGTTTTTATTCCATAAAGGTGCTGTAAAACTTTAGCCTTTATCCATTTGTTGGGTGTTTTTTCTTTCTAATACAGACTACTAAAAAGCCTTCACAGTGACCCTCTCCACTAAGACCATGGTGAAATCTCCCTCCCTCCCCCAAGACTTAGATCACAGAATCAGTGCAGGACAACCTTTTAAGAGGTAGAGGGATTACTTTCTCAGTTTTTTTTTTTTAGTGCCTTTTAGAGAAACCAATGAAGAAAGATAAGAATTCTCTCAATAGCTTTTCCTACCACAACCCTGAAAAGGTGGACATGGTCTTTTATGAGAAGTTCCTTTAAGTTAAATCAAATGTCAGAGGATAGCAACTAAAGGCTATGACTTTACAAGGCTTGGCCTACAAGAAACGAAAGTATCCGCGTCATCTGCAGTATGTGGGCCCAGAAAATAATTCTGCAAGCTCCATTGCTGGTCTTTATACACACACAGTACCTGAGAGAGTGCAAACTAAGTTTTCATGACTGAGGCCTCAATTTCTAAATGTCATTTGATTAGCATCATATGGATAGAGTAAGGGACTTTATATTCATCTTGAATTGAACTTATTTGCCTCCCAAACTTGCTTCTTTATGCTGCTTTATCATGGTCCATAGCATCACTCTCTACTCAGGCAATTGATGTAAAAACTACAGCATCACCTCTGCCATTTTGCTTTTTTTCCAGGTATCGTTTGAAAATCCAACTTGGATTTCATCTTCTTTATGAAGTTTTCCACTAGTACACCAAGATGTTTTTGTAAACAAGTCTGCTAAGTATGTCTTGATTTCTCTTTCCCTATTGTCTTCCTTCCACTTGGGCTCCTTCGGTGCAAGTCTTAATGCCTTCTTCACCTTTTTATTCTTCTGCCACCAAGTACCTAACACAGTGTCTTATATATAGCATGGGCTCATGATGTTTTCTGCTGTTCTAGCAGCAGGTGTTAAGATAAATAAAATAACTTAAACTGTTCTCATTGTTATCTTGGCAGCACTCTGAAATGGTCTTTGATAATCCAGCCTCTCAAAATGGAATACTTTCTGTAGAGTTTAGGTTGCAGGGTGCCTCCACGATGACCAGTGCTCCATGTTCACACTGCCCCCTCTCTGCTGGATAGGTCTCTCACTTTCTTCTCAATGGTTGTGAAGTTACAGCAAAGGGAGGAGAGAGGAAGGAAGGGCATGACTCATTTGTTGTCTCAGTTGTACACTGATTCCCTGAAAAGTGTTGTAGGGCTTCCCGTGTTAATGTACAGGAGATGGCTTCTACTACATGCCACCCCACTGGATAAACTATTTGCCCTCTTGTAGACACAGGTTTTAAAGAATCATATTGTAGATTCTTACAGGTATTTATATAAGATGGCCTTCTGGATCCTCAAGATCCTGTTAAATGTGCCACTTTTGAGCTCAACTCAGCTGGGAAATCTTTTCTTTTGTACAAACTTGGGAAAAATCAATATAAATGGCTGTGAGATACTGAAATGAATCCCCACTCACCCGTGCTGTTTCTTTACATGCCATCTGATTGCTCCTGAAATAAAAATGGTTTTTGCTTTCATGGAAGGAACATTTTACAACACTAGGTACAATGGGAACAATTATTTTTCTCTTGGAGGAAAGTAAATGATAATTTCTGTGTTATTCAGATAATGAAGGTGAAAACTTAGTTTCTGGAAGACCTAAGGGTTGTGTGGTTTGGGTAAAAGAATCCCCTGGTGGGTGTCTGTGGTGACATCTTCCCACCCTCGTAGAATGTGAGGGATGTGGGTGGGAGAGTCATGGGCTTCTCACAAAATAATGAGACTCTCTAAGCACTGACCTCTAATACAGCTCGTTGAAAAAAATCCTTTTTCACAGAATGTTTACACAGAGACTATTTGGCTGTTAAGCAAACACAGTATTTAATAGGCCCAGAGCGATCTGCTTACATGGGAGTCTATAACAATCAGAAAGAGACCATGCCAGAACATTAAGAAATTAATACGTGGCTTAGACAAGCAATGATCCCTGACGAGAACAACAGTTTGTGGAAGTCAAGACAAATGCCACCTGCCACAGTGACTCCAGGGGAAGATCCAGGGTATGGTCTCCTCTGGAGCAAAAGCAGTTTTCCAGTACCTTGAACAGCCAGCTGAGGTGGAACACTGGAAGACGGAGCCAACTATTTGGTTGTTCCCTGGGTAGTCATCTCTTACATCATTGGAGATGACATCGTGCAGGTTGTAGCAGCTGGTGTGTTCATGCCACCCAGCACACTACCAGCTCTGTGGCACCCTCTAGATCTATGTGGAACCCCAGAGGATCTGTGAGGACCACATTTCTCAGTTATTACGTACTTACTGTGTCAGCCCCAGCACTCATGCGCTTTATGTACGTTACTTCGTTTAGTCTAATGGGAGGTATGCTATCTGTAATCTCCATTTTATAGATAAGAAAATGGGAGCCCACAGAGGGTACGAGACCTGTCTAAGGTCTCACAGCTTTTCAATGGTGGAACTAAAACTCAAACATGGATTCTTTTTAGTTCAAAGCCACTGAATTAGAACCCTCACTCTGTGGTGATCAGAGCAAGGTCAGAGTTGCTACTTCTTCGGAACAAGTCACTGTGGACATACAGATGTGCTAGTGAGATTGAAGAGCGTCAGCTTTGGTGATCCCCAGGGACTGCAGCCTTTCTGAGTTGACATGAATTTCCCTGACCCTTGCCACCACCACAGTGACATAGAACAGCAGATACTTAAGCAAGTTTGCCTTCTAAACCTACTCCCATATGACACACTTCTCACACAAAACAGTGGAAATTCATAATATATCACTGCATTCTAAGACTGGAAATAATTGTGAGGGTCAAAAAATTAACATAATTTTCCCCAGGTGTGACACCCTTCTGTTAATTTGTTCAGGTCCCAGACTTTGTTTTGCTAGCAGGGATAATGGGTAATGGGGAAAAAAAAACTAAACTAGTTTTCCCAATAAAGCTTGAAAAGAATGTTTGAGGAGAAACCAGGATAGGTGGTCGGGAGCTTGGTGGGGATGGAGAGAGCAGATTTGGAGCAGCTGTGATGATGAGTGCATGTTGGGGCCTTGGAAAGGAAAAGAGAACCCTTTAGACATCAGTTACATCATGATTATCTAAGATTTTTTAGAATTGATTTTTGTTTCTCTTGGATATGGCATTCCTAGGATTTGCCTGTGAGGCATCCAGATTAGGGTTATTTAAACTAAGTTATTAAAAATGCTACTCTTGGGATGCCTGGGTGGCTCAGTCGGTTGAGTGTCTGCCTTTGGTTCAGGTCATGATCCCGGGGTCCTGGGATGGAGCCCTGCATTGGGCTTCCTGCTCAGCCAGAAGCCTGCTTCTCCTTATCCCTCTGCCTGCTGCTGCCCCTGCTTGTGTTCTCTCTCTCTCTCTCTCAAATAAATAAATAAAATGTTTTAAAATTCTACCCTCACCTGTGCACAGCCCTTTATAATTTAGTAAGCATTATTGCACTTGATTGTCACAATAATACTAGGATGTCAATACAATCAGGCTCATTTCATAGAGGGGTTCGTGGAGTTTTTAGAGACATTCCTGCAATCACACAGCTTTTAAGAAGCCAGGCCAATTCGAGAGCCAGTTGTCTGATACCTCTGCCTATGGGCCCCTCTGAAGGCTTCCTTTAAGAATACAAGAACAAAAGAGAGGCCATGTTGGGTCAGTTCAGTGGTTCACTCCACCAAATATTTCATTTGAACAGGCTGGACCCAGGGATGTATTGCAAAGGAGTATGACAGCAGCCTTTGTAATATCAAAAGTTGGGAGTGAATCCAGACACCTCAAACCTCTCTTCAACAACCAGTAAGATATAGGGCATCACAATTTTTCCAAACCCTTCTTGAACCTATTTACGTTTCTTGGCTTGTTCAAGTCTTTGGGAGTAACAAGTTCCACATGTTTACCACCTGCTGTGTGAAGAAGTACTTCCTTTGGTTATTATTTTAAATGACTGCTTTGCAGGCTTAAATGCTCCTGTACCCAAATCCCTTTCCCAACCAGTTATAGTCCCCAGGATACAACATCTGTCTGGCTCACAGCCCCTGGCATGCACGCTTCCGCTGTAGCTGAGGTGCATGTGGGTTTTATCTGCAGTATCACAGCATGAGGGAGTATGGGCCCAGGGGCTTGCTTTTGGGACGCAAATACTGCCTATGTGCTGGAGTAAAAGTTGGAATGTGACTTTCTCCCATAGTGCCCTGACAACTTGAAATTGTAAAAGAAAGATCACTATTATTAAACTTTTCCCTTTTCTGTGACTATGTCCTTCTGAAAACTTTCAGTGTTCTAAGGAATTCCGTGCTACTCCAAATGAAATAACTACAAAATCATACTTGAGTGAATGTGCTATTCCGGTTTGAACCCTTTCTAGCGACTGACCTTGCTAATGTGAACATGTTCATATGGTTAAGATTAATGAGTCAATTATTTTCATACAAGCTATCCCTCATGTAGGCTGTTTTCCTTGACTTGACTATGTTAATTAATAAAAAGCATTCAATCCTCCTTCCATTGCAGTTTGTGGTTAATCAGGTGCAATTATCAATAAGGTTATGGTGAATGTCTATGTGCTCAGGCAACTCTAATGAAAATAAGATATATTTGGCTATGAAGAGAAGTACTCAAAGTTTCTCTTCAGTGAGTGCTTCCAGAAGGAAATAAGGCTATGGATCTTGGAAGGCACAGACTGCCATTATTAAATATAGTTGTGTTTTTAATTAAATAAATACTGAAACAAATGTGATTGAATATGAGATAACCCATTCATGTGGATATTATTTTATGTCATGCCTTAAATTAATACTTCCTAGGGCTTGGCCTGGCTTTTGCTAGTTGAAGAGGGGGGTATGCAATAAATACATAAATACACAAAGGCTTGCGTACTCTCAGTCTACCTGCACCAGAGCTGTGAAATGACAACATTGCTTTAGGAAAGTCCAAGATAAAATTTCAAAGTTGCAGAGAAATTTGAGTAGCAATTATTTATGTCATCAAAGGTTTCCTTGCTCTTTGGGTGGTTGTAAAGGAGTAAATTTACATAAAGCAATTTGCTTAGTGACTGGCATATAGTAAGCAGTTAGAATGTTAATCATCTTTATTTTATTACCAATGTGGGTTTTTTTCTCACAGTTTTGGAGGCTGGGAAGCCCAAAGTCAAGGTGTTGTCCAATCTGGTTCCTGGTGAGGGCCCTCTTCCTGGTTTGCAGATGGCCATCTTCTCCTTGCATCCTCCCGTGGTGGAGAGAGAGATCATCTCTCTTCTGTCTCTTCTACAAGGGCACTAATCTCATTCATGAGAGCTCCAGGTCTTCATGACCTCCCAAAAGTCTCACTTCCTATAGCATCACATGGAGGATTAGGGCTTCAACATATGAATTTCATAGGGACACAAACAGTCCATTACGCCATTATTACCAATGTTCCCTCTTACCACTCTTAATCTATGATTTGGTTATCATATCAATTGTCAAGGACACAACTGTTAAATGAAATGAAACATGCTTGAGGATGGTTTTATTTTTATGATGAGATGAGAGAGTTGAAACAAGCATTTCAAGATCCCTGTGTGGTTGGTAGATACCAGACCTTTAAAAAAGGAGTAAGTTGAATTGATGAATTTCTGGACTTGTGCATTTTAGGATGGACAGGTGATTTTAGTGAGTGGTCAGTTTGCCTTAGTTTATAGAATAAAATACAATTGGATTTCAAAATATCATTAGCTTTTGAGACTCTCAGAATATTTGTAAATACTAAATTGTTATTTTCAGGAGAGATATTTCTTTAAGGCTGTTTCTATATACACACAAACTGAATGGCTGCCACTAAATTTTTACTCCTGTCTGCTGCCATTGAAATTATCTTAATTAAGGACAATGATTCATTGCCCAGGGAGAGTTAAGACATGGCATGCTTGTGGAAACAAGACATTCAATCCATTCTCAGGTGTAAATGACTGCTACTAGAAACTTTCCTGGTTGCCCTTCATGATGGGAGAGGGGGAAAGAGAAAAAGGACATAGGAAGTTAAAGAAGAGTCTGGGAAGCTGAGGACAAACCTCATGAACTTAATAAGACCAGTTCATTATGTCTCCAAGAGTGCACGATTGCCAAAGAGGATGGAAAGCTTCCTGTGACATCACTCATTCAAAAGGCATTCACTGAAGACCTACTCTGGGTTAGGGTGCGTGCTGCATGTTGGAGTTTTAACAATAAAGCATTGATAAAGTCCCTGCCTTCAAGAAGCTTACAGTTTATTGGAGGCAGATGGGACAGACATCTAATCAAATGCTGCATTATGTAGAACAGTGCCACGTATAGTGGGACACAAGTGAAAGAACGGTTGATTTGACATGAGGTCATAGTGGTGTGTTGCAGCCAGCTTATATCAGCTCATGAGAGCTGACTATGCAAATCTCTTCCCAACTATGTGCTCCGTGCTGTCATGTAGGTAGCTTAAAGTCAGCTTTGGAAGGAGTATTAACACTACATCAGTTGGCAAACACTACAAATTAGGGTCCCCCCTCCACCACCTTCAGAGAACTAGTTTAACATTTATTAGTATACTACTGCCTGGGAGGTGTGGAGGGGGTATATAAGGAGAGGTATCATAGAGAAGGGGATTCTTGGGCTGAATCTTGCAGAGCAATTAGACAAATAGCCATTATTAGATTTTTAGAGAGGAGTTTGAGGAGTTTATTTGAGGGGGTGGGAAGGGGTAGGATTTTTTTTTTTTTTGAGAGGATGGGGGAAATGGGACTTCTATCAATACATCTCTAATGATTATAAACTGTAGTCAATGTTTTATTATTTATTTTTCTTTTTCTTTTGTTTCAAATTTTTATTTAAACTCCAGTTAGTTAATATACAGTGCAATAGTGGTTTCAGGAGTAGAATTCAGTGGTTCATCCCTCACATACAACACTCAGTTGTAGCCAATGGTTTAATCATCAACTGATCCCTGAGGTCAGATTCTGGGTTTTATTTATCTTTGTGTATATATGTACACATAGCTTTGCACATGATAAACAGACAATAAATGTGTCTTGCATAAAGGGAATACATGTTGATGTTCTTTAAGCTTCCTCAGTTACCCTATCTGGATGGGCTCAACCATTTTCATTCACTATATGCCGAACACTGTGCTAGGCACTTTAATAATTTTATGTATACATTTTAGAGAAGAAATTAAGCACTGGAGAAATTAAGAAATTTGTTTGAGGTCATAGAGTTAACAGCAATAGAAGCAGTATTTAAACCTTGGTTTTTTGCTCCCAAACCCCACACTTTTTTCAGCTGTCCCATATTTCCTTTCAATTCAGGGGCCATTTGTGGATGACGGTAAGTACTTTGGGAATGAGAGATCATCAGGGACTGTGGACATGAAGTAGATGGTCTTTAGCTTAAAAATTCCTGGTGTAGTGGATGCTGCATCCTCTGTATTTGATTCCTTTGGTGACATTTACGTTAGCACCTTGGCTGATCTATGATAACCTTTTCCATGGACTCCTAATCTGAAATGCAGCTTGACACACTTATATAGTACACCAGAAGGCTGAAGAATGAGGTTTGGATTTCTTTTCCTAACCCACCTTCAATTCAGTTACCAAGAAAAGATCTTTTAGATCAAAACACTATATTTCCCCACCCGCAGAAAAGATGTCAGACAAAAATGTTGAGAGATAATTTTGGATGTGGTGCACTTGAATACTGCATCCAAGGACCAAATATGACAGATATAGGGTTTAGGATTATCCATAAGTCAAAAATGGAATACTAAATTTTAGTACTTCAACAGCTTGCTTCATGCTACTTAGCTCATCTTATGACCTCTCTGAGTTAGACTGTACACTATTTTTATTTTTATTTTTCAGACTAGGAGATTAACTCTTACTCCTTAAATCATAATTTGAAGTGACTCACTCACCACTTGGGTGTATTGCATCAAAAAATCTCATAATGGTGGAAAAGAATACAGAAGAAAATCTGCACAGAGTTGCATTTTGCAAGTGAGGGATTAGAAGCTGGAGAAGGGATAGGGTTAGTATTAGATATTGCCATATTATAAAAATCTGTATGATATAGGGACCATGTGGATAATTTCTGGATAACCAGTAGTTAAAGGAGCAGCGATGGGATCCCCTTATATTACCCTGCACTAATAGAGTTCTTGGTTGGAAACCATCAAAGACTACTCTGTTTGAATTAAGGCAAAGAGGAGTTTCTTGGGAGGCAAGGGCGATAGCTGGAATGCAGGCAGGTTGGACAACAGGTTCAGGTGGTAATCAAGGGACACAAGGCATGGCTGAAGCACTATTGTGGGAGGATCCCATTGAGGACACTTGTTTGCCAGCTGGGGACTCTCCGCTGCTTCTGCCACCACAGTCAGTGGGCACTCATTGTGCTGGTGGATTATGTTTCCCTTAGACACTTGCTTCCCTGTTTCTGGATCCTCTAATCCACCACAACCACCACGAAAAATCTCTGACTGATTCCACACTCTTATTCATCCATCCATCCATCCATCCATCCATCCATCCATGTATTCATTCATTTTTTTACACTCTTCTTTTAAAGATCTATGGGAACATGGGGTACGAGCATCTGCTTGGCCATATCAAGTCACACAGCCACACTCTAGATTCCTAGGAGGAGAGAGCAGGACTATCTTTCTCTAATTTCCCCAATAGGAATTGAACTCTGTCTCTTACTAATTCTGTCATTTACCCAAATAGGAGTGGAGTTTAGATGCTGGGCAGTCCTAAATGAGTGGTATTTCCTCTACATATCCTAATTTCTGCATAGAAATGTGCCTAAGAGAAGCTGAGACAGCCTTGTTTATACGGAACACTGTTCAAACAAAGCATGCTGTTATACTAATGGCAATGAGTCTAATTATGACACATTTATTTCTCTAAATCCACAGCCCTCCTGAATCTATTACGTACACAAAGTGAATTTGTCCAGGCTCTGGAATTGTTTGATTCAAGCAAGAATGCTCACATGCAGGCTAACTTCTTTCTCACTGTGTGGCTTTGCAATTCTGAAGATGTAAAGAGGTTTTCCCTGGCTTTCAGCCTCCCTATCTATTTTGATCATGGAGGTTAATAATGCTGAAAAGCACTCAGAGTATATAAGGCCGCTGAGGAAATGAGAGCTCTATGTTTTATAGCTGGGACATGACTGGTAATGTATCTGCCAAGATAGTTGCCATTCAGAATTCAGCAATGAATATTGGATTCATCAGTACTCCACCACTTCTCACTTCCCCTACCCTACCGCACCCCACCCCACCCTTTGCTTCCCACTTGGGAAGGGAGAATTCAGAATCCAGATCTGAGCATCCTGGAGCTTCTGTCTTTGTAGAGCTCTGCCAGTGTTGCACAGTGGATTACCATCCTCGTTGAACATTGGGATCACCTGGGAATTATTAAAAGGCTTCATGCTCAGGTGTCACCCTAAACCAATCAAATTAGAATCTTTGGGGAGAATCCCAGTTGTCAGTACATTTTAAAGCTCCCCAGGCTGTTCCAATGGGCATGAAGGATTGAAAACCACTGAGTAGCACAAGCCCCTAATGTCTACATGAACCAGGCTGACTTTAGAACAAAGGCAGTAGAAATGGAGACATCCTTCACACCCAGGGCCATTTTTTTTTTGACAGGATTGAAGTGGCCATTCCTGAAACAAGTACTATGCAGCAGGACAACAAACATGGATTGCATTCCAGTTTACTAACTGTGTGGTCCTGGGCAGCTTACTTTAGTACACTGGCCTTCAGCTTCCTCGCTTGTGGTAATTTCTGCCTCACAGTTATTTGGGGGAGGATTACATAAGAAACTTCACTTCAATTTTTTAGTGTAGTACCTGGCACACAGTAAAGGTTTAATAAATCCTAGGTAGCTTTATTATTATACAGCACTAAGTTCTCAGAGCATTCCCATATCTGCTATTTCCCTAGAGTTTACACATCATCCTTTGTTATAAGCTAGTCTGGAATTTTTGGCCCCATTTTAGAGATGAAGACACTGTGATCCAGAAGTGTGAGTGAATTGCTCACATTCATTCAAGTGGCATGATGATAGTAGGACTAGGACTTCACTTTAGGTGCTAAGTCCCCGATGAGCATTTTTGTCTACCATGAGTCATCTTGCACGAGTAGTCAAATGAGAAGGAAAGTGAGGATAACATGGAATAAGTGAGGTGTGTGTGTGTGGGGTGTCTGTTGACTGTAGATGGCAGGAGAAGAGACTGATACAGGGAAGCTTCTACATCTTGAATTTAGCTTCCATGTGTTGACATGATAATGACTGTAGAATTTATTCTAGCAACTTCTTGATTCGACTCATGCTTCACTGTTGGCACATTTATAGAGTTTGAGAATTGGGGGGAGGGTAATAGAAAGCAGTCATACCCCACCTCTAAGAACACAACAGGGATGGAAGAGTGGCTAAAAAGTCCATTATGTTACTTTGAGCTTGAATCAGTGATTGTGACTATTATCTGGTGTGTGTGTGTGTGTGTGTGTGTGTGTGTGTGTGTGTGTGTCTATTATAGTCTTATATAAGTTTAAGAAAAGAGAGGAAAATAAAAGACAGGAAGTCTATGGACAGTTGTCAGAGTAGCTAAAAGTTCAGCCTTCAGAATCAGTCAGAGCTAGATGACCTATTAGCTATGCCTTGAGAAAATTACCTAATTGCGTTGACACTTGGTTTCCTCATCTGTAGATTGGAATAATAATGATACTTGGCTCATAACATTTTATGAAAGATTAAATGAGTGAAGTATGTTAAGTACTTGGTCTAGTATAAGATTCATGGTTAACTCTCAATACATGTTGATGTAATCAGTCAATCAATCGCCAATCCATCAATCGGTTAGGGATTAGAGTTCCAAGTCTGGGAACCTGGACACTAGTCCCTGTTCTCACATAGTTTTGAGACCTCAACAATGTCAGATTGACCTGTATCTCCATCAGTTTTTCCATCCATGTGACCATAAAAATTTACCATTGTTAGAAACCATTTCACTTACCTTCCTCTTAAATGCCACATGAGAATAGGAAAGTTAGGGTGAAGTTGTCTTTGTAGGAGGGAGGAAGATCTAGGGAGTTCTTCGATGTATTATTTAAACACAAATTCTATAGCCTTAAAATGCCTGAGACTAGTCATTCCTTTTTTTTATAATTTTTATTTTGTTATATTAGTCACCATACAGTAATTCTTTTTTTTTACCACTAAAAGATTTTCTTCAGTTTGATCTCCCATCTATTCAGTTAAAAAGCATACTTTTTTTTTTAATGTGATATTTGTGGAAGGATGTAAGGTCATACTGACATACTGTTCATTTCTGGGCTTTCCAGATCTGTTTTATTCACTCTGTTGCAACGTCTCTTGGCCTGTGGCTCTTTCACAAAGTGTGCTAATGGCAGACAGTATTCTATGGGATGGACTTCAAAATGTAACATCTTTTGTATCTGCTTGCATGCTAGACAGTGTTAAGAGCACCCTGAGAGTGAGAAGAAGAGATGGCCAACAATGAATTATGACCACCTCCATGTGAAGGGTGATTTTGAGGAGGAGGCTGGGTCAGGTGTGCATGGATAAGGGTGAGGGCCTTGGAGTTAGCTTTCTCTGGACCTTGTATCCTGACATTGCCACTTACCAGCTGTGGGGACTGGACTAAGATACTTCTTTTTTTTTTTTTTAAGATTTTATTTATTTATTTGACAGAGAGAGAGCCAGCCAGCGAGAGAGGGAACACAAGCAGGGGGAGTGGGAGAGGAAGAAGCAGGCTCCCAGCAGAGGATCCCAGAACGCCGGGATCATGCCCTGAGATGAAGGCAGACATTTAATGACTCCGCCACCCAGGCGCCCCTAAGATACTTTTTTACACTCCAGATTTCTCATCTCTAACATGGGAAAATAATAGTAAAAGTCTTGTTGAGGATTAGATGAGTGAATCCTTTTAAAGTGCCTAATGAAGTTCTTGGTACCATAGGAAGTATTTTTAAAGTCGCCTAATTTTTAACACATTTAGAAAGTGATAACTTGCTCTTTGTTTTCTGGGACAGAATCAGAACAAAGGGGAGGAATCTATTTACTGGCCATCTTTTTTTTTTTTTTAAAGATTTTATTTATTTATTCGACAGAGATAGAGATAGCCAGCGAGAGAGGGAACACAAGCAGGGGGAGTGGGAGAGGAAGAAGCAGGCTCATAGCGGAGGAGCCTGATGTGGGGCTTGATCCCACAACGACGGGATCACACCCTGAGCCTAAGGCAGACGCTTGACTGCTGTGCAACCCAGGCACCCCTACTGGCCATCTTTTAGGTACTTTACTTATTATTTCTTCAAATATTCCCCCCCAAATATTATGTGATACAAATTTTTAGCCCTATTTTACAGATGAGCAAATTGAGACTCAGAGAGGTCAATCAGTTTACTTAGGGTCAACACAATTAATAAGCTGTAGACTCTAACTTTAAACTTGATGTATGTGACCCTCAGGTCTAGGTTTTTTTCCTCCTTAATTGAATAGCATGTATTGAATGAGATTAGAAAAAAATGCAACCCATTTACCATTATGAATAGTCAGCACCAAATCCAAGACACACTGATGATTTTGTTGAATAAACCAATCATGGGGATCATGTAGACCCAGTAACGATCCAACCAAAAAAGTGCTTCCTTCTACTTGAGATTAAACAGCGTACCCAGAAACATAGTAGAATCTCCTGCAAAAATTCTCTAAAACCAGGACAGGTGATTTGTCTCTGCCTGTTTTATCACTGGCCTTCGAGGGGACAATGGAAGAAAAATAGCCTCTTGGAATTTTTTCCTCATCTATTCTATCTCTGCAATATATAGCAAAAGGCATTTCTTTCTATTGCTAAGCACAATCTGGGAGTAACTCAGTACATAAAACAGTATAATTGAAAGGAGTCAATAGTAATAACTAACATTTGTATAAACATTTTAGAGCTTCGAGGGCTGCTTGAAACTCATATCAACCATGGGAAAAAGGATGGACAAGTATTATTACTGTTTGCTTTACTTTTCATGTAAAAAAACTGAGGCTCAGAACTTAAAGAATTTATGCAATATCTTGAGGGCAATAAGTAACCAAATTCAAACCTGAATCTGTCCAACTCTAAAACCAGAGCTCTCAACCCAAGACCGCTCTGCTCAATGTATGGTCTCTGGACCAGGAGTACCAACTGCTCCTGGGGGCTTACCAGGAATACAGAACCTTTGATTTCACCCCAGACCCGTGGAATCCAATTCTATAGTTTGGCAAGACTGCCATGTGATTGGAATATTTGAATGATCTTCTCTGTGAAGAGCTGATTCTTAGACAATACCACATCCCACATTTGTAGCTTTAGTATTTATGATATTAGCTTGAAAGCACAAAGCTGGCCATAAGAAAGAATTCACTAACCTCCCACTTAACATTGCCCTCTCCCCATCCTTTAAATACTAGGACGTGATTTACTTTTAAGTGTAAGGCAATCTCGTTTTTATTTTCTCTTGCTGGTATCTTTGAGTCATGTTTTGGGAGTCTAAAATGACCGAGTTTAGGTGAGGTGGTAGAGGTTGCTCACATACAAAGGTTGCTTAACACAGATGGAAAGGGAGCCCAGGCTACTGGGTATGAAATCAGGAAGTACTCTGGTCCTGCAAAGCATAACCTGGGAGGGAACACAATCCATAGCTGGATTTATCTGAGAACCTTATCCAGGTTTCAAAGCAGTATTTCTGGCTCACTTAGAAATGGGATGTACTGAGGCCAGATGCCCTGCATGAGGGGACCCTCTTCAAATAACATCTGGCTAGCATCATTCAACTCCAGTAAAGCCCAGAGAGCCTGAGCTGGCTTTCCTTTCCCAATGCCTGGGCTTTCTTTTCTTTAAAGAGCCAGCTGTGTTTCTAAGAAATGTGTGCTGTCCAGATGGGCTTCCTCAAGTTATACTGCAAAGCCCCCACCCCTGGAAGAAGTGTCCAGGAACGGCCCGGCATCCTGCTAGCATTGCAACCCTGGCCAGCAGGCTGTCTTCTTCCCAGGATGCCTCTCCATCCTCTCCCAGATGATGCTGGTGAGTGAGGAAAAGCATTCTTTAGCACATTTTTGCCCTGCTGTAAAAACAAGGAATTTATGAGCATGGTGGTTTGAAAAGAGGGCCTGGGGAATCATTACTGAAAGCATAAAAGACTAATTTTCCCCATAAAGTGGCAGCAATAAATGTCCTGTAAATATGGGCCTCCACTGACTCCTTCTTCAAAAGCATATTTTTACTCTCAATCCAGTAGAGTCTATTTCATGTTTAAGCAGAGTAAATGACACAAACTCAGTGGCTACTTTCACACACCCGAAGCCATACATACTAAGGCAATGGAGAATAACCCACAGGGACACAGTGGCTCTAGGCACCTCCAGTTTGAAAAAGAAGGAGGGAAGGAAGGAACGGTGTGGAAATGAGGAGGAGAGGCTGTCAAAGGAGCAGTGAAGGAAGCCACCAGTGTGTGCAAGTCCAGAAAAGTAGCAATGGCATTGCCCTCCTGAAATTCTAGGAGTCTGGGAGGATGCTTCCAATTTTCAAACATTAGGAAAAACAGTATTTTCATAATATCGATTTATGAAAATTAAGCCAAAATTTGGATGTAAGTTCTATAGATTCTCGCCATCACCCAGTTTGTAGATGTCACAAAGCATTTGAAATTGAGTTTTGGAAAACTTTAAAATTTTCACTTACTTTTTCATGGTCAGCAGATCAATGAACACATGCCGAGGTTTTGGGATGTCAGCCAGGAAGAGGATCCTTGCTTTTCTGAGATGTTGAAAGATTGTGCAGCCAAGGCAATGGGTCCATGGGGAGGTGATACTGCTCATAGGCTACATGTGGGGGTAGGGAGTGAAAGCTTTGCCAGCTTGGTGGCCAAGGAGAAGGAGGGAGCAACGTGTTCTTTCACTGTCAGTAAGAGGATCTTTATCAGCAGTAATAATGGTTTAAAAATGAAAAAAAGATTTGGCACATAGAACGTTCCAGATTATTTATCTACACTATGCCAATAAACCTATAAATATTATTTCTTCAGATTTTGCTTTCTGGGGGTAGGACATAGGGCTGACTAAGGAGTTCCAGACTGGGATGATCTAGGGAACTATGCTCTGGATGTTAGTTAGGTATTAGGGTGGGGGACATAAAATGGCAGATAAACTGCTGCTGCTGTTGTCATCTCTATGTCACCTGGCTAAAAAGTCCACCTTAACAGGCAAAATGACACAGGGGTGGGAAGAAACAGCTAAGACTAAGGATTGCGGAGTCAGACGTGCTGGGTTCAAATCTCAGTCTCACAACTTAGCTTGTGGATGACATTAGGAGAGACATTTACTTCTTGTTTCAGATTCTTCATTTGTAAAATGGGGCTAGTAACAGGGTTGGTGTGAGAGTTAAAGGACTTAATATTTGCAAATGACTTACAACAGTGCCTGGCATGTTGTAACTTCATAGGCTGTTGAAGTTGGCTTCGTATACGCGTCGGCTACTAAGTTATTATTGGCTAATAAGTTGTTATGAGTAATATAATATATAATGAGTTATTACAAGTTATGTATCCCACTTGCTATGCATCATCCACTGGAGAATATCTCTTATAATAAATGGGGTATGTTGTTTTTCCACACATACTTTGGAGACATTGATGACACAAGATTGTGTTTATCTTTTAATCAATGAAAACCACACATATTTCAGATGAACTCAGTGACTGATAATATGATTCTGCCCTATCACACTTGTGCTTTTAAGGTGACTTGACTTGAGATGACTAAGGATCAGACATGTCTTCATGGGTTTTCTGGTGACTGTGCTTAAATTCCTGATGCTTGAGTTTTGATTTCTTCTACTTTCCCATTTTTCTAATGTCCAAACTATGATCTGTCCCCATCTCCAGGTGCCTTCATTCACGGGCACTTTTCCAGCTGCCTTGCAGACTGTCCTTGTCCTGTGGGACTCATGTTTCCTCATTCCACAGTGGGAACACATCTTAGCCTCCACACTCTCAGTCACTATCTTTTTCCTCTTCTTCCTCCATGACATTTCTCTTCTTCCTCCATGACAGTCTGACACTGGAGTCTTCCTTGGTCTCCTGTGCTCTTGCAGGAGGAACCTCTGAAAGACTGTCTCTGAGAGATATATGAGATGTTAGGAGGTTGAGGGTAGGGCCTTACCAGGCATGGTGGAGAGCAGGTTGATGCTGGGGCAAGTTTCTTTCATTTCAGGGACTGCCACACCCACACTTGCTTCTGGGTGTGAAGGATGGGAAAGACAAGCCTGCCACTCTGGAGTCCTGGGAAACAGGTTGTGTTAGAGTGTTAGCAAGTGTCTCAAACTGTTCTTAGGATTACAGGGGCTTAAAACAAAGGGTAGGAGATGTCTCTCAGCTGCAAGAATGTAAACAATCTGATTGGTAAGAATGAGAACAATTAGGAAAATCATGTTCTAAATTATTAATCATGGTCTATAAGAATAATAGGAGCTTAGAGATGGAGTGAGGGCTGGTGGCTTCAAAGACAGTGAGATTTGAAGGATAAACTTGGTTTAGGTAGGGGGACTTGGGCAGGGAGGAGAAAATGTTCTAGGTGACAATGGAACGTGTAGGGTGTTTGGAACAGTGTCCATGCTGGTCTGAAGGGCTCCAGGGGGGTGAATGGTTATAATAATAACAAAATCCACTTAGAGAAATACAGTACTTCTCTGTTTCTTAAGCAAATTCACATACAATATCTGTTTAGAAATAGAATTGGTTAGGTTGGCGATCACAGAGTTGTGCTAAAGTGAGATCACAGATCTTGAAAAAGTGGAGAGCTCTGCCTGCCCCCGACATGGAGTCAGGAGATTGGTCTGTCTGGCTCTCTTACCCTGAATACATGGATTCTTTACTGAGAGGGACTGCTCCTAATTGAACTGTTCTTCAGGTATCTGGGATCCCAGCCTCAGTTTTTTGGCTCTGTGCTTCTGCTTCCCTTCCATTGCATAACCCAGTCATCCTTTTGCATTGTTTCCAATAACTCACCTTGGAACCAAATATGAGCTCAGGTAGAGAATGGGAAAGACCTGTACCAATGCTCTCTCTTTCACTTGTTTAAAAAGAAGATAGGCCCATTTCTTTATAGACTATTGGAAAAAATGAACACTTTTCTTTATCTAGGGAGAAACACCTGCTAGTATAGTGGGGTCTTTTTAAAGAAAAAAAGAAATGCATATATTAACTTAACTCCATGTGTTATTATTAGCCATCATTTTCAGCTTCTCAGAGTGCTGTCACCCACACCGGAGGACCTTCACTGGGCTGATATTGGCACTGATTCAGATTACATTAGTGTAAATTTGGGTTTTCCACTGCCTGCTTCTTAATAACTATCAGCAGTCCTGTCCCCATAGTATCATTAGCACCTTCTTCCTCCAGGTGCTGACTAGGGGCTGCAGAAAGCCCCCAAGCCTACAGCAATTTACACCTATTGACTCTCCCTGCAGCTAATTCATCTTCATGATCTGCCAAATTCTTCACTCAACTCTTAACTCTCTCACTACTCTTATGGAGTTGGCTTGTCCAGAGTCCATTAATTTTTGAGATTTTTTATAAGGTTAGGGAGGCAAGGGATTTGCAGACCATTTTGTTGACATCTTCTGCTTTCTGGGTGATATAGTGAAGGTCAAAGAGGTTAAGTGATTTCTCTGATGTCACACAGGAAGGAGTAGAGGCAGAGCTGGGCCTATACTCTGTTCCCCCTAATCCTCATTCCATATTCTTCCAGTTGCCTTGACTGTAGCTTGGGACTCTGCAGGCACCCGCATGACCCAGTTAGCTCTTGGACACATGGTCCCTTGGGATGGAGGTCACAGCATTGAGGGATAGTCTCTAGGTTGAACTGTCACATTTTAGTATAACTGAAAAAAGCTACCTCAATGGTTGCAGAAATTTTTAGAATATTGTAACATGTGTTATCTTCACCAGACTGTACACATATTAAATTTCTATAGAGTATATTTATTTTACCATAATGGGTCAAATGGTCAGTCTTCATCTTTTCTCTCCGCATCTGGTCAGTCGTCAGTCCGGCTGAGCACTGCCCCTTGAAAGTATTTCTTAAATTCTTTCCTCAGTTCCTGCTCTAAAATCTCTCCTGTTTCCGATCCCAGTGACTGCAATATCATCTTAGCGGGTATCCCTGAACCCTCCACTCTTGACCCTGTAAATCAGTCTTCCACACTCATTCCAGAGTCATGGTTTAGAACCAATCCTGTCCTTTCTCAGCACGTCTTATAGGTGATGAATTCCCTCTTGGAGAATAGTCTCCAAATGGGACTACACAGAGTCTCAAGGGGGTACATGTGCACGGATGGATTTTATTTTTTAAGGGACTTATTTATTCTTTTAGAGAGACAGAGAGAGGATGAAGGGGAGGGGCAGAGGGAGAGGGAGAGACAGACTCTCAAGCAGACTCCCTGCTGAGCATGGAGCCTGATGTGGGCTTGATCTCATGACCCTAAGATCATGACCTGAGCCAGAATCAGGAGTCAGACACTTAACCAACTGAACTACCCAGGCATCCTGAATGGATTTTAAATTTCTAGGTCTTTAATATCCGAACGAGCCTGCAATCACAAGATTCTTCTACCTCTTATAAAAGAAAGATAGGCTTTTTACCCATCCTAAATCTTACTTTGGTACATTGCCCTAGGATTTGAAAACCTCTGAATATAAAACAAAGGGATAAATTGAAATATTGGTTTTTAGAAAAAACTTCCTTTAATGGTTAATCACTATTGAGCTGTCAGCTGAAACACTAAAAGGTTAATGATGCTAAATCTTTTGAATGTAACTAGAAGGCATGGGGCTATCATATTTTCCCAGATAATTGTATACAAACTAAGGATGCATGTTTTATGTGATTTCTTTCAGATTTAGTGTGCCTTATCAACAGGGTAGTTAAAATCTATTTATCAAATCATGAAATACAATATTTGTTTCATAAATAGTCATTTCTCATTTCATTTTATAAAATGTTTAACATTTTCTATGTCCTTTTATTTAAAAAATAAACCTATGATGAAAAGTTTAAATATATGTGAGGGGCAATGTGGATTTTTCTCTCCCCAAATCTTTATTGTGACAAAATTTTAAACATACAGAGGAATTCAAAGAATTATACACTAAACAGTATATACACCACTTAGATTCTATAAACCTTTAATATATTTGCCTTATCACATATCTAGCCATCCATCTATGTATCCATCAGTCCACCTTGTTTTTTCCATGCAATTCAAACTAAATTGCAGACATGAGACACACAATTTTTAAGTTATATTAGTGTGTATATGAGCAGAAAAAGTTTGAGGGTTATGGACATATGAGGAGAGCCCAAACTCCTTAGCTGGCTATCCGTGGAGGGCAGGACTGAGCCTTTGGCAGACAGTGGTTTTCTTGTGCTTTTTTTGTGTGTGTGCTTTGTCTTTGGCATTTGCTGCATCCAGTCTCTAGTAACACAAAGCTGGTCGAAGTTCCCCTGCACCAAGTTGATTAATAACTCTTTGTTATGGTAGCATAGACTGTTCTCTCTGCCTGGGGTTCCCTTCTTGCCTCCAGGCTTCCCTGTCTCACTTCAGTGTATTCTTTACGACTTAGCCCAAGGGGCACCTTCTACATCATAGAGGCTTAAAAAAAACAAAAACAAAAACAAAAAACAAAACAAAATAAACTTGTTGAACCCTACTGAATATGGTATGGTGAATATTACTTCCTGCATTACATATCAGATGATCTGAGAGTAAAACACTTCCCTCAAAGTTTTTTTGTGCATCTCTTATGTTTTGTTCTAATGTATTTCTTCTCTTGCTCCTATTAGCATGTAGGAACTACCCATGGCATGAATCCCTTGTAATTTATATTCATATTTAATTAAATATATTAATTATTAGTAAATAATATTTAAACATGTTTGTGTTTATATTCTTATGTTCCTGGTCTTTTTAGGGAGGAGAATCCAAAGTCCAGGTCCCATCAACACCAACTGTGTAGATTTCCAAGGTCATTTCATCTTTCTGGATCTTAGTTTGCTTATCTATTAAATGGAGGTAGAAATATCTGCTCTACGTAGCTCATGAATATTTTCTTTTATTTATTTATTTATTTATTTATTTATTTATTTATTTTTTTATGAATATTTTCTTGAGCATCAGATATATGTGAAGTTATGTTTCCAAGTGATTTGGAAGTAGGAAGTGGTGGATGAATGTATGATATTCCAGGTGTTTATATGCCATATGCAGGGAGGAGACATTGCTGCTGAAGGTCAGTGGTTTGGACACTGTGGTTTTGTTCATCAGCCTGTGCAATCATTCTGGCCACCCCCTCACCTCCCTTTCCCTCTCAGTTCTCCCACATGGTAGCCCTTTTATGTTTAATCTCAGTGCCAGCTGAATCCAGTGTGAGAACCCTCCATATCCCTGACCCGGTAGACAAACGATAGGTGAGAGCCTGCAGAGAGGAGTGTGGACACCCTGATCAGAACCAAATTTGGGCCTCAGTGAGAAGTTTTATAGGAAGGGTTTACTACATTTATGTCACGCAAACCCTTGTGACCACGAACCATCTCCTAGAGTTCATGTCTGTGCCCATTTCCTAGCCATAGCAGATGCGATACCTCCTGGTGTCAGTTAGGATTCCCTCAGTACAAGTAACAGAAATGTGAAGCAGCTGGCTGAAGCGGTAAGGGCATTTATTTTCTCGTACAGCATGAAGTGGAGAGGCAGGGTCTCCAGGGCGGGTTAGTTCATCGGCAGTTGTTGAGAGCCAGCCTTCTTCTATTTCCTGCTCTGCTAGCAGCTCCAAGTACCAAATCCCGACAAGATGATATTCAGAGAGAGAAGAAAAATATGGTCCCTTCCGTTACTCCAAGCCCTGTAGTGTCATTGGCCAGAATTGTGTCAGATGTACATTCTTGAACAAACCACTGGGCGGGGGAGGGCTGAGGCTACATGAAAGGCTGGACCAATCAGAATCCACCCCTGTAGCTCTGGATGAGGCAGCCCGTGTTAGGGTCAGGGCTACTTGAACAAAACAGGAAGAAGGAGGATCGATGTTGGAGAGGCAACCAACAGTATCTGCTAAAACTCGTCTCTCTAAATTGGCTAGTAACCTAAGGGAAATTGGGGAGATTGGTACTGCATAATCATGGTGCACCTAATTGGTGCAAGCATGTTTTGTTGATTTATTTTTTTTCTTCTCTCCTTTCCTCCATCCTTCCCCTCTTCCCCCCTTCTCTCTCAATCTCTTTTCTCCTTCTCCTCCTCTTCCTTCTTTCATGGCTGGGCATTTTGACCAATTATTACTATTTTAGTTACCAAATAACTAATCTCTGCAATTGCATCAACTTATGTTATCTTTTCATTTTCTCCTTCGATTTGCTCTCTTAAATCTTCTCTCAAAGTTAATGTCTGTCTTCTATGTACTTCCATAGCATGCTTTGATAACTCCAAACATAGACTCCCCTCCTCAAAGCTATTCTGGTAGGATTTGTTTTCCCAGTACATAGTGAACAAATAGAGCTCAGGGGTTATCTATTCTCATTTCAGTTCCCTGAGCACTTTTCCAGTGTTTCATACATAGCAGGTGTTTAATAAATGAGTTCATTTGAGAAAAGGGCTTGTGTCTGTGGCCTCTTGTAGATGTGGTCAGGAAGTAGTCTCTTCATTCTCTTTTGAATGAATTTAACCATGACATTGGTTCCTTTGCTTCTAGATGCTTTTTTCAAGGCTTTTTTTTTTTAATTAGCCTACAACCTTTCTGAGGATTAAAAACCAGAATTAAAAACCAAAAAATTAAAAGGCTCTGTGATTTTCTTTGGCCAAAGAGGACATTATCTGCATTCAGGCCTTTCTAATAGTGGGTTTCAACCAGATGTATTGGTGGCATTCCCATCCTTCATGATAGTCTCCTCCAGTGGCTCTAGCCCCCAGTTTCTGAAAAAGCTTTCCTTGAGATGAAAACAACCATTTTCTTTAGTTTGGGGACTGTTTTACTGCTTCTTTGTCTTTTTTACTCTCATCGAAGAGAGGTCTTTCTTATGAACTTTGAAAACTCAGCCCCCAAAGCTGAGTTCCTTGAGTTCCTTTAGGAAGACTGTACACTTTGCATTATCCTGGAATGCAGACCAGAGCAGCCAGGGAACTCCTTTGCAGGAGTCAGGGCTACCTTAACTCAAAAGTCAGTGCACAGACATCAGTGGAAAAGATTTCCATTTCTGTTTGTTTTAGCTTCTTTTTTCTTCAGAGCTGCTCATGACTGCAAACACCTGACACATGAATGTCCTTTCCAAGTAAAGATTTGGTTTGTGATATAGAAAGAGTAATGGATTCATTATGGGGCCCTAGAGGATCAGGAGGGTCCTTTGAACTGATATTTCCTCTTTTTTGATCCTAAAAGTTGATCAGTAGCTATTAAGTTCAAAATGGGAATGTGGCCTCATTCTTTTCTTGGCTGGACACCCCCATAGGTCATATGGAAGAGGAAAAGGAGGAAACAGGGAGATATGTTCTCTGGTACCCTAACATAGTGTGCCCTGCATAGGAAGTCTACATAATTGCTAGGTTCAAAGATTAATCCAGGAAATTATTCTTAATCCATAAAGTGCCTCAAATTGTAAAGTAACCCAAATCAGTGTGGAACTGTAGTTATGGAATGCTTTTTTGTATAGTACTTGTTTAGTACTTTGTGTGACCTTAATAATACTGTATGCTATGTTACTATCCTCATTTTATAGATGAGGAACTTCCTAGCTCACAGTATCCAGTACATAGTAAGTGTTCAGTAAATATTTACTGGATGAATAAGCAATCAGAATAGTATGCTCAGTATCACATGGTGTGTGATGAAGCTGGGTCTTCTAAGTCTCCAGTCTGTTCAGGGATCTTTCCATCTCCATGTTTTTCAGGCTTGCTCATGGAAAGGCTTAAGTGTTGGAGAGGAGCCAATGAATCAACTGTGTCTGGGGATACAGCCTGAATTTGTTCTGTGAGAGATTTCTTAAAGAATGCACACTTCATTGACTTAAAAATGTATTTTCCCCCCAAATAAATGTAGACATTCTTGTTGTAAAAAATCAACTCAAGGAGTGTATAAGGTAATCATGCAGTTAACTGCCATTTACAGTTTTTGTGCACATCTGGGTTTTATTTTAAAGGTTCATGTGAATTTAGCCTTCCATCCCGTATACCATCTACATGTCCTGTTTGAAATGACTTATCGTCAGTACAACTGATTCGGGGAAGACATCCATGTGTATCCTGTGAATCGGAGTCCCTGGTACTTTGTGGCTTGCTCCTGTGGGGACAGGGAGTATTCCAGTTTGAGATCAATGGAGTCCTGCTGCAGCTTCTGCTTCTCAGGAGTCAGCATGGATTATGAAGTTCAGCCTGGAGTTAACTATACAAATCACACTGTTCCTAGGGGGAAATATATGCTCAGTTCTTAACAAATGAATGCTTAGAGCACTAGCTGGGGACGGTGAATCTGTGAGGTTATTGTTGATCTCAGAGTAGTTTACTTTCGATCTCGAACTTTTTGTGAATCCAGATTCACAGCCAAGCTATAAATTCCTCCTTTCCTTCCTGTCTCCCACTGACCATCTCTGAATATCAGGAGAGTAAGCATGTTGGCAGTGCTTTGTGTTGTCTGTCACAATGCCACAGGCTCATGGCTCTGAAAGCCGCATGCTGCCATTCCTTGCCACGGTTCTCTCATCAAACCTCTTCTTCAGCTTCTTTGAGTCTGAATCAAGTTTGGTGATTCCACCCTCATCTCCTGCCTGCAACTGCTCTTAAATGGCAGAAGGTAAAGGTCTTTATAGAAAGCAGCGAGGGTTACACTTTGCTGTTTTCAGTCACACTCGTGTGGTCAGAAAAATTGGCTCCAGGTTTGAGTCAGAAGCGGGTGACAGTGGTACTTCCTCCTTTCCTCCTCACCTTGTTTTTACCTGCTCTCACTGAGAGTCAGCTTCTGAGGATGGTGCTCACATTTCCTCATCCCTCATTTCTTCTCCCACGTCATCCCTCAAACTGCATGGAGCAACATGGATGGTCTGAATTCACTAGGGGAGGAAATCACTCTCATTTAGATTTTGACAGGGGTGGAGGGAGGGAAACAAAGGGTCAGTTCAGTGGGAAATAAACTGAGAAACATCCCCTCATTCCTGACTCAAGAAGATAAGTACTGTGCACATGATGGAATTTTGGATAATTCCCCTGCTTGATTATGTTCCTGCACATTTCAGGAAATGGCCTATTTGTCTAGTCATTGCCTCCCTATTGTGTTAGGCCCATCACCCAGGCATGACTTGGATGATTAAAAGCAGCACATGTACTAGGTCAACAATAATACAGCTCTTCTAAAAATATGCATGCGTCCACTATGGTGTCATTGTATGGGGAGCCAGGAAAATGAACTCTACTCCCAGGAGAAATAAAAGGGAAAAAGAATCAACAATGTGATTATAACTCACTTTCCCCTTAGCCCCTCTTGTATGCTTTAGAGTTTCTGGCAAATATTTTTCCTTCTATGTAGTCTTGGTACTTTTCATTAAGAAAAGCTAGTACCTGCTGAATGGTGGTCCTGTGGTCAGAAGAGTACAATTTCATCTCATCTGTTTTACAAGAAGGCTTTTGAAGTCAGGAGAATTTGTGTTTAAATTAAGATGTCACTGACAAGCATGAGAAAGTGTTTAACTAATGTAATGACTTTCTGTTAATAAGGGAAAATATGACCTGAGAGTCATTGAAAGAAGCTACCTGAAATATAGTGAAGTCCATTAAGCAAGCTGGCTCAGAAATAGAAGGAGAACAAACTGGAAGGAGAAGAATCAAGAGGACAACTAACGTTCATTGAGCACTTACTATGTGTGAGGTCCTGGATTTACACTAAGGGTAAAGTAAACCATTAAAGTTAACCATTGAATCTATAACGCATCCTGTGAGGGGGGTATTTTTCCCCCGCTCACTTTATAGATGCCTAAATCACATAGCTTAAAAGAGGGCAGAGCTGAGTTTTGCAGTCAATTCTGCCTGACTATTCCCATTATAACACACAGAAAGGCAGGTGTTAATTTAGAATTTGCGATAAAGTTAAACATATATAGGCAAATGTTGTATGATGTAATCTGTGGATTCACAGGAGGATCCATGCTACAAAATACCTTTTCTATTTGTCCAGTTTTACCATTAGAGAGATATTCCCCTGGCTTAAATGATAACTCTTTAAAATAACCGGCGAAAAAATATTAAGGCCTTGATGATTTGCAATTTGATGCTTAGTGCTCTTTTAAGAAAAGACAAGATCTTGAGAAAATTAGTGGCTGCCAGTAGGCCAGGATGGGGTGGTGAAGATGGCATGGTAGCGGCAAGGCTATGCCAAGCAGTGATAAGCAGGGGAAGGGACCAGCCATGTTGCTTTGCTTAGCCACTGGAAGCCTCAGTAAATCAGTAAGAAACATGGAGGTAGAAGTTTTATAACTGCCTATCACAAATTTCCAGGAGCTCAGAGTCCTCAAAGAAGTGCCTGAAATGTTGGCAGAAAGAGGTGAGAATTTGTCCACTAGGGGCTCAGGCTAAGTGTGTGGGTGGGGATGGAGGACAGGGTTAGGGTGAGCTCATCCTCTCTCCTAAAGCCCTCTTCTGAATTCCCCAGTATCTGTCACCAGCACCCTTCAGCCATCCTCAGGTCCAGAATTTCAGTCATTTTTTTCTCCTGGTCTATCACTTTGCTCCCTCCCCCAAGAAGCTCAGACACGCTTGCATGCGTGCATACCCACATACTCACACACAAACACACGCTTCCTTCTTTGCCAGTGATACTTTGAGATCTACCAAAATCTTGTAAAACTGGCTGTAAATGGATTTCTTCGGATTTTCTAATACATATTTAGCACTGAAATGTCTGTAGGTGGCACTCTTAGCTCTGATCACAACTCTCCCAACAGGAATTTAAGCAGGCTGTGGATAAAGTACAGATGAAACTGAGTTTGGCCAGTTGGCTCTAGGACAATGAGGCCAAAGTAGTGCTCAATATCCCTTTGGCACCCAAAAGGGATTTCATCAACCAGTTGGTATTCCCTCAGGCTAGAACCCCTTTATCCAATTTCCTTCACCAGTATAGCCTCTTTTCTCCCAATTTCTGAATCATTAGTTAACAGTTGTGTGTTATTGTGGTTTGACCTTAGGGCTCACTCTACTAAGCTATCTCCTGGTAGAAATCCTCGGTGTTCCAATACCTTGCACTGTGATTGTGTTTTCCTATGGAGATCCTGTAGGTAGGGGCACAACGCCCTGGGTAAACCTCCCTCCTTGAGAGAAAAAGCCGAGTAAGCACAACCACTATAAATCTATACCACCCTCCCCCAATGCTATTGGTGACTTGGAGTTTCTAACACAAACCTTGGGGGAGGGTAGGTCTCCACTTCCCTTTTAAAAACCAACCAACCAACCAACCAACCAACCAACCAACCAACCAACAAGCAAACAGCAACAAGAAAGGAGAGAGGGGGAAAATGCTCAAAATTCTCTCAACTGCATTTGTGGTTCAAATAGGAGCAGGGGATGCTATAAATGTTCTGACGAGGATTGAGAGTATCTTTATGTTGACAGATGCACATGTGGGAACCACCTGTGGTACCATTTTAGAAGGAAGACTCCCAATTGCCCAGGTCATTAAAGCCAGGTGTTCTTTCTTGCTTGAATCTTAACCTCCATTTGGGGAGAAACCTTATGTTCTGCTCAGACCAGATTGGCCACACTAGTGAGAACAGGCTTGTGCTTTCATGGAAAGAAAGACTATCCAGTTTTTTTTTTTTTTTAAGTCTGGTGTTTATTGTGAGCTGATGACAATGGATGTGACTTAGACCTGTAGTTCTCCTTCTGTGATCCCAGAAGACCTGGAAATGACTGTTAGAGTTTATAAACTGCCAGTGGCTCAGAGCCTCAATTTGGGGGAAGTAACTGGAATCCTGAGAAAGATGGTGCATAACAGGAGAGAGTTGTATCGTGAATTCAAGTTTAACAGAGAAAAAAAATGAATATTTCTTCTCCATATCTTTCACTGTTCTGATTTTTTTGTTTCTGTTTATGCTACTAGCATTTCCACAAGGCTACACATCTGAATTTCCTGCATCCTCCTTCACCTTCATCTTTTATATCTGATCAGCAGGCACATCTTGCCAGTTTTATTTTGTCCTGTAAACACACACACACACCCCTTTCCATTCTCCTTCATCACCACTCAGTTGTAGGCCCTTCTTAAATGTCTTTTCATCTCAAATATCTCTGTCAGTCCATGGCACTCACCACTATGAGACTGATGGTCTGGTCAGGTTACTCACCTCCTCATAAGTTTTTGGTGGCTACCCACTGGACAGTAAAAGTCAGACCCTTACTTAAGAAATGTATGCCCATTGAGGGGCGCCTGGGTGGCACAGCGGTTAATCGTCTGCTTTCGGCTCAGGGCGTGATCCCGGCGTTATGGGATCGAGTCCCACATCAGGCTCTTCCGCTATGAGTCTGCTTCTTCCTCTCCCACTCCCCCTGCTTGTGTTCCCTCTCTCGCTGGCTGTCTCTCTCTGTCGAATAAATAAATAAAATCTTAAAAAAAAAAAAAAAGAAATGTATGCCCATTGAGGAATTTAATTCATTTTTTTCCTTTCAGAATACATAGGACCCCGAAATATTTAATGATTTGAATTCAGATGAATGGACTACAAGGTCTTTGGTGTTGCTTCATAATTTGGTGTTTTAGCTTTACTCCCTGTAGCAGATGCTATTAGTGGCTCACCCTTGAAGGGTCATCTACAGCTTCCATAGACCATTCTCTCTACACCAAAAAGGCTTCTTGCCTCAACCCACTGTGTCTTATTACCTGAGGGCTTTCCCAGCTGTAGGAGCATGCTTAGCTGGAAGTGTCATAGAGTTAACATCCCTGAAGCAGTAACCCTCAACCACTGAGGGAAGGGACTTGGTGAATAGCTATCTCAGCTTCCTTGTTCCTTGTGAGGACAATTCTGACCTATGTTCTACTCAGTCTTTAGAGGGAATGTGTTCCAATTGTCCACAGTGACAAGCCATAAGATCACCCTTCATTGTCTTTCCCTCCCTGTCCCGGCTGGTTTCACTACTCCCTCTCCTGAGTTTCCTGCAATCACTCCAAATTAAGCTATATTAACCCAAATTCTTGTCTCAAGTTATCATTTAGGGGAAATCATGCTTCTGTATATACACAACTCTAGCCATGCCCCCCTCCAATGGGCCACACAGTGTTGTCTGAACAAATCTTGTGCTTTCCCACCTCTTCCTGAGTTGTTCCCTCTGGCCCAAGCCCATTACTTCTCTTTCTGTGGGTAAAAACTCCATCTATCTTTTAAGACCTCACAATTTATACTTCTCCTAAGATATGCATATATCTTCCCTTACTTTATAATCTTTATGTATTTGCTTTATTTCTTCTAGAAGACTATCATTGGAAATATGTTGTCTTTATTTTTGCATTTATCATAATGCCTGGCACTGGGAGGTGCTCAATAAACGTATGTTGACTAATACGTAACAGAGTGGTCAGGGGTAGACGTTGTTCAGTCTGCACATGTCTGGCTTCCTACCGCCTGACACAGTGGAGGTAGAACATTTTTAATTGTCAAGATGCCAGCAGACCCAGATCCGATTCTCATTCAGTTGGTTTAAGGATTTAAGTGTTTTTTTTTTGTTTGTTTTGTTTTGTTTGTTTTAATTTTTTTTAAAGATTTTTATTTATTTATTTGACAGAGAGAGAGACAGCCAGCGAGAGAGGGAACACAAGCAGGGGGGAGTGGGAGAGGAAGAAGCCGGCTCCCAGTAGAGGAGCCTGATGTGGGGCTCGATCCCAGAACGCTGGGATCATGCCCTGAGCTAAGGCAGACGTTTAACGACTGAGCCACCCAGGCGCCCCAGGATCTCAAGTGTTTTATAGAATAACCCTGCTCTGCAATTCTAAAAGCAGAAAAACAGTGTCTGATTATTTTACAGGGCTTGAAACCAAGTAATTGCAACACCTGTAGTGCCCAGAGCCCCTTGTGTTTTAGCTGGAGCTGACCTATAGCAAATGTATTTTTAGTGATCTCAGAGCACATTCCAACCTTATCTTTGAACTATAATTCTTTCACACCATCTTGAATGAACCAGACTGATTACTAGGGGTTTTTTAGAGGGAAACCTCAGTGGGGTTAGATAGAAAGGACTGAAGGAATATGTGTGACTTGTGCATGTCCCCAAGGGGTCAGTCATGACACAGACTGTCCTCCCTTCTAAAAGCTAGAATCGCTGAGATGGCCCAAGGCCTGGTTGCCAAGACTGCAAACCTGCAACATTTGAGCATCTTTTGCTGTGAATAAACGCCTGAGTTGGGTCTCTGCTTTTCAGCTTGTGCTGTATTCATCAAAAATTGTTGAATGGAGTTCAGGCTTCCAAGGGTGAACAGTTAGAACACCTCAGTGAACTGTTCACAGGGTCCCAGATTCCTGAAGTTGGGAATAGGGGGCAAATTTGAACCCTTAACAGCCTATCTCCAGCTTTGTGTGCCTTGTGTACATAAAGTGAGACTTTATGTATGTGTGTGTTTTCAATATGGTATATGACTCTAAAGCCTCTTGAGACATAATAGGATTATAGTTCCAAATTTCCTCAAGAGAAATAAAATGATTTCTGTAGTAATTTTTGCCTTTACATGTACATATCAGAGCCAAGGGGAGGCAGTTTTATTTTCCCTCTATTATTATTATTATTTTATTTTCACTGTTGCTCACCTTTGTATGCTTCTGGGGAAGCGAAAACTTGATTCCCAGCAGAACTAGAAGTTCTATTTCTTTCTTCCATCTAGACTTGGATCATGTAGCCAAAAAGGAGCCTTCATTTTACAATCATGGGTCTGTCTCCTTCTCTTTGAATATTTACAGTTTAGTTTATAAGATCCAGTTAGTGGATTGTGATCTATGCAGCTTGTGTGTGTTTTTTTCCCTTTAGCTTTATTGAGATATAATTGACATACAATGTTGTATAAGTTTAATGTATACAATGTGATGATTAGATATATGTATATAATGCAAAATGATTACCACAATAAGGGTAGTTAACACATCCATTACTTTAT
Source organism: Ursus maritimus (assembly GCF_017311325.1). Taxonomy (NCBI): domain Eukaryota; kingdom Metazoa; phylum Chordata; class Mammalia; order Carnivora; family Ursidae; genus Ursus; species Ursus maritimus. The sequence goes on from NW_024424119.1 coordinate 1,592,439, forward strand.
ATAGTAACAGTTTTTCTTTTTTGTGGTGAGAACTTCTAAGTTTGCTCTCTTAGCAACTTCCAGGTATATAATACAGTATTATTAACTTTAATCACCGCTCTGTACATTAGCTCCCCAGATTTTGTTCATTTTGTGATTTTGTACCATTGAGCAACATCTTCCCTTTTCTCCTAAACCCCCTGCCCTCCCCCTCCCCCCGCCTGGTAATGACTTTGTTTCAGTTAGCTTGGCTCTTTTAGATTCACATGTAAGTGATACTTTACAGTATTTGCTTTTCTCTGTCTGACTTACTTCAGTTAGCAAAATGACCTCGTTTCATCTGTGCTGTTTCAAATGGCAGAATTTCCTTCTTTCTCATGGCTGAATAATAATCCATTGTGTGTGTGTGTGTGTGTGTGTGTGTGTGTGTGTGTCTGTGTATTGATCATATTTTCTTTATCCATTCATCTGTGGATGGACACTTAGGTTGTTCCGATATCTTAGCTATTATAAATAATGCTGCAGTAAACATGGGAGTATATGTGTCTTTTTTAAGAGAGTGATTTCTGTTTCTTTGGCTATATATCCAGAAGTAGAAAATCTGGATCATATGGTAGTTTTATCTTTCCTTTTTAAAGGAATCTCCATACTATTTTCCACAAAATAGTATGTACAAATTTACATTCCCATCAACAGTGTACAAGTGTTCCCTTTTCTCCAATCCTTACCAGCACTTGTCAGTACTTGTCTTTTTGATAATAGCCATTCTAACAGGTGTGAGGTGATATCTCATTGTGGTTTTCAACTGCATTTCCTTAGTGTTTGGTGATGTTGAGGCCCTTTTCATGTAATTTTTGGCCATTTGAATATCTCCTTTTAAAAAACATCTATTCAGGTCCTTTGCTCATTTTGATTGGATTATTTGTGGATTTTTTTGCTATTGAGTTGTGTAAGTTCTTTATATATTTTGGATATTAAACTGCTTATTAGATATATGACTTCCAAGTATTTTCTCCCATTCTATAGGTTGCCTTTTCATTTTGTTGATCATTTCTTTTGTTGTGCTTTGTAGTTTGATGCAGTCCCACTTATTTATTTTTGCTTTTGTCACTTTCGCTTTTGGTGTCATATGAAAAGAAAAATTAATGCCAAGACCAGTATCAAGGAGCTTACTGACTGTTTTCTTCTAGGAGTATTATGGTTTTAGTTCTTATGTTCAAGACTTTAATCTGCTTTGAGTTAACTTTTGTGTATGGTGTAAGATAGTGATCTAGCTTCATTCTTTTGCATGTGGCTGTCCAGTTTTCCCATCATTTACTGAAGATACTGTCCTTTTCCTATGATATAGTCTTAGATCTTTTGTTGTAAATTGATTGATCACATATGCATGGGTTTATTTCTGGCCCTCTATTCTGTTCCATTGATCTATGCAGTTTTTTAAAAATGCCAATACCATACTGCTTTGATTATTATAGTTTTGTAATATAGGTTGAAACCAGGAAGTTTGATGTGTTCCAGCTTTGTTCCTCTTTCTCAGAATTGTTTTGGCTATTCAGAGTCTTTCATGGTTCCATATGAATTTAGGATTGTTTTTCCTATTTCTGTAAAAAATGCTATTGGAATCTTTTTTAAAAAAAGATTTTATTTATTTATTTGAGAGAGAGAGTGCCCTTGCGCACAGGAACAGTGGGGGAAGGGCAGAGGGAGAGGGAGAAGCAGGCTCCCCACTGAGCAAGGAGTCCGATATGGGGCTCAATCCCAGGACCCTGAAATCATGACCTGAGCCAAAGACAGATGCTTAACAGACTGAGCCACCCAGGTACCCCCAAAAATGCTATTGAAATCTTGATAGGAATTGCATTGAATCTATAGATTACTTTAGATAGTTTGGATGTTTTAACAGTGTAAAGTCTTTCAAGCCATGAACGTGGGATATCTTTACAGTTATTTGTGTCTTCTTCAATTTTGTTCATCAGTTTCTACTAGTTTTCAGCATACAGATCTTTCACCTCCTTGGTTAAATTTTTTCTTGAGCACTTTACTACTTTTGATGCTATTATAAATGAAATTATTTCCATTTCTTTTTCAAATAATTCATTGCTAGTGCATGCAAGTTCAAATGATTCTTGTATGTTGATTTTGTATTCTTCAACTTTACTAAGTTTGTTTATAAGTTCTAATCATTTTTTTGGGTGGGTGTGGAGTCTAGAATTTTCTATATATAAGTTCATGTCATCTACAAACAGAGACAATTTAAATTCTTCCTTTCTTATTTGGATGCTTTTATTTCTATTTCTTGCTCGATTGTTCTGGTTAGGACTTCCAGTACTGTGTTGAATAGGAGTGATGAGAGTTGGTATCTTTGTCTTGTTTCTGATCTTAGAGGGAATGTTCTCAGTTTTTCACCATTGACTATGATGCTAGCTATGGGTTTGTCATTTATGGTCTTTATTATGTTGAAGTATGTTCCTTCTATACCCACTTTTTGAGGACGTTTATCATGAATAGATGTTGAGTTTTGTCAAATGCTTTTTCTGTGTCATTTTTCAAAAGATTAAAAAAATTATTTATTTATTTTAGAGAAAGAGAGAGAGAGAGGTGCATGGGGGGAGGGGCAGAGGGAGAAAGAAAGGGAGAAAAGCAGACTCCATTCTGAGCATGGAGACCCATGCGGGGCTTGATCCCAGGACCCTGAGATCATGACCTGAGCTGAAATCAAGAGTCAGATGCTTAACTAACTGAGCCACCCAGGCACCCCTTTCTGCATCATTAAGATGATCACATGATTTTCATCTTTCATTCTATTAATGTGATATATCACATTTATTGATTTGTGTCTGTTGAGCCATCCTGCATCACAGAGATAAATTCCACTGATCATGGTAAATGATCCTTCTAATTTGCAGTTGAATTTGGTTTACTAGTATTTTCTTGAAATTTTATCCATCTTTATTAATCAGAGATATTGGCCTTTGGTTTTCTTTTCTTGTAGTATCCTTGTCTGGCTATGGTATAAGGGTAATGCTGGCCTCATAAAATGAGTTTGGTAGTATTCTCTCCCCTTTAATGTTTGAGAAGGATTGGCATTCATTCTTTATAAGTGTTTGGTAGAATTCACTAGTGAAACCATCTGGTCCTGGGCTTTTTTGGGGGAGGAGGGTAGGTTTTTGATTACTGATTCATTTCCTTTGCTTAGTCTGTTTATACTTTCTATTTCTTCCTGATTCATTCTTGGTAGGTTATATGTTTCTAGAAATTAGCCATTTCTTCTAGGTTTCCAGTATAGTTGTTTATATTAGTCTCATATAATCCTTCATTATAGGTTGTAATGTCTCTTTTTCCACTTATAATTTTATTTGGTGCTCTCTTTCTCTCTTGATTAGTCTAGCTAATGGTTTTTATCTTTTCAAAGAACCAACACTTGGTTTTGTTAATCTTTTGTTATTTTCTGATTCTTTTTTAAAAAAGATTTTATTTATTTATTTGACAGAGAGAGAGACAGCCAGCAAGAGAAGGAACACAAGCAGGGGGAGTGGGAGAGGAAGAAGCAGGCTCCCAGTGGACGAGCCTGATGTGGGGCTCGATCCCAGGACTCTGGGATCACTCCCTGAGCCAAAGGCAGACGCTTAACGACTGAGCCATCCAGGCACCCCTGTTTTCTGATTCTTGATTTGTTTTTATTCTAATCTTTATTATTTCCTTATTTTTGTTTGTTTGTTGACACTCAATGAATGCTAGCTCTATTCTTATTACATCTTGGGCATGAGGGTGACAAAACCTTGATAACACATGACTATATTCTGACATCATGGAGAATTTTGGAAGTCATTTGAGGATTAACCTTTCCTAAAAACCTCAAAGAAATAATCTTATGTAGTAAAATAATAAACGACTTCATATTCTGACCACAAAGTGCTGTTTCAGGCCCTGAAACAATCAGAGGGGGATATGTTGAAATTTATAACAGAGTTTTCTCATTGAGCCTAGAGCTCAATTTTTTTTTAAGTGATGGCTTGAAGCAGGAAAAAAGCTGCCATTTTGAAGGTGTCAGCAAATTTTCTGCTTCTTTAGAGCTTAGAATTCACCTTTGAGGGCAGATTTCTTTATTGTTTTGGGAAAATAACAACCAAAACAACAAAGATAGCCATTTTTCTGGAGCCTGATTGTGCAATGATAAATCAAAGATCCTTTTAAGATATGGGAGACTTTAGGTCAGATATCTCAAACAAGTAGTTTACTCCCATCAATATGTTTGATCCATTAATGATGTTTAAAAACATCCAACATACAAAAAATGGGAGGTGCCATGTAAAGCTTCACATTTTCCCTGGAAAGTCTGAACAATCTGGGCACATGTCCTGGTGCTCTTACTTGGAATCAATGACCTTGAAGCTAGATAGGGGCCACTCCCTCTTTGGATAACCCCTTGGGTTGCCTGGGCATCACTGAGCCTGCTTCGCTGTTTGTGTTATCTGTCTTGGACTTACAAGAACGTGGGGTTCTTCTACATCCACACAGGCAGCAGATGAACTGTTCTGTACAATAACATAAAAGGTTATAGATTATATCTCCTGAAGCACAGCTCAGAACCCTCCGAATGCCCTCCAAGTATCTTCATTGCCTACCAAATAAAGCCCCAAATTCAGTGCTCCACAATCTGGATACTATTCTTTTTTTTTTTTCATTTCCTTTCCCCCTCTACTGTTTTCATGATTTATGATCGCTTCTATGCATCTCTCCATTTTCCCACATCCATGACTTTATTCAAAATTAACAGCAATCACAAATACTGTTACTGGGTGCTTATGTGCCAGGCCAAAAAATTAGGGCTTGCCTTATTTCATTCATCCTGCTATAACAAAACATCACAGTCTGAGTAACTTATGAACAACAGAATTTATTTCTTATAGTTCTGGAGGCTGAAAGTCTAAGATCAGGGTGCCAGCACAGTCGAATGAGGGCCCTCTGCCAGGTTGTAGACTTTTCACTGTGCCCTCACATGGCAGAAGGGGGCAAGAGACCTCTCCAGAGCCTCCTTTATGAGGGCACTAATCCTACTCATGATCTAAGCACCCCCTAAGACCCCACCTCTGAATGCCATCACATTAAGCATTAGGATTTCAATACATGAATTTTGGGGCAACACAAATATTGAGACAATAGCAGGGCTATTACTCCCTTATTACAAATCATGCAATTGAGATCAAGAGGAGTGAGATAAATTGCCAAGGTCACACAGTGTAAAGTAGTGGTGTAGGGAATCTAAGTTTGATATGTCTGATATCACAGCTCACTCCATTTCCAAGATACTATATTGAAACATTCTGTTCTCTGTTAGGAAAATCTTTCTCCTTGCCCCTGCATTCTTACTAATCAATCAACTTTCTAATTTGGGTAAAATACCAACTTTTCCACTAAGCCTTCTTGATTTCTTCTACATTTCCCAGTTGCCACATCCACTCTCCCACTGCAACCACCATACTTTCAAAATAGCCTCAGCTAAACTGTGTCTTCTTTTCCTAAATAACCAGAGAAATTGGTATTTACCTCATGGTACTAATTGCATTTGATCATGTATTGTTATATTTTTAAAGAACAATAGCTGTGCCTATGTGCCCCGCAAATACTTAGCACTGTGCTTCATCTGTAGCAGGGCTCTAGTATATGTTGGGGGGAAAAAAAGAAGCTTGAAGGTGTTGTTACTCTGTTCTGTGCCTTTTGATTTTATCTGGTAGCTTTCCCAAATTATGGGTAGCTCAGTTTGTTTGCCACAGTCCAAAAGAGTCTTTTGGAAATGATAACCAATTCTGCTGGATATTCACCATACCAACAATTAGACAGGCACAGAGTTCACCTGCTTTAAAGGAAGACAACTACATATGGAATAGTCTGAGATAACAATTACTTCAAGTTATTATGGCAATTATATCAAACATGTATCTTTTGTGGGAACATACCAGTGATCTTTGCCTTGGGAGTACAGGATACATAATCAGTCCCTTCCTTTTACTTCCAATAAAGCAACTAGGCAGCCTATTGCTGTCCCTATGGATTTTCCAGGCAGTAAAATTTCACCAGTTAGCAATAGGTTCACCATGTCCCCAAGCTACAGAGCCCCTTTCCTTGAGATAGGGGCAGGCACCCTTCTACCTCTGCATTGGCTGAGGGTAGAGGGTGAAAGTAGTTGGAAGTAGAACTGACCAACCCTTACCTTTACAAAATATTTCTTTTTTTTTTTTTTAAAGATTTTATTTATTTATTTAACAGAGATAGAGACAACCAGCGAGAGACGGAACACAAGCAGGGGGAGCAGGAGAGGAAGAAGCAGGCTCACAGCAGAGGAGCCTGATGTGGGGCTCGATTCCATAACGCCGGGATCACGCCCTGAGCCAAAGGCAGACACTTAACTGCTGTGCCACCCAGGCGCCCCTACAAAATATTTCTGTATAATTTTTGTGAAACCCTCTTATAAGGCTAGAATGCAACATTCTTTTCTATCCACCTCTCTCATGGGGAGAAAGTGTGAACCACGTAGCATTGCTCTCTCCAAAAGAAAATAATTTACCCCAAGTAACTTTTTCTCCCATAGTTCTCTTTTTAAAGCTTCCATTCCCTTTTATATATCCTAAATGTGATGAGGAGTTTTGGAATCATGAAGTTAGTTTATGTTTATATCCTGTGTAAATCCCGTGTCATCTTTTATGTATGTATGCAGTTACCCTTATGTTAGATGGCTTGATGATGTCCAATAGATCTCAGATGCTCAGTTCTTACTTCGCTTTTGTATTTCGGTTTGGATAATTTTTATTTACTTGTATTCAAGTACAACAATTCTTTCCTCTGCTGTATTCTATTTGGTATTTAGTTCTTAGAATAAGTTCTTCATTTCTTTTCTTATGCTTTTTCATTTTTGGTGTTTCCATTGTTTTTTTTTTTATACGATCTCCATCTATCTTCTGAAATTCTCAATTTTTAAAATAAAATTTAATTTTATTATTTTTTTTGATGTAGTGTTCCATGATTCATTATTTGTGTATAACACCCAGTTGCTCTCCTTAATACTCATCACCAGGCTAACCCATCCCCCCACCCCAAAACCCTCAGATTGTTTCCTGTAGTCCTTTGTCTCTCAAGGTTCGTCTCCCCTTCTGATTTCCCTTCCTTCAGTTTTCCCTTCCTTCCCCTAATGTTCTCTGTGCTATTCCTTATGTTCCACATATGAGTGAAACCGTATAATTGTCTTTCTCTGCTTGACTTATTTCACTTAGCATAATCCCCTCCAGTTCCATCCATGTCAGTGCAAATGGTGAATATTCATCCTTTCTGATGGCTGAGTAATATTCCATTGTATATATGAACCACATCTTCTTTTTATTTTTTATTTTTTTCATTATATTATGTTAGTCACCATACAGTACATACCTAGTTTTTGATGTAAAGTTCCATGATTCATTACTTGTGTATAACACCCAGTACACCATGCAATACGTGCCCTCCTTAATACCTATCACCAGCCTATCCCATTCCCCCCCCTCCCCTCTGAAGCCCTCAGTTTGTTTCCCAGAGTCCAAAGTCTCTCATGTGAACCACATCTTCTTATCCATTCATCTGCTGAAGGGCATCTCAGCTCCTTCCACAGTTTGGCCATTGTGGACATTGCTGCTATGAACGTTGGGGTGAATGTGCCCCTTCTTTTCACTACATCTGTATCTTTGGGGTAAATATCCAGTAGTGCAACTGCTGGGTCATAGGGTAGTTCTATTTTTAACTTTTTGAGGAACCTCCATACTGTTTTCCAGTGTGGCTACACCAGCTTGCATTCCCATCAACAGTGTAAGAGGGATCCCCTTTCTCCACATCCTCTCCAACATTTGTTGTTTCCTGCCTTGTTAATTTTTGCCATTCTAACTGGCATAAGGTGGTATCTCAGTGTGGTTTTGATTTGAATTTACCTGATGGCTACTGATGTTGAACATTTTTTCATGTGTCTGTTAGCCATTTGTATGTCTTCATTGGAAAATTGTCTGCTAATGTCTTCTGCCCATTTTTTGACTTGATTATTTGTTTTTTGGGTGTTGAGTTTGAGGAGTTCTTTATAGATCTTGGATACTAGCCCTTTATCTGAAGTGTCATTTGCAAATATCTTCTCCCATTCTGTGGGTTGCCTCTTAGTTTTGTTGACTGTTTCCTTTGCTGTGCAGAAATTTTTTATCTTGATGAAGTCCCAAAAGTTCATTTTTGCTTTTGTTTCCCCTGCCTTTGGAGATGTGTCATGAAAGAAGTTGCTGTGGCTGATGTCAAAGAGGTTACTGCCTATGTTCTCCTCTAGGATTTTGATGGATTCCTGTCTCACATCAAGGTCTTTCATCCATTTGGAGTTTATCTTTGTGTATGGTGTGAGAGAATGGTCGAGTTTCATTCTTCTGTATATAGCTGTCCAATTTTCCCAGCACATTTATTGAAGAGACTGTCTTTTATCCATTGGACGTTTTTTCCTGATTTGTCAAAGATTAGTTGACTGCAGAGTTGAGGGTCCATTTCTGGACACTCTATTCTGTTCCATTGATCTATGTGTCTGTTTTTTTGCCAATACCATGCCATCTTGGTGATCACAGCTTTGTAATATAGTATGAAATCAATGTGATGCCCCAGCTTTGTTTTACTTTTCAACATTTTCTTGGCAATTCAGGGTCTTTTCTGGTTCCAAACAAATTTTAGGATTGCTTGTTCCACTCTTTGAAAAATGCTAATGGAATTTTGATAGGGATGGCAATGAAGGTATAGATTACTCTGGGCAGCATAGACATTTTAACAATGTTTATTCTTTCAATACATGAGCATGGAATATTTTTCTATCTTTTTGTGTCTTCTTCAATTTCTTTCATAAGTGTTCTAGTTTCTAGAGTATAGATGTTTTACCTCTTTGGTTACGTTTATTCCAAGGTATCCTATGGTTTTTGGTGTTATTGTAAATGGAATCGATTCCCTAATTTCTTTTTCTACAGTTACATTGTTAGTGTATAGAAAAGCAACTGATTTCTGTGCATTGATTTTTGTATCCTGCCACATTACTGAATTGCTGCATGAGTTCTAGTAATCTGGGGGTTGAGTCTTTTGGGTTTTCCACATAAAGTATTATGTCATCTGTGAAGAGAGAGAGTTTGACTCCTTTGCCAATTTGAATACCTTTTATTTCTTTTTGCTTTCTGATTGTTGATGTTAGGAATTCTAGTACTATGTTGAACAATAGTGGTGAGAGTGGACATCCTTGTCATGTTCTGATCTTAAGGGAAAAGCTTTCAGCTTTTCCCCACTGAGAATGATATTTGCTGTGGGCTTTTCATAGATGGTTTTTATGAAATTGAGGAATGTACCCTCTATCCCTACACTCTGAAGGGTTTTAATCAGCAAAAGATGCTCTATTTTGTCAAATGCTTTTTTCTGCATCAGTTGAGAGGATCATATAGTTTTTGTCTCTTCTGTTATTAATGTGTTTTATCACATTGATTGATTTGCAAATGTTGAACCACCCTTGCATCCCAGGAATACATCCCACCTGGTCGTGGTGGATAATCCTTTTAATGTACTGTTGGATCTTATTGGCTAGGATCTTGTTGAGAATTTTGGCATCCATATTCATCAGGGAGATTGGTCTGTAATTCTCCTTTTTGATGGGGTCTTTGCCTGGTTTTGGGATCAAGGTAATGTTGGTCTCATATAACAAGTTTGGAAATGTCCCTTCTGTTTCTATTTTTGAAACAGCTTCAGGAGAATAGGTATTATTTCTTCTTCGAATGTTTGGTAGCATTACCCTGGGAAGCCATCTGGCCCTGGACTCTTGTTTTTGGGAGGTTTTTGATTACTGCTTCAATTTTGTTACTTGCTATTGGTCTATTCAGATTGTCAATCTCTTCCTGTTTCAGTCTTGGTAGTTTATAGATTTCCAGGAAGGCATCCATTTCTTCCAGGGTGCTTAATTTATTTGATATATTTGTTGACAATAATTTCTAATATTTGTTTCTATTTCCTTGGTGTTAGTCATGATCTCTCCCCTTTCATTCATAATTTTATTAATTTGGGTCCTTTCTCTTTTGTTTTGGATAAGTCTGACCAGAGGTTTATTGATCTTATTAATTTTTTCAAAGAAACAGCTGTTCTACTGTTCTTTTGGTTTCTATTTCATTGATCTCTGGTCTAATCTTTATTATTTATCTTCTCCTGCTTGGTTTAGGTTTTATTTGCTATTCTTTCTCCAGTCCCTTTAGGTATGAGCTTAGCTTGTGCATTTGGGTTTTTCTACTTTTTTGAGTGAGGCTTGGATGGTTATGTATTTCCCCTTTAGGACTGCCTTTTCAATATCTCATAATTTTTGAACTGATGTGTTTTCATTCCCATTGGTTTCCATGAATTGTTTAAGTTCTTTAATTTCCTGGTTGACCCACATATTCTTTAGCAGGATGATCTTTAGCTTCCAAGTGTTTGAATTCCTTCCAAATTTTTTCTTGTGATTGAGTTCCAGTATCAAAGCACTGTGGTCTGAGAATATGCAGGGAATAATCTCAGTCTTTTGATATTGTTTAAGACCTGATTTGTGACCCAGTTTGTGGTCTATTCTGGAGAAAGTTCCATGTGCATTCCAGAAGAATGAGGATTCTGTTGTTTAGGGTGGAATGTTCTGTATATGTCTATGAAGTCCATCTGGTCCAGTGTGTCATTAAAGCTCTTGTTTCTTTGTTAATCTTCTGCTTAGATGACGTGTCTTTTGCTGAGAGTGGAGTGTTGGGTCTCCTACTACTAAAGTATGATTATCAATATGATTATTTTGGTTAACAGTTGGCTTATGTAGTTGGCTGCTGCCATGTTGGGGGCATAGATATTTACAATTGTTAGATCTTCTTGTTCATTAGACCCTTTAAGAATGATATAGTGTCCCTCTGTATCTCTTACTACAGTCTTAACTTAAAATATAATTTGTTTGACATGAGAATTGCTACCCCAGTTTTCTTTTGAGGTCCATTGGCATGATAAATTTTTCTCCATCCCTTCACTTTCAGTCTGGATGTATCTTTAGGTTCAAAATGAGTCTCTTGAGGACAACATATGGATAGGTCATGTCTTTTTATCCAATCTGCAACCCTGTGCCATTTCATAGGAACATTTAGGGTGTTCACATTGACAATGACTATTGAAAGATTTGATTTTAGTGCCATGATGTTGCCTGTGAAATCCCTGTGTCTGTAGATTGTCTCTGTAAATTTCTGATCTATATTACTGTTGGGGTCTTTCTTCTTTTATAGAACTCCCCTTTATGTTTCTTGCAGGGCCATCTTGGTGGTCACATATTCTTTCAGTTTCTGCCCATCCTGGAGCTCCTTGTCTCTCCATCCATTTTGAATGATAGCCTTGCTGGATAAAGTGTCCTTGACTGCATGTTCTTCTCATTTAGTACCCTGAATATGTCTTGCCAGCCCTTTCTGGCTTGCCAGGTCTCTGTGGGCAGGTCTGACATTATTCTGATGTTCCTCCCTCTGTATGTAAGAAATCTCTTCCCCCTAGCTGCTTTCAGGATTGCTTGCTTGGATCTAAGATTTGTGAGTTGTACTATTATATGTCAGGGCATTGATCTGTTCACAGTGATCTTGGGAGGGGTCCACTCTGATCTTGGGAGGGGTCCACTCTGATCTTGGGAGGGGTCCACTCTGTTTCTTGGACACAGATACTTGTTTTCTTCTCCAGATTAGGGAGTTCTTAGCTACAATTTGCTCAAGTATATCTTCTAGACCTCTCCCTCTCCACTTCCTCAGGGATCCCATTAATTCTGACATTGGAACATTTCATGGCATCATTAATCTCTCTCAGTCTGATCTCTTGGGCTTTAAACTGTTTTTCCCAGGCCTCCTCAGTTTCCTTCTTTTCTATCATCTTATCTTCTAGCTCACTAATTCTTTCTTCTGCCTCGTTTACCCTGGCAGTCAGAGTATCCAGTTTAGACTGCTTCTTATTCATAGCATTTTTAAGTTTGGCCTGATTAGATCTCATTTCTGCCCTTAGAGAATCTAAATTGTTGCTAATATTTTTCTCAAGCCTAGATATTAACTCATAATTGCTATTCTGAAGTCTATTTCTGACATCTTGCTTATATCTATATCCATTAGGTCTGTGTCAGAGGCCATAGTCTCTGATTCTTTTCTTTGTTGGAGGTTCCTTCTCTTATTCATTCTGTTGGGGGGTGGTTGAGGGAATGTAGAGTCCAAAATATTAACCATGACCCAAGCAAGATGCACCTGTTTTATTGGGACCCTAGGGTTGTCGTCCTCTTGTTCTTCCAGCCTGTCTTCTGGAGAACGTGCCTGCCATGCTGTTACTCAGGCAACCCTGCTTGGGCAGAGTTGCCCTACCCCCTGTTGGGGGGGGAGGCTGTGGGCTCAGTGAAAACTGTTTTTTTGAGCTTTTGTTCTCTGGCAGCTTTCCTTGACAGCTTTCGGCGACTCATCTGAGAGTCATAGTGGAAGTGACCGCACCCAAACCTCTGTCCCAGACCAGGGAAATTGCAGTCTGCTCTTCACTGATCTGTCCAGGACACACAGTCTCTTTTTCTGTCTGTGCTGCTAAATACTGCTAAAAACCTCCCTGGTTGTGTGCCCAACAGCAACTATCCCAGAGGTTGGTCCCAGGGCTGGGCATGTTTTTGCCCTTTGTGCTTCTAAATCTGCAAGCTGCCTCCAGTTCTCGTGTGAATGCACCCACAGCTCCTGGATCCTGTCTGGGGACTAGACTAAAGTCCTTTCTCTGTTGCTTACTGGTCTGTGAGCCTGTGCCTCATTCCCAGCATGGGATGCTTTCGTGCTCTGGTGTTAGATCACCTTCCCAGCACCAGCTTATGACAGCTCCCTCCCCCTTCTGTTTATCTTCTGATATCTGCCCACAGAATCACAGCTCCTACCTTCATACCTTGAGACCACTGGAGATTTTCTGCTCGTGGAGATCCAAATATATATTCTTCATCTCAGGCTGATTTTGTGGGTGTTCAAGATGGTTTGGTAGATATCCAGCTAAATTCAGGGGACCAGTTGAAATAAGGTCTCCTACTCCTCCGCCATCTTCCCCTCTCCTGAAATTCTCATCTCTTAATGCATATTTTTCCACATTTCCCTATATATTCTTTTCAATATATAAAATGTCTGTTTAAAAGTTCTTTCCTGGTAATTCCAAATCTTTATTATTTGGGAACCTGCTTCTATTGACTATTTCCTCTCTTAACCATGCATCCAATTTATTCTTTGTTTATGTGTCTTATAATCTTTGATTAGATGCTGGATATTTTGAGCAAAAGAACAGTAGAGACTGAATTAAATAATATTCCCTCCTCTACCCCCCAAAAAAGCTACATCCTTTTTTTCTGTCAGATTTCTAGGATCGGAAACTGAATCAATCCACTGTGGCCCATCTGGTCATGGGATTTGCTGCAACTTTAATTGAATTCAGTTTCTCATTGGCTTCAAGTGTCTTGAGGACAGTTAAGGAACTTATTGTCAGATCCTGAGACCTGAGTATTCATAAGACTCTAGAGATCTTTCTCTGCTTTGGAAAGCAGTCACCAAACTGTGATTAATTTCTGAACTGTGATTAATTTCTTTACTTTACCTGCCTGGAAAACAGATTCTTGAGTCACTGGAGAGTTCCATTTGTTCTTTAGTCCCATTCCTGGCTTTTTGAATTCTGCGGATCTCTCTCTTTTTCTTGCCTTGTTCCTAGCTTTAGGGAGATTGCTTCAGTGTATTAGGTGAAGGCTTGGATTGCCTCCTGAAGCATCTTGAAATATTTCTGTCAGTTCTCCTGCCTATCTCTAGCCTTCAATAAGCCACCACCTTGGACTTGAGAAATGTCCCATGTGCCTCATGTAGGATATATCTCAGCTCTACTTTCCTGACTCCAACTGTCAGTTAGTAAACCTTGGACTTTGAGAAGGCTGGTGGAAGAGTTGGCAGGTGGGTAGGGCCTCACTCTGTGGCTGGCACTTTAAATTTTCATGGTAGCTCACATGCAGCCATTAAGTTTGTTAAAAACACAGCTTGTGTCTCCTCACCCTCATCTAAGATGACTTCCTCTTCCTCCTGACTCTCTGCCAAGGACAAATGCAGCTGTAGGTCTCTTCTCTTGTTGAAAAGTCTGTCACTTTCTAGAGTTTAGTTCATTTTAGTTTTTTTTAATATTTTAAGCTCTTTGACACATTTTTGAAAACTATGCTTTTGTAGCTTATCTGTTTATTTCTTGTTAGAGTAAGAACTAAGATCTTTTCATTCTTATATTTGAATGTGAGGCCAAATGTGAATATTATTCTGATCTATAACTGTACCATGATTAATTTAACCATTCTCCAAGAGCTGAGTATTTAAAATTATTCCAATTATTCACTATAATAGATAACTTTGTAATAAACATCTCCATTTGTAAGTCATAGTGTTTGTTTCTGAATATTTCCTTAACAGTGATTCCTACAAGTGCTGATTAGAAGGGGAATGAGGGGAACTTTGGAGGTGCTGGTAATGTTCTGTTTCTTAATCACCGTGCTGGTTTTTTGAGTGTCTTTATTCTGTGAAAATTTCTTTAGCTGTATGCTTATGATTTTTTCCCTGCTTTTCTTTCTTTCTTTCTTTCTTTCTTTCTTTCTTTCTTTCTTTCTTTCTTTCTTTCTTTTCTTTCTTTCTTTTATTTTATTTTTGTTTTCTTTTTAAACCTCAGTAAAGATTTACTTAAATATCGTTGGGTTGAAATTTTTTATACAATTGTGTTCTTTCTGAAAATTATCTATCAATGTTTTATACACTAATGATTTAGACCAAATCATTGAACTTTTTAATACTTAATTTTCCTCATTTATAAAATAAAACAATGAACTTTATCATATATTCATGTGAAAGCACTTAAAAATACTTTGAAGACTTGGAAGTTGCATATAAATATAGGAAACATTTTTATATTTAACTATTTATCAGTGTGATTCACACACAGTCCTGGGTAACATGGATAATCTGTGAAAAGATAAGTGCCCCAGTGAGAGTGGTTGTGTGTAAACTTTGGGAAAATCCAGAAATAAATAGATCACTGTTGACTCTCTGCACAACTTTGCAATCATTGAAATCTGTATTTAGTATCTTGTCTATCCTGGAAACTCCATCTGACTTCAAAGCCAGTGTTCCTCCCATTGCCTTCTTGCTCCTCATCTCTAGTAGAGAGAGAAGTCCTTCTGCAATATTGTCTGCCCTGACTCCTGATTGTAAAGTGCTGCCATTTTGTTCATTATGAGTTTGTATACTCCTTGCAAAATGGTGGTTTCACTTGCCCCATTTACATAGATTATTGGAACAAAATGAGTATAAACAACAAAATCCTAGCAAAGGGAGATACAGAACAGCAGGTTAATCTGTCTTAGAGAGAATTTTAGTGGTCCTTTATGAGGAATTAAGTTAGAATGAGTCAACCCAGGCAAAAATATCAAGTATTATATGTGGCACACCTTAGACCTCCAGTCAATGGGAATGCTCTTCTTTATTTTCCCAGGACCATGCTTACTTTTGTGTCAGTGGAAATATGCTTCTTAGAGCTCTCTTCCTAGCCTCCCTGCCCTAAAAAGAATTCCTGCTGGTTAACTAACCATGGAGGATGGGCAAAGCAGAGCAGGCCAGGCAGTACACCCTGCTAGGAAAGGACTGTGTTCTACAAGCTGGTAAAGTACTTTCAAGCGCACTCTTCAGAATGCACAGTGCTGAGTGTAAGGTATCATTGCTGTAAACTCGAGCAAAGTACAGCTCAATCATAGTTTACAAAAGAAAGAGGAGGAGAAGGCTGCAATTCACTTTTTAAAAATTGATGGTGTTTTCTCTGAATGACACTTTTTTCCTTCCAGGTTTTTTCTTGACTACACCTTCTCAGTGGCTGCCACCAACCTTATCAAATATTAGAATCTTTGCACTAGATGAGTCTTTAAAAGTCTTTTAGGCCAGTTGACTGAACATCTGTCTTTAATAATGGAGATGATATAGTCTCCATTTGGGGACTTGACAATGTTTACCAACCTTCCAAAACTGAAATTGCTTTGTGGAATCATAAACCAGAAGAGTTAGAAAAAAGCCTTTGAAATGATTTAGTTTAGTGTCTTAATTCTCTGGATGTTGCGCCTGAAGCTCAGAGAGGTCAAGTTATTTGTCCAATGCTTCAGAATTAGTCGGGGCCCAGGGATAGAACCCATTTATAGACACTCCTGATCCTGGGCATTTTCAAGGACTGGCAAAGAAACACTGTCGCTTGGTGATTGTATTAGTCAGCTTGGGCTACCATAACAGATGACCACAGACTGGGTGACTTAAACAATAGCAACTTATTTTCTCATAATTCTGAACGTTAGATGGTCATGATCAAGGTACTGGAAAATTCAGTTTCTCTCTTTTGGGTTTGTGGATGGTCACCTTCTTGCTGTATCCTCACATGACCTTTCCTCTTTGTGTGTGAAGAGAGAGTGGGAGGGCTTTCTGGTATCTCCTCTACCTTTTATAAGGACATGAATGCCATTGAATTGGGGTCTCACCCTTATGAACTTATTTAACCCTAATTACCTTCCAAAGACTCCATCTCCAAATACCATCATTTAGAGGGTTAAGGCTTCAACCTATGAATTTTGGGGAATGTAATTCAGTCCATAACAGTA